>NC_056731.1:1971684698-1971907966 GCF_019279795.1 Protopterus annectens
TTAAATACCATTTCTCAGAATAAGAAAATAGTAAATGAATACAAATTTTTATTAGATATAAGGTTACAGACAGCAACCCCTGTTGTCATTTAAAGTATGTGCCAGGAAATTAGCATTTGTATGCCTGTCAGCATTAAATTATGAACTTTGAAAATAACTAAAATAACCGACATTTAAAATGTGCTAGTGGTTGCACAATTACCGTTTTATGTTCATCATTTGTGTCACAGTTAATTCTTTAGTTAAGATGCTGGTAACATGCTGCTTTTTTGAGGATGGCCTGCATCTGTCCACTCGATAGTGCCCTTTTCAGGCAATGCCATCCTGATAAACCTACCAAACTAGTGAAACAAGCAAATGGAAATATGAAGGTGTTACCGGTCAGTGCTAGGAGCCTGAACAAGAAATTTAACTCCCTACAAGCCCTTCTTACCCTGGAGGACACTGACACCTGTGTAGTGAGTGAGACATGGTTTAAAACTGTGTATCTTCATCACTTGTTCTCTCTGACCATAAAGCAGTCTCTTTCAAAATAAAATTGAAACCAGAAATCCCTTCCACAAAAGGTACCTTTACAAATGTCTCTAAGAGTAACTACCTGCTCCTAAGTGTTACATTGGCAAATGTCAGATTCCCACCAAATCCTGTTAACTCCACTGAATACACAGAAATGTACACCAATACACTATACTAGCATGTAAAAAGCTACATAGATGCAGCTGTGCCCGATAGAAGCAAGTGTAGGGCAAACCCTAGAACCAAATCCCCATGGTGTAACCATAATATTACCAAGCTTTATAATAAAATTAAAATAATTTTTAATAATAGTTAGAAAAACAATTCACAGAATGTTAGAGCCCTTCTCACTGAAATAATCAAACAGCTCAGCAGCTTAATAAAATCCACCAAAGACAAGTTTGAGGCTAAAATAGTTTCCCAGGCCAAAGACAATCACAGGACCTGTTATAGTTACATTTGTAATCTCAAAAACACAATGCAGCAATGTGCTGAGTTGATTGTAAATAATGTTACCTACACTGATGCTGAATATATTTAACTCTAACTTTACCCCCTCTCCACTCCATCTGTCCCTCAAAATATATCTCAAACTGGCTCCCCTCCAGCTATCACACAGGACAAGTCCTAAAAGCACTATCAAAAACTAAAAATACTGCAGCCACGGGTCTTGAAAATATCCATGGAAGCATTTCAGGTATCACGAAACACGAGTTATCCACACCCCTAGCAACATTGCTCAATATCAGCCACCAGACATTTTTTTGTACCAAGGGAATAGAGAACAGCTACAGTTATTCCCCTACATAAGGGAGGCCCTTCTATAGACCCAGGCAATTACAGACTCATAAGTCTGGCCAGCTTCATATGCTAAACTATGAAAAGACTTATCATAGAACTAATCAGTCAGGACATAGGGAACCTCCAAACACTGGACCTATCACAATTTGGGTTTGTGAAGGACAAGTCCTCCTTAAACTTCCTCCTTTTGTATCCCAGCTGCCACAGGCCACACCACAAATACACACTCAAGAATCATCTTCCTCTGTGGAGTAACAGGATTTAGATTCTAATCTTTTTGTGGATTATTCCTCACAGATGCACTCCCCAAAACAACTTTTCTTGAATGAAGAGGACTTCTTGTCTCATGACTCTGCTATTGAGAAGGCCTCCTTTGGAGAGACTGTTCAGAACATGATGAGGCATTTTGAATGACAATGAAAGCAAATTTTGAACTTCAGAAGAAATATTATAGCCTTCTGAGAATGGACACTCCAGCCCCCTGTCCAGTCCCTCCAGTACTAGACGCATATCAGTACACCTTTTGGTCTACATCTTCAACTCCTGATTCTCAGCCTTCAGCACCTAAAAGACCAGAGGGATTCTATAAGGTGCTTGATAAACTAAAATACCTCTGATCCTGCTACTGTCTCAATATCGTCAGATAAACCTCTTAAACTTCTCTTGAGTGCTAACATCCGTCCCACATATAAGGACAATAGGGCTATGGATAAGGTGGGGAAAGAAGGTCTACACTTCCTCCACCGTTGCATTCATAGCTATCAACTACCACATGCAAATGACTAACCATTTGCAGTCTGTCGTGGAGTCTCTGAATAAGATCATGTCAGACCACAATCTGCAGATTCTAAGCAGCAAAGTCAGACCTTTCTGTCTCAAGGAACACAGACTGCCCGATACAGCACTGAATACAGTTATGATGATGTGGATGGCTCTTCCAGGTCTGTGGCCACAGGTTCAGTCATCAGAGATTATGCATGGTTGCTCAGTTAGCCCATCCTTAAGGTCTTCAAATCTAAAATCCTAGACTCCCCTCTAGACAAATAACTCCTGTTTGGCCCAAAAGCTGCAAAAATCTTCAAAGCCCTATAAGAGCAAAGTAAGACCATGAAGGACTGTAGGTAAGGGTTCCTATTAGATGACCAAAGACGCATTCCTTCAAATGTGCCTTGGTCAAACTTGAAAAGACTAAAAGGCAAAATGATGAAGTGGTGTATAAGCGAATTCTTTCCCTTGGAAAGAACTCGCTTGGCCTCATCCATTACTTTGCTGTTTTCGTCACTGTAGTGCGATCTCAGAGTTGATATATTTAAGTAGGGGGTGTGTGGAGGGCACAGCCCCCCACATTGGGGGGTGTGGGGGGTGAAGCCTCTCCCACTTTATGTTTTAGTTATTTGTTTATTTTTTTTTTTTGGAACAGCGATTTTTTTTTTCCCTTGGACAAAAAAAATCACTGTTTTAAGTGTTTGAGTTTGTAAGCATTCACTTACATGGGGTCAGTAAATCATCATTCACTTTTCTAAGTGTTCAATGACTTAATATAGACCCGTAGGTAAATTTGACTTTCTATAGTTCCTAGATGCCACAGGAACTACCCAGCCAAGTCCACTTCCTTTGTTAAGAGATACCCTCAGTCCACTCACAAACAAAGAAAAACAACAAAAAAGATATTTTCAGACAAAACACATCGGAACTCTCCTTCACGAAGGCCTCCCTTTAGAAGCAGCATCTGTGACTACCTTCCTTAACTATACCTCTCCCCTTCTCAAATCCTATACCCCTCTTTGAAAAAGACTTTCTCTGTCCCTTCCTTTCTGGGAAATGGTAACTAGAGACAAATGGGTTTTGACTGTCATCAAAGGAGGCTATGCCTTGCCATGGGAAAGCATCCCCTGTCTTAATGGCCTTCCTCCTCCTCCATTAAACCAGCTCCCTTTGCTCGACTTTGTCATTTAGAACTTAATAGATCAAGGCACCATAGAAAGAGTGGCATTCTTCTCCACAGGAGAGAATCTTTCTAGTGCCAAGGAAGGAAGACAATGGAGACCCATTCTGGATCTCTCTCTCTCTCCTAAATACCTTTCTAAAGGTACGCCCTTTCAAAATGCTCTCTCTGCACACCCTTCTGCCTTTTATTCTTTTTCTTGCCTTTCTTGTATCATTAGATCTAAAGATGCCACAACCTCATTTATCCTTCTTGCAGGAAATTCCTCAAATTTTTCACCTGCTCGTTACATATTCACTTTCCTGCTTTGCCCGTTGGTCTTTCTACAGCACAAAGAGTTGTTTCAATGTGATTAGCTCCAGTGGTAGCTTTCTGCAGCACACAGGGAATTCAAAATTTCCCTCACATGGACGACCTACTTATTAAGTCCTTCTCCATAGACTCCTTCCCCGTCCATGTACATTTCATGGTACATCTGCTATCCATCCTAGAGTTCACAATCAACTTGAAAAAAATCCCCATTTCATACCTACTCAGGACCTGGTTCTTCTGTGTTACAAACTGGACACATGTAAAGTACTTGACTTTCTTCCTCAAGAAAAAAGTTCTCATTATGGCCACCTTTTCAAAAACCTCTATTCGGTGTTTCTCTGTACATTAAGTGAGATACTCAAGGGCTTGATTTTTCATGGCAGCTGCCTTCCTACTGCTTACTCTGGCCAGAATACATATGCAGAAAATTCAGTGGTGCCAGATATCAGTATGGTCTCTCAACTAACCAGAGCTGCATGTGTTTGACACACTTTGCTAGAGGTCTAGAGTGTTTCTGCTTGAATCCAAATTATCCAAAGCTGAGAACAAGAAAGTAAGTTTATTTTGTGTTTGATCTGCACTTTTTTAACTGTATTTTACTGTTTTACTGCATTCATTTAGGCCGTTTTGACTGTTTTTACTGTTTGGACCTGCTTCACTATCTGCCTTTGGTTTGCACTGAAATATTCCTAAATTAACATGGACTAGATCCAGGCTTGCTGAATCTATCCTGTTTTTCATATACTTGAACTCAATCCAGACATTTTACATTAAGAAGGGCTCCCCTGCACCCTTCTGACAAAAAGAGTGTGGTAATAGGCTTGGCTGAGCTGGGGATTTCTGGAGGAATGATCATTGTGTGATTTCCTATTGGCAGACTAATTTAAAACTGTTTAATTTAACCTCTATATAAGCCTCACTTTTGCACATAGCTCAGGGGTTTGTGGTGCCTTTTATAGATGCAAATGCCTAAAATCACTTTTTTTCCTAGACACCAATCAGTGAAACCCTGCCACGCTTCTTTGTTGCTTTGAGGGCAGCTCAGCTATGCAGTTCTGCACTGCAGGCAACTCAGCTGAGCACTGAGCTGCAATGCCCCACTCTTCATCCCTGATCTTCTATAGATCAAGTCCCCTTGTTAATCCCAGAGCAATAGCTGATCTAATTTTCCCTCTCACAAATTAGTACTTCAGAATTACCTGCTACTATGGACAGTCAGTTTCCCAACATTTCTCCAGCCAGCCTGATTGACAAGGGCGTCCTGGGGTAATGTAGCAATTTGTCTTATGTATACTGACAACCACTTATTCCTATATCAAACAAACAGTATGTGAGAGATATAACTATCATATATAACTAGAATCAGTTCTGTCACGTAGCAATAAACAAGACATCAAACCGGTTGTTAGGAGACACACCTCTCCTCTCATACAAGATAAGGTCAAGACACATAAACCCACATGCATAAAGGTACTCAGTTAGAGCCTACCAAAAGACCAGAGACCTCCCAAATGCAAACAACCCACACATACTGAACACAAACAGAATCCACCACTACATATAACAACACACATACTAGTGTCTCAACAATTAAGCCTCTAAAGCAAAACATCTAAAAACCAAATGCCCTGACCATAGCTGACTCAGTAGTGAGACACACAGATGTGTCCCCCTCACTAGGTTGGACAAGAAGAAGGTCACGGTCAGCTGCCTGTCAGGTTCCAAGATCCATCAAATTACACACCCACTCAGGTCACTCAGCAACAACTCCCGGTATGACTCTGTCATAGTACATGTTAGAGTGAATGATGTGAGATGTACCTGTCTGGACTATTTGAAAAAAGACATGACTTAACTCTCAGATTATGTGTCCCAGGTGGGTATGTCCCTACTCCTAAGCAGCATCCTATCTTCTCCTAGGATGATACTACAATAGAGGGAAAAAATTATCTATTTCAGTAATTGGCTTAGCTTCTGGCGTCATTCCAGGAGGATCCAGTATCTGTCAGCCTGGGAAGACATGGTTGACAGACCATGCTGTTTTGCCAGAGATGGCCTTCACCTGTCTCCTCAAGGATTTTGCATACTGGTAAAGATGCTTGCCTCCCCTGTAGTGACTTTATAGGCAGTGTCAAAACAACAAAACTTCAATGTAAAGAAATATGCCATCAACAAACTCAAGGTCATATTGCTTAATGCTTGGAGCCTAAACAATAAACTGCATTCCACGGAAGCACTCCACACCTTGGAATATGCTGATGTTTGTGCAGTCACTGAGACTTGGTTCAAGGGCACAGAGAGTACCCCAGCCATACAAGGATACAGTGCTTTGCCACATTCAAACCCCAAAATGGGCATGAAAGAACCAAAGATGGAGGTGTATCCATCTTCTTTAAATCCAAATACACCTCAAGACTGGCAAAACAGTACTACTCTCTTGAGCTACTCCAGGTCCAAATAACTAAAGACAAAATACTGTACCACATCATTGCTAGCTACACGTCCCCCACCATGAATCAGGATATGTATACCGCCTACCTGGACATGTTAGCGTCACTCAGTATACAGCCAAACACTTTGGTCATGGGAGATTTCAACTATCCTTTAATCAATTGGGTGACTTAGGTGAGATGAGCACAAACACGATTGCTCTAAGGTTCTTGGACTTTGTTAATTCAAATGCACTGGACAGTTGGTCTGCATCCCCACAAGGAGCACTAATGTCCCAGACCTAGTGCTCACCAACATGGGGAGGGGGTCACTGCATTACTCCCTTCATGTTGTCCTCCCTGATAAGGTCAGACCATAAGTCTGTTTCATTTGAAGTAAAGATCAGACCTGACCACCCCAGGTGCAAAAAAACTTAAAAATTTCTCCAGCCCCCAAAGGTGCAAAAAACTGAAACATGTCTCCATCAACCCCACCCGCCACAGACTAACAACACTGTACATGCTTGTAGCACACACCCTAAACATGTGAAACAGAATGTTTTGAGGAGACAGTTCTTCAGAACAGCTAGATTACACACAAGAGATAGTGAGATGTATGGGTCTTTTAATGATTTGACCACTCGTTTTTTGAACAGAGGATATACTGACTCTAAGATTATGACCACCCAGAATGACACGATTTTACTGAGAGATACTCACACTAGACCATTTTTTGAAGATCGGACAGGCTATGCCACCTCTTCTGTCTCACGGTCTGTTGAATCCACATGTACGAGTCTCACTTATACCAATGATTCTTGCTTTATTTGTGACATAGTTAAAAAACATTGGAGGGTCTTGATGCCTGATGAGAAGTGTAAGTGTATGTTGTGCATGTCTCCTCCTTTTTGTTTCAAGAACCATCCTTCCATAAAGAAAATGCTGTGTTATAAACCATTGGTAAAGTCAGACAGGAATATTAGTGTCAGTAAGATCGGCACCTACCCCTGCCATCATTGTGATGCTTGCAGGTTTATTAATACAGATGATCAATTTGTACATCCAGTTATGGGGACTGCTTACAGCATTAAATTTCATGCTGACTGTGGTAGTTCTAATTTGGTATACTGTGCCTCTTGTGAGGTTTGCCAATCCTTCTACATTGGTAAAACTAACCGATGTTTGAGGGGTTGTATCAGAGAACACCTTTACAGTATCAATAAATGTGATGAGAAAAATGCACTTTATAAACGTGAAAAATGCAGGGAATAATCACTGGTTTACATTTATGGTCTTGGAACTCTATGTACTTGGGCTAAGGGGTGGTGATATTAGAACTAGGACAGAATACATTGAAACTAAATGGATGCACATCCTGCAGGCAACAAGTGGGAAAGGACTGAATGATTTTATTCCAGTTAAGCCAGTACTCAGGCCACGTGACCTGAAGCATTAGCATATAAAATGATGTTGAAATGTTTTTTAATTGGATCTGATGAAGTACCTGAGTGGTATGAAAGCGCTTATCCTCTGTTATTGTTTGCTTAGTGTATTTTATTAAAATAGTTTTGTTTTCATGCTTTACTGCCTACCGGTTTTCTTTTTATTCAGTTTTCTTGTTTTTTATGTACTGGTTGCTCTCTTTTTGCTTGATATTACAGAAGGAACTGATGCATTCAAATGATTGGTGCCAACTTAACAGACTAAAACTAAATGCAAAAAAAATGCCTCATTATCCACTTTGGCAATGAAAGTAACCTCCTAATTATGATATAGATAACACCCTTCAAAGTTCAATACAGTGGTGTGAGACTTGCGAACACAGGCTGATAGCAGCCTAAACTTTGATCACCGTGTGTCCATAGTGGTAAGAAAATCTTTAAACATTGTGCATCTCATAAATAAGGGCATCGCATTCAAGACTAAGGAGGTTAGAACTCCACTATACTTGACCGTTATCAGGCCACTAATTGAGTACAATGCTCCCTTCTGTAAGTACCTCACCAGACACCTGCAGCAACTGGAGAGACCACAGAGGTTTCTAACAGAGAATCCAGGGCCTCCAAAACATGTCACACATGAAAAGACTGAAAGCCCTGTCACTGTACATATAGGCTGCTGAGAGGTGCCTGTGCCTGGCCTACAGAGCAGTCTCTAACCCTGCCATAATGGAAAATGCTGCACATCTGCATATAAAATGGGACAAGAGTCACTTGCTCCAGGGATCTCAACCTAGCCTGTGACATTAACAGAACATGTTGGAGAGACAGATCTATCTCATAGAGATTGCTGCTCCTCTGGAATAGGTTCCAACTTCACGTGAAGTAGCGCTCCTCAATAACTATTTAAATGCAACCTTTATATTTGGAAGGGTGACTGTGAGTTGACCCCAGGTGTGGCAACTATGTCCCTCATGGACAGGGGCAGTCAGTGTTGATCATAGAATCACTCTGCTAACAACAACCATCTAAAAATTGTCTATTAGGGGTATATGTTTTTTTTTTTTACATGGCTAGGCTTGTCTGCCTATGAACCTATTCCCATCCCCAGGATATACTGATTCCTTCTTACCTTACCTCAAAAGGAGCTTCTCTGGTGAGAAAAACAGATCATGCTGAACCTGGTTCTTCCTTTCACCCCAGCCCCACCTAAGTTCTTCACACAGGTGCCTCGACAGAGCATGTGGAACTTGAAACAGGATACCACCATATGCAGGGGAAATGGCCTTCTCTCCTCCTGAAAGAACACATCAACCTGAAAGAAACAAGATGCCTTCTGCAAGGACTGCAACTGTTCTCCCATGTGTGGAAATCAAGCTCACTACTGGTGTACACCACTAACACCACCGTTATTTGATGTCTTAACAAACAGGGGCACAAAGTCATGCCCACTGTGCAGGCTAGCACAGGAGGTGTGGTACTGACCCACACAAGTGGGCATGACACTTCACAGTTGCATACATTCCCTCACATGCGAATGTACTGGCAGACTCCTTAAGCAGGTCCTTGGAGGACCCCTATGAATGGACCTTGAACAAACAAGTCTTATCAGATGCTCCTTCTTTCCTCAAATATCTGTATTAATTATCACACTTTGTACTGGCCTTCTCTTCCATTAAAGGCCATCTGTTGGCCATTAATGCCTTCTTGCCTCTCGATCCTCCTGTCATGTCCAGGACGGTGGTCAAACTTTTCTTAAGGGGACTCTTGCAGCATAAGCCTCCAAGGAAATATATTTCTCCTTCCTGGATCTCAACTTTGTTCTGGAAAAACTTACTTTGCCCACTACTGAGCCGGAAGCTTCATCCACTTTAAAATTCTACACCTAGAAGAAAATCATTCTGTTGACTCTTACCTCTGCCCACACAGTCTCTGAATTTCAGGCTGTTATGGCTATTCCACCCTTTCTCATTTTCCACAAGGACAGGCCAACTCTCATGGCCAATCCACCATTCAAGCTTAAGGTAGTGAATGAGATGTTCCTCAACCAGGATATTCACCTGCCTAGTTTTTTTTGCTCATCCCCAAAATAAGGGTGAAAGAATTCTTCACTCACTTAGACATTCATGGGCAGCTAAAGTTCTACTTGGACAAAGCAAAAACTGTCAGAAAAGTTGACCAGCCTTTTGTTTCATTCATAGATTCCAAATTGGTCCAGCCTGTCTCTAAGCAAGCCATTGCATCTTGGGTATCGAAGGATATCTCTTTCTGTTACACACAATATGAGAAAGCAACACCTTCTTGCTGAAAAGCGTATTTCACTTGGGCAGTCACCTCTTCTGTGGCTGTCCACAAGGGTGTTGATGACAGATCCATTTTGGAAGTGGCCTCCTCATATTCTGTGCACACCTTCACCAAGCATTACAAGACTGATGCCTTTTTGAGATCATGGCTGACTTTACTAGGTATGTCCAGTACAGTTTCTTAGGTAACTTAGTCTTCTTTTAGCCAGCCTCAATCTTCTCTACCTCTTTCAGCACTGGGAATCGCCCATATGTTAAGAATACTGCAAAAGTGGTTTCAGTCAGGACATAGTACAGGCTATGAGAACTTACCATAATAATATATGTCCTACTGATCAGTGTTACAGTACTTCTTTCCTCCCTCCTTCCCATCTTCTCTTCCTTTGCTCCAATTTTTCTCTTTCCCCATTGTAAGCTATCACCTATATACTGCTTTCAGGAAAATTTACTCACCACTTCAAACTATACCCTTCCTAGCTGACCACGTTCCTCTCTCAGTTGTCTTCAGATAACTAGCTTGGAGATAGTCTGAGGTACTCATGTGTACATTTGCCAATGTTCCCCGATACATATGAGCTGAGGTCATGCATCAGATATATGCCCTTGGTAGGGTAAAGGTTTGTTGCCCCAGCCGGAAGCCAGCAGATGAAAACCCATATGTCTGAAGTACTGCAACAGTTATCAGTAAGACATCTACTTCTATTGCAAATTCTTACACAGCTGTAGTATTTTTTACCTAAAGTGGTAGTCAAATTTCTAGCCCCCAGGGCTTCTACAGCCACAATCCTCTGTGTGCCATCTGCATCTATTAAGTCAGAAATTGACTAACACTCCTCTCCAAATCTTTTCCTTCACCACCAGGGGAATTTGGGGCATTATGAAAAAATCCATTTTCCGTGCCAGGAAGGCTTGTACATTCTGTAAACCCAGGACCTGTGCACTCTGAATCAACTATGTCAGTCCACTGGGGAAAAACTGCTTCCCAGCAGCAAATAGATGGACAGCCTCCTAACAGATCCTGGATTCACCGAGTCTTCCAAAAGATCTCTTTTACTTCACTTTTCTTCACACTTTGTCTCCTGCTGCCCATTTTGTGAAAAACCTCAACAACTCCTGAAGCATAATCCTACCTTTAGTATTCAAATCCTACAGGAAACCTGATAAATATTCATCAGCTGACTGATCATAACCTGTCCCTCCCCCTCACTTTGTTTATAGATAATCACATTGCTTGTAGATGGCTGGGCTCTGCCATTGAGACTGAGTTGGACCTTTGTCCATTTCTGGCTTTTTTCCCATGTCTGCTAGGGATGACTGCAGCTGAAGGCTCCTCCATGGCCTTGTTTTTTCTGCCTTTCACTGGCGTATCTGCAATGACCTCACTTGCTGCTTTAGATGGTTCTGCTGCATCTTGAAAGAAGGCCTCCACCTTGGACTTGATGGAACTGATCTGCTGCCACTGTTGCTTGTAGTTTTGCAGACATCCCACAGTGAAGGAAAAACAACAGTTAGTGACAACCCATCAATGCCACAATCTCCCTTTTTAGATAGCGACAGGCCATCAATGCTACAGTCTCCATTTTTTCTAACGCTCCCTTACAGTCCCCATATCCCTGTCCCACCCATTATCTCTGTCCCCCACTGTGGCTTCAGTTCCCTTCCCTGTACTAGGAATAGTGCAGTTACTGCATTCTCAAGACACCTGAATCCTGAAACCTGATGCTTCTTACAGTTAAATCAAAGCATTGAGGGTGGGAAGAGAACCCATGCCTTCTGGCCCTACAATTGCTTAAACGCAGATATCATCTTGTCTGGCTCAAACTCCATACCTACCCAGAGTAACCTGTCCACCTCTCCCATCTTTTTCTTATTTTTATGTTTTTATTAATTCCTAATATGTACTTTACCATATGTATATGTATATATATATATATATATATATATATATATATATATATATATATATATATATATATGTGTGTGTGTGTGTGTGTGTGTGTGTGTGTATATATATATATATATATATATATATATATATATATATATATATATTTTTTTTTTTTTTAAATGACAATGCCCTACAAAAACCAAGAGTACAGCACCACACCTCCTGCCAAACACTTCTCCCAGGGTAAGGGAACTCTCAGCTGTTTTCCTTTTATGATTTTTTTTTTTGCCCATATCACTGATGAGAGAACAAAATCAGAAACTGTTTTGAAGTATTGGTATTGCCGTATCTCACTTTAAAGAGTTAACAAAACAAGTATTGCATCAACCTAAATATTCTAAGCAATATGAAGCATGAAACTGTAAGGCCTGGCATGACTGAATGACCGTAAACCTCTAGTTACTTACCAGAAGATCTTTTTTCTTTTTTTTTTTTTTTCCAAAGGACCAGGTAAGCTATTGATACATAATCAAGGACATTCTGCAGAATCAGTGACATTTGAGAGTTATTTTGTTGCACACATCCCCATCCTTGGTAGCGTATAAAATCAGAATCAGTTGAGGGGTATACCTCTATCCTTCACCCATACCCCAGCAGCATAGTAAAGCAGACCCTTTTTTTTCTCCATCCTAATAGAGTTTTTTATTTTTATTTTTTAATTCTCACAGCTGTCTTCTCTCCAGTAACCAAACAACTGGAAATCTGAATTATTGGTCCTGACAGACAAAATGTGGGATGAGACTCACCCCGCTTACCACAACCCTTGCCTGCAGTGATCCAATACAGACCTATCCCCCTCAGCTCCACCAAGTCTAATTACCACCTTGCAATTCCCAGCAGGGAAATGAACAACACAAGAGGAAACACATATAAGACTGATCAACCATTCCACGGTGAATACAGCACCCTGTACTGTGACCCATATGAGACAGAAAGCTCCTGCAGTACCCACCGGAGTGAAAGGTAGACCACATTTTGACCCCAGGGGATAAATAAAGTGCTGAACAGTTGAGCTTGGTATTTGGATGCGGATCTCCACCACAGCTCAGGAATGACCACCAAGGTTTCCCACAGTTATCTCTCCATCTTCCCACCTGTGGACCTAACCTAAAGCAGTGGCAGTACAACTCCACTCCTAATTGGTCCTTCCCTCCCCAGTACAGATGTCCTACAATTCTTCTCGCTAACTTATGTATTTGAATTACACAGCAAAGAAAACCTATCCTGGAAAGCAGACAAAAAAAAAAAAATTACCCATAGCCTCATAACCCCATGTGCCTGCATGCTACCCACACTCATGTCACTTGGATACTATCAATTGGTGCTACCTTTGAGCTCTAAAAACCTGTGCCAAAGAGACGGATGTCCCATCCTGTCAACCTCTGAACACCAGCCTCCTTTGTAACTCACTTCCTTCCCATCCTGACCTTTAAACTCTCTCCTGATGCTTCATCTTCATAGAACTAAACCCCCTACACACATGCCTACCTGCAGCCCTATCTAATCACTCTAGCCTGGGCAGGCATACATAGACAAATATGTCTGCCCAGCAAAACGCTGTTCATATCAGTTCAACAACTTTCTCCTCAGTTTAGTTTCCTTCAGTAATTCTGTCATGGTGTTTTAGAGCAAATCATAGTATTTCCTGGTATTCAAGTTAGTCATATTCTAGGACTTCATTGCTAAACAGTTGTAAAGAGGTGTTCTATCTTGTGCAGATAAATAAAAATGTTCAGAGAAACATTTGCCATAATAACCTTTCACTAGTTCTGGATTTAATGATATTTCAGAGCTCTCAAACCATTCCTTAAAAATAATGAAACATCTTTAAAGCCTTCATGCCATAAACCTGACAATCAAACCTATGAACTAGATATTTTCAAGGAGATGGACACAATTTCTTTCCATTAAAGGGTGGGTATTTTGGTAACTTTTTTAATTCATTTGGAATTTATTGTTTTAATATGTTTGCTTCATTTTGTAGAAGAATTTTGAAAGGGGCCTCTCTTTGAAGTAAAGGGGAATGTATGCACAAAAAGTTTTGTTTGTCTCCTTAACTGTCGGATCTCTGTGAACCTTCTACTTTACATAAAACATGCCTTTTTAAAGGTCATGTTCTTTAAGCCTTTTTCAAACAGGCTTTAAAAGTTAAGTTCCATTTTTTTTGTATCCTAAAATGACATCATATAATTTTACATATATGCAAAGAGTGTACATGAATGTACAGTTTTAGTTACTTGTCACAGAGTTCCATTGGTTTTTGCTATAATTTGTAAAAATTAAAGTAATGAGTTTCCATAAGTACTAAGGAAGCTGTAGAATGTGCATGCACTTTCTGAAGCAGTCATATTTATATAAATTATCTTAATACAAACAACATTCTAAGTATAAACTGTAAATATAAACTACATAGATGTTTATCTTTAATGTAATTTTTTATCTAAACTGTGTCATTTCAGCTTGATTTATCAAATTTATTGTCAAAACTGATGATTGTTTTAGGAAGTGGTTCTTGATTTATGAATGTAGTTTTGAAAACTTATATGGTGAAATTAATTCTGGTACAGTTTTTTTTTTTTCTTTTTCTTTGTTTTTTTTCAATGTGACAAATGTAGTAAACTGCCTTTTGGAAGTGTACATTTTCTGAGTTTGTAAACGTACCCTGAGTTGTACTTTGCTGTGCCAAAATGCTTTGATAACCAGTAAAATGGTCATTGAGATTCAAAATGTTTTGTAACTAACTAAACAAAACAATTAACTTTTGACAACATAAGCAAATAGAATCAAGTATGCCACAGCAAATGATAAAATAATTTGAAGGCAAGCACTGTCCTTATGCCCCTATGTTAGCTGACCTAGGAATCAGTATATGGACTGTACCAGGATACATACTTAGTGATACAGGACCCAGTATAGTCATTTTTCATCAGTATCACCATTTACTGACAAGTTACAGTACAGGAAGTCTCACTGAAAAATGACATGACATGATACAACCAAGGTTTCCCTCATATGGTTGAACTTTAAATTGTTTTAAATACATTGACTTAAAACTGCATAACGTTGTTTTGCAAACACATTTTAATGCCAGTTTCTTTCATGTACCAGATGGTGGCCTACCTTCCAAACAAGCACAAAATAAGTGCAGTTTAACATTGCACACAGTTTTTCTCATTGGCTATTGTTTTCTATTTATTGGCAGAAAATGCTAAAGCTGCAGGTAGTCCATGGATGGTGCTTAACATGCTGTGATAATAGAAAATGAATCAAAAACCCAAATGCCTGTTCTCCTTTATTAGTTGTTATTTCTTGATTTCTCATAGTATACGACTTACACAGTTTACAATCGTTATACTTGGAAGTTATTTCTATTGCACTGTGTTATATTGTAAATTCTGCTGGACTGTCATCTAGTTGAAAGTTAATCAGTTTACCAGTGTAAATCTTTGATCCCTGTAGGCTATTTGCAGGTTATGTCCAGGTCACAGATCAAAACAGAAAAATAGGAATAAAATAAGGAAATGCGAAGCTATGAGATGAACATTTCCATAGGTACATACATGCAATATTTTGGTTAACAATTGCGTTTGTTGTCACATGTATGTGAATATCAAACATAGTTTGTGCAGGAGTTAGTACTGAGATCCATAATATACAATCAGTTAAGTTTTAGAAAATGAAGGAGGATGTAATGGCTACTGTGGAGTACAAGGCAGTAGATTTGATGAAATGTGGAGTGTGAATTAATATGTAAAGCACAGTAGAGAGGATTTATTTTAGTTAGCAAGGACTGTTTCATGTTATATTGTTTGTATTGTAGCATCTGCGAGCTGCATCTCAGAAAAAGAACTTTTTTAGCATCAGTTTAATTGATCACCATCCTATGTAAAATTCTATAAAGTTAAAATCAAGCTGAAATGGCACATTGTGAATAAAATGCTTTACATTATTTTATCCATTCATCCATAACCCTTAATTTTTCCCATTTTTGCACATGGGATCATGGGGGGCACATCAACAATGATTATCATCTAGGACCAATGTTCATGCCACTGGGTGGCTAGCCCTGCTGTGGCTTTTCTTTAGTACCATACAGAGATGCACAAGCACCAACGAACAATTTATAGTGTCCAATAAACCTTCTTAATGTCTTTGGAATGTGGGAGGAAACTGGATTAATTGGAAAAACCCATTAAGACTCCACCCAAAAAGTAGACCAGCTAAGAATCAAACCAGAGAACCTCTTGCTGTGAATGAGATGATAATAAATTATTTGTGTCTATATTATATGCTCAAAGACTATTTTCTTCAAACACTTAAATATTGACACGTAAACAGTGAAAGCTGTAAACTGCAAACGGCCACTTCCGCAAATATTTTCCTAGGGAAAAATTTTGCTTGGTCATTATTGGGAATTGCCCTTTTCTCCAATGTAGAATGATCTCAGAGTTGGTATATTTAGTTGGGGGGTGTGAGGGGCATTAGTGTTTGTTGTTATGTTTTATGGCCAAGCAAGGCTTAGGAAAAAAATTGCGGAAGTGGCCATTTGTGGTTTACAACTTTAACTGTTTATGTATCGACCTTTCTGTATTCAAAGAAAATAGTCTTTGAGCTTATAATATAGACCCTTATTCATATAAATAATTGATGGTGTTTAGAATGTATCCTGTAATTCATATGATAGAATTTATATACTGTAAGTATGATAATTGATTCAGAAAGTGCAAACAATTTGTAAAACTTCTTTAGCACTTATTATTTAAAGAAATATATTTTATACTAAAAAAAATGTAGAGAGCTCAGTAGAAACAAAGGATACATGATATTTCTAAATTAGGTGTGCGTATGTACACATTTTGAAGTTGTTTTAATATCACTGCTGGGTAAATTGGTTTAGAGAAATGAAGTGCACCATGTAAATGATTTTTATTTTCACAAACATTAAAATAATTGTTGTTTTATTCTCTCATAATATTCCTTTACAATTTAAGAATCATTTATCAGTCAAGAATTTAACTGAGCCAGCGACTCTCTGAAGACAGTTAATGAATTATATAGGAAATGACAATACTCTGTTCATTAGAGGCTTAAAATTAGTCTAATTACTTATTAGAAATTGAATGGGAAACATATTCTGGAAGCAGAAATGTGAAGAAATAAGCAATTTACTCAAGTACCAGAGTATTTCTTTATCCCCCAAACCCTTCTTAGAGATGTGAGAGGGATTAGCACCTGCAGGAGAAATACTAATTTTTATTTCTAGCTATAAAACCTTCACAACACACCAAAGTTTTATAGTGTTATCATCAGACTTAAAGAAGCCAATTTTAAGGGATAACCTTTCCAATTTCCTATAGTACGCATTATACATTTTTAATATTAAAAATGTTTGCTTTCATTGTCTGTCGATTAAAGAATCTGAAAAACTACAATATGTAGATTCATCTGAGTATATGGAACAAGAGACACTGTTTGTGAGGAAAGTTAAGCAAGCAATAGTGCTCAAAGATATCTAGCAGAACATCAACAGGCTGTCAGCTGGAAACAAGACCTTTCACCCCATGTCCCCGTCACCTTAGGGGTCTCCCAAGGTTCCATCATTGGTCCCCTTCTTTTTTCCCTCTTCGCCAACCAGCTGCATTCTGCTGCACTTCAGACCTCAGTGGTTCAGTATGCTGATGACTTTACCCTGATATGCTCAGCTTCATCCCTCAAAGACCTTCATACTCAGCTTTATTCAAAATTCCTTCTTATCCACTGAATCCTGGTTCACTGACTCCCAACTCATCCTAAATCCCAATAAAACAAAATGTCTTCTCTTCTGCCCAACCAGACACACCTCCACATCCATAACCTTCAGTAGCATCTCTAAAAAATAAAGCTATTATCACCCCAACAAACCAAACCAAATTATTAGGAGTGGAAATTGATAATAACCTGAAATTTGATGTTCACATTTGCCAAACCATTAAACAAGTTCACAAAAACTTGGTCTCCTACATAGAAACAACAGGTTTCTTACAAATAACACAAAAGCCACCACTGCTAGAACCCACCTCCTCTCTACTCTCTTATACACGTCCCTAGTCTTAACCAACCTCAGCAAGACAGACCCAGCCAAACTCAAAGCCTGTTATAATAAAATCTCCAAGTTTGCCAGTAATACCTCTTACAAGTCGCATCACTGCTCATCACTTAAGCAGCTCAAGTGGCTTGAACTCCCTCAGTGTCTTCTCTTTAATCAACTTACCTTTGCCCGCAAAATATTCTCTCAATCAGAAAAAAACCCTGTTCTCAAAGATGTCATTCAGCCATATTCCCCCTCAAGACCCCTTCGGCTCCAGCAACAAATTACTTCTACACACCACCAAAGCTAACAATTCAGTATGTGAATCACTTTTTCCAACTACATATCTAAACTCTGGAATAATCTACCAAACACACTAGTAACTAACTCCTCAACACTTAAATTTAAAAACTTTTTAAAAAAACACCTTACTAACACTTGGCTCTCCACCTGCAACACCCCTGGATAATCTAGTCCTCCTTTTCACTCTATTGTCATTACTCTTACTCTACTAGCATGATCTAGCACTAATGGTAGTTTCACTTTTAACTGTACATAATCATTTGAATATAGCCACTAAATGTAAACAGCCATGTTTCTTCTTTTTGTAAACTACTGTTACACTACTTATGAGTCTTAAGCCAATGTCTTGTATGTATTTCTTTTGCTATTGCATGGATTTGCTTCTCTTGGAGCTTTTCTCCCTGGGCCTCTGCTGAAAAAGGACCTGTGTCTAGTTGGACTTTCCCCGGTAAATAAATGTAAAATAAATAAATAAAATAAACAGGGTGTGTCAATGAGTAAATAATGCCCATCCAGTGTGTTCTGGAAGGGCATTCTTTCCACATTAACACACAACGCGTAGGGCATTATTGTGCTTAGAGAATAGGCTGTCTGTAAAATTGTTGTTTTACTTGTTTTATTTATTTTTATTACTATATTATTTTTTATATATTTTTGATGTAAAATAGTTCCTCCTCCTAATGTTTAAAACTTGCTGTACAATATCCAAAATAAAACAATTAAAAAATATTCAGATACTTGTAATTTTTGGTCCCTTAATGTGTGGTTTGTTGCCAGTCATTGGGGACTGAAGTCACTAAATCATGACATGCATTTGAGTTTCAGACTTTATTTTCTTCATAAAATTCATGCTAACACAAATCCTGTTATTTATGTAACTTTCTCATTTTATAAGAACAATATTTATAATTTGTTCATATTTTTGATCCTTTTTACCCCCTTTATTTTAGGCTTCATCCAGATTTTTTGAGCTAAGAGGTCTAGTGGCATGCAAACCTCTTTACTGCTGCTGCCAGTGGTCGATTGATTTCTCTCACTCACAGACACACGCACACGCGCACACACACACACATACACACACACACACACACACACACACACACACACACACACACACACACACACACACACACACACACACACACACTTGTGCTTCAGAAAATGCATGCTAACTCAAATCCTATTACTCAAGCAACTTTGTGATTTTATAACAGCAATATTTAAAATATGTTCTTATTTTGAACCTTTGCCCCCCCTTCATTTAAGGCTTTATCCAGATATCTTGAGCTAGGAGGTTGAGAGGTATGCAAAACTCTTAACTGATGCTGCTGCCATTGGTTAATCACTTTCACTCTTCACAGTCTGTCTTTCTCTGTCACACTCTAAAACTTTCTCTCTCTCGCGTGGGTACACACACACACACACACACACACACACACACACACACACACACACACACACACACACACACACAGACACACTTCTGTTTTCATGCATTCAAGCAAGCATACAATCATGCACACAGACAGAAACAGAAACACACATACAAACACATACTTTTCTGTTTTGTTTACTTTTATACTTACTAAACAACAAAAGTGCTGCTTAGTGAGTGTAAAATATTAGCTCGATCGGTCTCATTCTCACTCTCCTGCATGCATACATTGTCATACACAGACATAAACACACACACTTATTTATGTATTATTATATTTTTTAATTTTACACTTGCTAAACAGCAAAAGCACTTCTTCACGACCATTACTTTCAGACCAAGCTCCATGGCAGCTTAAAACTCTGATGTGAAGCAGTGGACATGTTTTTCAGTGGGCATTAACTGTTCATTCAGCAATCAGGGTGCCAATCTACAGGTCACCTTCTCTAAACTGCTGTAACAGGTGGATGATCTGGAAAAACATTATGATTAGAACAATAGAAATTTCACTGCAGTGCCTAAGGAGGTTGCAAGTTTATGTCATTCTTGATCTGCGAAGATGTTAACTGACAAAACTAAAATTAGCAAAGTAAAGGGGAGTACCTATATATTCACTTCTCAGAGTTGCTTTTTACCCCTGATGTACTATTTTCACAATTATTTCTGTCACTATAACACTCAAATGGTATTCCTGAAATGAGGAAATTCTACAATATATGTTAATTGATTGTGAATTCACTGTAATATTTGTTCTGTGCGTATTCAAATACAACTATGATAGTTTGTCTATTCTTGATATACTGAAAGCCAGAGGATGACCACATGTTTTCTGACTTCTGATGTGATATGCAAAACCTCTTGTTTTTAAATCTTGTAGCCAAGTTCATTAGGGACTGGTCTACTCACAAGGAAAGAGCTGTCAGGAACTCAGGGAAGGCTAGCTAAACTTTTTCCTTTTTTTTAAAGATCTACATTTTTCCTGCCTTTCAAACAAAGCAGAAATGTGGTAAACATAGTCAAGTGTTGGGTGGAGTAGGTCTCAGAAGAAGATTGTTTCTTTTTTTTCTCCAAGGAGGTGAGTGTTAAGCACCTGTCACACAACTGCTGCTTGTATTTGCACATAATCAGACAACGTGGCTCAGTGCTGCTTAAGACAAACATATTTCACTAATGAGATGCAGATGAAATGCTGTGTTTTTCCTAAAAAACAAGCTCAAAAACAGCAGTGGCAACTTTATAAGATTATGTCATTGCCACTGTTGTTTAACTTTGCATCCCATGACAATCTATCCCTTATGTTGGTCATTTTGAATGCACAAGTAAAGTAAGAGCATATGGGCATTCACAAGTCTTTTTAGCTGAAACACTGGTAGAGATTATTTACAATTATACAATGACTGCCCATTAATATTTGAAAATGAGCATGCTGATTGGCCAGCCCAATCAGCGTGCCTATTACAAATCCCAGAATATACCAATGGAAAAAGTTCAGGTCACCCACACTTCTTTCCGTTCGTATATTCTATAAATTTGGATTTTTTTTTTTATTTTTTGTTAAAAAAAAATATAGTCCAGACTCTGGACAAAAGAGAGAGGCAGCATGAGGAAATACAAAGAAAATCAGGTACGTTATTTAAAACTAAAGACACGTACCTGATTTTCTTTGCATTTCCTCCATTCTGTCTCTCTCTCCTACCCCTAATGTAGCGGAAACTTTTTTTTTTAATAATTAAAAAAAAAAGAAGAAAAAAAAAAGAAAAAGAAATCAAAAATGGAGCAACAGAGACTTTCTTTTCAAACCGTTGATGTACTGGGTATGTGTGGGAACGCAAGTCCCATATGCATGCGCATTACATCAAAACAAGGCAGCAAGGTATCAACAGCCACTGAAGGACAATACGACTCTGTTATACAAAGACATTATTTAAGAAAAGTACGTTTTTTTTTCTTAAATAATGTCATTGTATAATAGCTATAACTGACTCCGTGGTTGTGTTATATTAAAATGTACCTACGGTTGGCTTTATTTAATCACTCAGGCTTCACCCTCATGATTAAACCACACCAACCGTGGGTACATCTTCATTATACAACAACCCCCCATTAATATTCAAAAACGTGCACACTGATTGGTCAGCGTGCATGTTGTAAATCAGAGTTATAGTAATGGAAAAAGGTCCGGTCGCTTGGACTTTTTCCATTACTATAACTCTTTTTTTACAGCAATGGAGAATGCAAGATCTCTGTTGCTTCACGCTGTATCACTATGTTAAATTCCTTTAACATAGCGAGACAGTTTGTAAAAAGCAACGGAGATCTTGCTTTCTCTGTTGCTTTTTTCAAAACTGTCTCGCTATTTTAAATGGGTTTAACATAGCAAGACAGCTTTAAAAAAGCAACGGATATTCTCTGTTGCTTTTTTTAAAGCTGTCTCGCTATGTTCAACTCATTTAACATAGTGAAACAGTTTGTAAAAAGCAACGGAGATCTTGCTTTCTCCATTGCTTTTGCCCACAGTTCTGATGTACTGCGTAGGCATATGCATGCACAGTACATCAGAACTGCCACAGAATACCAGACAGCTGTGGATGGGCAGCAAGGAGGCATTATACAATGCCATTATTTAAGAAAAGTAATTATTTTTTTCTTAAATAATGCCATTGCATAATAGCAATAACCCACGTCTGGGTGTGGGTAATGCTGGATTTTCCCACGGTTGGTTTTGTTTGGCCACTCAGGCTTTGCCCTCATGCCCAAACCACACCATCCGTGGGTAAATACAGCATTACCCACACCCAGGCGTGGGCTATTGCTATAATATACCACACCACATCATCGGTTATTGCTTAAATATCCCATGAGGTTTAAGGTACTGCTCAGTGAAGACTCTTGTAATATTTTCATGTAGAAAATCTGGACAAATTTAGAACTAATCTTGTCTGAGACCTGTTATCTCAATTTTATTTTTAAGCATTAGTACCATTCACTTATAATGTTAAATGAACGAAAAGTTCTGCGTTAACGTGCTTTTTTTTTTTTTTTACAAAAAACCCATGAAGTTGGTAGTTGCAGTATTTGTGCTGTGATGTAATCATCATGGTTCTGACACAGAACTGCAACCTTTATTTTACACAAGACAAATCATTTATGGAAAATTAAAAACAAAGAAAAGTCATGAACATGGAAAAAATACACGTCCTTATACCTCACAGTGACTATAGAGATAAGTAAAGAATTTGTATTTGTGGTTTAAATATACTTTTTCCAAAAATAAAAAAAATTATATTTATTGCGTTTCACTTTTGATCATCTTATGTTCTTTTCTTTTTACAACTGAATGTCTTACTTTGCTCTCAAATTCAATAACTGATATAGGAAGTTTGTCGATCGCATATCAGTCTTTAAATCCTTGACTCCCTTTCTGAATTTAGGTCTTACACCTCCCTTCTGTTTACAAAATATATACTTTTACAGTAACCTTAGGTGTATCCCTCGGTGGCTTATATTTTTCTATGGCAGTTTGCCCTAAATATGCTTCCAGTTGAATAGAATTAGTCTATTGGTGAGGATTTATCTTAACTCTTTTATACTGCATCTCATTACCTAGATTTCTGTCTGACAGAAGTACAGAAAGGCAGATGGCCACACACACACACACACACACACACACACACACACACACACACACACACAAAACTGTTATTTTTTGCATATGCTTGTATTCACTCTTGATGAACATGTGCATACATGCCTGGATTTACTTTGCTGATGAAGAATATGAATATTTATCTAGCAGTATTTAGAGGGGTTCATAGGTGCATAGGTGTGTACTAGGCTAATAGCCCTGGAGCCTTTACAAGTATAGCCCATAGTATTACCCTGGCATCGTGCCACCCGACCTTAGTTCCTAGTGCATCTGTCAAGCAGAGCCACTGGAGGGATCCCTGGGGTGAATTTTCCATTTCCCATCCACCCATCAAGATGTCTCTTGAAGAGGGCCAGTGAGGTGCTCTGCTTGACATGTATGGGAAGTCTGTTCCATAGCATGGGAAGTCTCTGCGTTATGAGCCTGTCCCTCCAGCATGTTCTATTGATTGTGGTAATGAGGTTGAGGTCTCTGGAGCATGTGGTGCAGAGGGATTGAGATTTCTTTAGATGTAGCATTTGTAACAGAGCTGGGTCAGACATGGCTTTGTAAGTCAAGCAGAGATCACCTCTAAGTAGGCGATATGAGACAGAGAATAGTTGGGGTTTTCTGAGTCTGTCCATATAGGACAAGAATTTAAGGCCTAGGATCCTCTTTGTGAGTTACTTTTGCAGCCTCTCCAGTTGTTGCAGGTGTCTGGTGAGGTACATGTCAAATGGGGCATTGTACTCAATGATTAGCCTAATGAGGGAAGAACAGAGGGAGACAATGACCTCCTTCTTCCTGGATGCAAAACCAAAATGAGATGTGCCACATAGAAGGACTTTCTGACCACAGTGGCAATGTGGTGGTCAAAAGAGAGGTTGCTGTCAACCTGTGTTCCCAGATCTCTTATAATGCCTTCTGTGTTCAGTGGACCACCATCAATGTGGTAATTCAAGGGAACCAGGTTCTTTCCAAGGAGGATGACAACACATTTTTTGGCATTAAGCTTAAGGCAATGGTTCTGACACCAGTCGTTGGCCTCATTGAGGCCTTTCTGTAGGATGTCAACATCACTTGAGGAGTTAATAATAGCTCCCAACTTGCAATCGTCTGTGAACTTTGTCAGCCAGAGTCCCTTCATGTTGACCTGGACTTCAGAGAAGTAGATACCAAACAGGAGAGGATCCAGGACCGAACCCTGTGGGATTCCACTCATGACTGGTCATCAGTCTGACTTGGAGTCAGCTACTTTCACACTGTGGCTTCCATCTTTGAGCCAGTTTGCAACCCACCTAGTGGTATAGGGGTTGATGCCTAGCCATACCTCTCAACCTGGAAGCATCAAAAATCTGGACATGGCCCATGAAAAATAGGTACAAATCTGTACGCTGATTAACATCTAATTTGGATAGATAATTATGTAGCCCCACCCACTCCAATGGAACTGTGGGATACCAACTTTCAAATGCAAACTGAAAAACAGACCACCAAAATATGGCACCGCACCAGAGTCCCCTGCAGCCATTTCAATGTCCCATTACCTGGCGATGTATCCCCATTTACCATAAATACTAATGTGTGCATACTGCTTTACTTCTACAATGATTATTTGGATTTTATTTTTACATTTTGCAGCACAACAATGTACAAAACACTAACAGACATTTGCTAAACAAAGCAATACTGTCTCACAATGAACATAGACTTGGCATTAAAACTTCTCTGCCCTTAAAACTCACATTCATTGAAATAGCATTGAAACCCACACACCACATCCAAAAAAATGCATCTGGCCAGTGGTGGATAAAGATTACCTTTGGGCTGTTTTCAAATCATTGGCCCCTTGCATTTGAAAAACACATGTGTTCTTTGATGCATCTTCCTCATTGAATTATATTATATTCCTTATATAATACAGCATACTTAGAGCGAGTTTTAAATTTATTGAACATTTTTCCAGTAAGCAATGACTTAAACTGCATGAACCAATAATGACAAAACTGCCCAGTTCAGAACATTTCCATCTTAAAGTCTGCTCACCATATAGACATTGTGTGTTCTTTAATTCAGCTTCATGATGGTGTTTAAATGACTGTAATTATTATTATTTACATTTTCAGCAGAATTTGAATCAATAGGTCTGAAACAATGCAGCTGAATTCAAATAACTGGGCAAAAAAGAAACCCAATATGACAATAACCCATCTCAAACAATACTTAAGGAATCACTTTGCTAATTTTTTTGTGTCATACTGAGGTGTCAGTGGCATAGTGTTCCTGATTAAAAAAAAAAAAAACACGCCTAGCTAAATGTCCATTCATCTGCACACACTTCATGATTGCATTGTTTGGAGATTATAAATGTGAAATGAGCTCACTATTACTGTAAAACTGAAACAGTGTACTAAAGTCTGCATAAGGCAGTATAACCCATATTTCTTATGTCACAGCGATTTGACAATGCATCTAAGAATAAAAGGTGAAAATGACATGTACATAATTGAGCAACTGTTCTGTGATCCACTGCAGCTGTATTTAGTTTGGCAGTTAAAGGGTAATTAAGGCTATGGGCTGTTAAGCTGCTTCCTGTGGTCCAGGGTTTGATTCTCTCAGCCTCCATTTATCTAACCAGACAATGTCTGAGTGGATCAGTGGTCCACCCCAATTAACAAATGAAGAATCAAAATGATATCCAAAAACAAGGATGTGACATACAAGACATCAGTACATAAATGCTATTAGAAAGGCACATCAGAAAATTAGCCCATGTCCTGATAATATGAAAATGAGGCAAGAAATGCATGTGCTAATAGAGCCCATGTAAAAACACTTGTAAAACAATGGGTTATGCTTTTAGATTACGTGCTACCACTTTAAAAAGAACCACAGCTGAAATACATGCTCATTTCTACAATACAGAAAACCAGCACATTATGAGTATATGTTATGTAGTTCAGCATGATACTGCAGAAATATACATTTAACAATCACACTGAATTAGAGAAGTAAACAAGTGTTAGCACAGATCTAACCTAAAGTAAGACCTGTACACCATACACTTACCTTAATGCTGAGCCTGTAGTAGCAGAACATTCATTATATTTAAAATTCCACAGGCGCAAATGTGGAAAAAAGAAGCAATAGCGGAAGCTATGTGCATTGATGCAGGGATGCACAGACGCAAAGGCCAAAGGGTGTTTGTTTTCTTAAAGACGAATGAACACCATTAAACAAGAAATATAATTTGTGTTTGATGCCTTTGGCGTTTAGGACTCACTCACACACTTTTAATACTCTTGTCTTGTTATCTTAGAAATAAACAATAGAACAGAGAACACTGCACTGAAATGCTGCTGGCAAATCTAGGTAGGCAGGAAGGGGAAACATTATGATCTCCTTGTTACTGCTGCTTCCAGCTCAAAAAAGCCAAGGCAAGAATGAGCGAGCAGAAGAACGGGTGCTGTATTGTGGTTGTTGTGGGTTGTAAATGAGAGTCGAGTGCTAATTTTTTTTTTGTTTAGCATCACTTGTTCAATGCCATTTTGTGGCAGTTTTATTTGCTTTGCTGAGTTGCGTTAAGTGTCGGAGAATGGTACACATACACATACCAGACAGTTCGTTCTGTTCACATACCTGAAGGAGCAGTTCCTTCCCTCCATGAAGCCCAGGCCAGTCGATAATCCACAGCAGCTGTTTCCTTAGCTTTGAGTCTGCAGTAGTACCCAGAAGTTCCTGCTCAATCATTTCTTTAGCTCTGCAACACTATCCTTAAGTTCGCGTTCCAGCTCACCTCGCAAACCATTCAAACAGAAGGAGGCAGCCAGCCAGAAATGCAGCTACATGTGAGTCCTTGAGCTCAATTCCGACAAGCTGACGGAGCTGACATCATCGCGCATGTGATGACATCAGCAAAAAAAGCGGAAAAAAATAAATAAAAAAAAAAGATGAGAAAAAGTCGGAAATGAAGGGGTGCCACTCGGGAATCGTGGCACCCCATTATTTGACCCCAAAACTCGGTAAAAACCAATTAATTCGGTACGGTTGGGAGGTATGTGCTTAGCTTAGGGAGTTTTTCTATGATTCCTGAGTGGGGAATGGTATCAAAGGCCTTGGCCAGATCTGTATGAACCACCTTGCCTTCATCCACAGCTCTGGTGACTGACTCAAAGAAGTCGACCAAGTTGAGCAGGCATGATCTACCCTTCACAAAACCAAACTTTGTAGGATCCAGAGTTTGGAGATTCCCTATATCCTTGTTTATTAGGTCCATGATGATGCATTCCATAGCTTTGCATATCAGACTCGTCAGGCTAATGGGGCGATAAATCCTGGGGTCTGTAGTTGCTCCTCCTTTATGGAGAGGGCTGACTGTAGCAATGCGCCATTTGGTAGGGACAAAGGCTGAGGTGAGACTGTGATTGAAAGGGGCACACAGATGAGGCGCCATTTCATTCTGTAGTTCATGTAGAACATAGGCAGGGATATTGTCAGGTCCCATAGAAGCTGTATTTTTGGCCTTGGACAGTGCTGTTTTAACCTGTGCAGCAGTAATACTGGGTGCCTGGCAATCTACTGGTATTGTGATTGACCCCTTGGGGGGGGGGAAATTTAGCACTGAATCTGTTGGCCAGTATATTGAAAATATCTGTTAGCTCAGTATAGGAGGTACCATTATGCAATAGCTCAGAGCAAATCTGGGTATTGCCATGGAGATTCTTTACATAACTATAGAAGGTCTTGTGGTTGTCTTTACTATCAGCTGCAATTCTGTTTTCATAGCTAGCTTTAGAGGATTTGATGAGGGATCTTAACCTTTTGTTGAGGCTGATAAGGGAGTTTTTCCAGTCTTGGGACTTTGCCTTATTCCACATCAGTTTCCTTCTTTTGTTGTAGAGTTTGTTTATGGCAGGAGACCACCAGATTGGCTTCCTTTTTTTTGAGGAGAGCATCTTGGTTCTGTTGGGTATGGTGAGATCCATGCATTTGTGTACGTGTTCTATTGGGTATGGTGAGATCCATGCATTTGTTTACATGTTCATACAGTGCATTGGTGTATGTTTCAGCGTTCATGCAACTATTCTCCATTTGCGTGGGTGCCGCAAAGTTAACTACCTCTGTTTTTAGGAGCCCAAAGTTAGCTTTGGAAAAGTTTTTCATGGTGGTAACCTTTGTGAGGGGGTGGGGGTGGGAGGGATGTGGATTTACAAGATGATTAGCTTGTGGTCGGATCTAACCAGGGAGGAGTTAACTATTGGTAAAGGGCAACAGTCACCCATGTTATTAATGACCAGGTCACTGATGCTGCTACCTCTAGTGGGGGTAAGAATGAGCTGGTCCAGAGCATTGGAATGAATTTCAGAAAGTATTGGGCAAGTGTAATGTTACATTTTCCCCTGCTCCCTGTAATTTATCATATTTGGTTGAGCTATACCATTTATGTTAACTGTTGCTAGCTTATGGGTTCAAAAGTTAGATTATGCATCTGCCCAACTTGTGTGTTTAATGCTTTTATTAACAATGACCATATCAGATGATTATGCTGTAGCCAGTTCCAAATATAATATGAACTGTGTTCTTTCGCTAGTTTAGTGCATGTGTTCTGTAGATTATGGAGTGTATAGCTTTAAATATGCTAATAAATAGCTACTGGGAGTGGCATGTTATGTGATGCACATTCCATATAGAAGGTCATCTAAATAAACATCTCACAGGCTCTTAAATATGTCCATGCTGGTATGTGTGTTTACAGAGCACTTCTTCCAAAAAAACAGATGTGACGTGGTGTTAAAGTGAAATATATCTGCAGATGTGAAGTATGTTTGTTTTCAAGAGTTTGCATTTGGAAGTAGAGAAGTGTAATTTATGGTAGTACTTATATATGCATTGTGCAGCACAATAGGTGAGGTTGGTGTGATCGTAACCATTAACTGTGAAGCTTTATCAGTCTCATTTGAGGTGATATGACAAAAAAGGTGATAATAAAGGGAAAGGAGAGGGGAAGAAGTTGGGCATTAGAAAAAAAAAGATATATGGGAGAATGGAGGGTAAATGGGGCAATGGTTGTGGACTAGATTGGGTGTATTTCTGTATATTACTATGATCATCTGCTTATGTTGGTGGTGATAAGTAGAATACCTCTGAATATGCTGTTCTGTGATGAATCAGTGACAAAGCTCACTGTGTGTATTATTAGACTTTAGCAAAAAGCATAGGGCTTGCAACCTTCTTTTTGGAGAAACATCAGTGGTAATCTGTTGTAACAGAGTAAGAATGTTTAACATGCTATGTGATAAGAGGTTTTGTAAGCCCTGAGCTGCTGGAATGTATATGGCAGCTATTGCCTTAAAAGGAGCTAGCATGTGTTTTTTTTTTATTGTCTGTTGCTGCTGCTAACTTCTGGCCTTATCTGCCTTTATAGTCTTGATCCATAGAAGCCCCGCTCTTGGCAGTCCCTCTGTATGACACATACCAGGTGTATCACCTTACCGGGAGAGCTCCTGAGCATGCAGTCCTTCCACTCCATGCACACTCTGAACAGGGGCCAGAAGTTAGCCAGTCTAGAGGACTGATACTGTGTGAGCAAGAAAGGTAATAACACAGTTCACCATGTTTTTGTTTGTCCTAGGACCTACCAAGACTTTATCCCACTAAGGGACCAAGCTGGCTGGGATAGTTCAGTGGACATTGCCAGTATACTAATAAACAAATTTAGTGTGAATTTTACCCCAGGGACAACTATCCCAGGTCCACTTATCTGTGAATCTCTCAGTCCCTTATGGTCACTAATGAACATGTCCTGAAGATGTGACAATATACCTGGCTGTTTAATAAACAAGCCATAACATAGCCACTCCTTAAACTATTTAACCTGAATTTAGCCCCTTGCTTTGTCCCTGATGTTTGGCACATGTCAGTAATGATGCCACTCCATAAGGGTGGCCCCATCACTAACCCCTAGTATCATAGGCCCATTAGCCTGACAAGTCTTGTTTGCAAAGCCATGAAGCATATTAGTGATCTGATAAAATAAGGTATTAAAAATATCATCAGGCTAGACCCACAGCAGTTTGGTTTTGTCTAGGGTAGATTTTGTCTGATTAGTCCGGTTAACTTTTTAGAAAGAGTATTACAGGCTGTTGACATCAGTTTTTGTTGTCCGCATAGACTACCTTGACCTAGGCAAAACATTTGACACCATCCTCTTTGCTCTCATAGTTAGTAAGCTTAATGCATTAAAAATAGATCCTTATATGGTAAGATGGATAGCAAACTGGCAAAATGACAGAACACACAGAGTGCAGGTCACAGCTACCTCATCAGAGCGTATTAAGGTGACCAGTGGTGTCCCCCAGGGCTCAAAGCTGAGATATCTTTTACTTAGAAAAGTGGTATCCAACCTTTTTTAGTATGGGGGCCACTTATCATACCCGGAGAGGCTCAGTGTGCCACATTACCATACCTGGAGAGGCTCGGGGGACACATTACCATCCTGAACATGTATCTGCTTTTTATAGTCTCCACAGCCAGTGGTGCACATCAGTCACATAATAAAAAAGAAACACTGCTGGTTTCAGAATCACTTCTGTGTTCTTGTCAGACAGGAAACAGGCTTACAACTTGACAGGTTTGCAAATAGTATCCTTACTACAGCAAATGTAATGGTACAAAGGCATATATTACTTTTAAAATTGTTATAATTGTGCAAACCTGGGTGAAATTTTTACCAAAAATGGTACAACAAATGTCAGAACAATCAGAATAAAAAGCTGGTAAGATGTGACATGCAAGTACACAGTCAGTGGGATGTCAGACACTGCTTGTTTTGCATAAATAGTCTATGAGCACCAGCTGTTGAAGTTTCAGTGTGGTGTATCTGCCAGATGTGCATCTGTAATAACAGATGTTGATTTGCTTTTGATATTGTTCATTCTGGACAAGTGCTGCTCACAACAGAACATGCCAAAAGTCCCGTAAACATCAAATACGATTTTTGCTATGTCACAGCAGATACATGGATATATTTATGCAGAAACTGGCCAAAATTCCACTTAATTTAAGTTTGGTTAAAATCTTAGCTTTTTTTTTTTAGCTAACATTTGACTTGACGATGGCCTGAACAAAAAAATCTTGAGTAAGGAAATATATTCAGTCTTTCTGGGAATAGTGCCTGCCTTCCTCCCCATCCAAAAATAGTTATTTTTTGTGTATCACTCTAGTGTTAGACTGGGATGAAAAATAAAAGAACAAATGTCCAGAGACATATGTTATACTGCTGATTTTCTGGGAAAAGAAACCAAAGCACTTGGATAAAACTGACAAAGAGAAAAGGACTTCCAAAAAACTAAGCGGAAGACCCAAGTGCTGTTGTATGGCAACACTCTGCCAGTGATAGATGCAACCACACACATCCTGCAGAGACCACAACAAATGGCTACTTAATGAGTGCAGCACTGATGCTTGTCTGTTACATAAAATGAAAAAAATATGCACACTACTTCTGCAAAGCAAGAATAATAAATGCATACTTGAAGCAAGTAGCAGTGTTAGTCACTTTTATCCACCGACAGCACTTGCATCCAACAGTTAAAGCCAGATTTATTAATTAATATGCCACAGATAAAATGTAATAAAATAAAAATAGCAACAAATGGACAAATTTATTCTACCCACCACCAGATTCAAATATGACCAGTTTTCACATCTCATTCAGTAGTTTAACCATGTAAGGGAGTGTAGTAAATGACACCATTTCCCAATCGATCACTTCAGTAGTTTGTCTATGTATGCACACGCACTTCATTGTCACCAAAATGAAACATTCTCCCCAGTGACCCCTTCAGTAGTCTGTCCATGTATGCAGAAGCACCAAAATTAAACTTTTCCCACTGCAGCCCCTTCAGTAGTTTGTCCATATCTAAATAAGTGTTTAAATGACATTAAAATGAAAGCTGCCCCATGACCCTTTCAGTAGGATGTCCATGTATGCACAAACACTTCACCAACAGCAAAATGAAACATTTCCCCAACAACATCTTCAGTAGTATGTCCATGTTTCCACAAGCAACAAAATGAAACATTTCCCCAGTGATCCATCCCATCCATATGTGCACAAGCATCAACATGAAATATTTCCCTTCTTTTAACTCAGTAATTCACGTTCTCCTAGTCAGTCCGTGTATCAGATTAATAGTTCTAATTTTACACACACACACACACACATGCGCACACACATGTGCACACACACACACACACACACACACACACACACACACACACACACACACACACACACACACACACAGTTTACTCAGCATTCACACTCCCAACCCACATCAGTCTTGCAGACCTAACACATACCAGCATTAAGCCATGCAAACACTCACATATGCCATCACTCTACTTTTTCACTTCACACATGTGTAAACATCTGACATACCAGCATTACACTAACACAAACACACACACACTCACATTCACACATGTGCACTCACACACACACACTCACACACACACACACACACACACAAGACCACTTGCAACCAACAGTGAGTGGTAATTACCCTAAATCTGCAGTAAGCACGTTTGAGCAGACGTACAAACGTAAAACATTGTTAACTGGTCCTGAACTTAAAGTGACAGGGCCAGTTAACCGCAAATAAAATGTATGTTTCTCTTTTTGACCCAGGCTTTGGTGGGCCACAGGAAAAAGTCAATGGCTGGCCAGATTTTGGCCCACAGGCTTCCCTTTGGACAGCCTTGACTTACAAATTACTTTTCTGAGTTCAAGATAATGACCTAAGACCTCTGACTAATCAGGTTTACAGACAAATGTGAACAGGGAGCCATTGTCAAGTCCCCTTCTGGCATCAACGCCCTTCAGCACACATATAAATGCCTGATGTGCCTATAATGGGCTCACATTAAATGCAAAATAGTGCAATACTGTCACATCTGGTAAATACCCCCTTCCCCAGTATACAACATAGACAATGCCTCACTCCAAAATGAAGATATTGTTAATGACTTTTGGTACTTGGGTTGATAATTCCCTCACCTTTGATCATCACGAAAATATAGTTGTGAAAAAGGCCTTCTATTTAGGGCAGCAGATTGCTAATGGAATATCATCTACATCTAAAGAGGTAATTTATTGCCCAGGTTCAGCATTGATTAGACCAATTACTTAATACAGTGCATCCTAATGATTTGCCTCACTAGACATATCAAACAACTAGAAAAACCCATAAGGTTCCTAACTATGTATTAAACTAATTGACTTAAAAAAACACAATACTTCCTGAAAAGACTGGAAGAACTGCCCACTTTATTCAGTATAATATAGGCTTGTGAGGGGAAATCTATGCATTGCCTTATTTGCCATTAAGGACCCAGTGGTATTGGCTCACTTGTATCTGTATAAATCAAGTAGCCCTACAAATGTTAGAATCAGGGATCTAAATTTTCATCAGCAGATAAATAGATCATGTGATACAGAGATAGGTTCATTGTGCAGTGCCTTTCCCCACCTCTGAAATAGACTCCCACTGCAAATCAAGCATTGTAGTACACTGTTTGCCCTTCAAATAGAAACTGGATGATTTGGATGGATATTCACAAATTCACAAATCCTGGCTTGATTGGCCTAGCCTTATTTATTTACAGGAGATTGTCTGTAGTGGGTACTGGCAAGGCATAATCTCAGATGCCTTATATTTCCTATTATTCCTATGATTTAATTAACTGTGTGTAACGTAAAGCCAGAATAAGCTGAGTAGGGTGTAGCATGAGAGAGAGAGAGGGTTCTGCAATATTTGCAGTATACAAAGAGTCAGAAAGAAAATAAAGTACATCTGTGTAAGTTAAACTTACCATAACAGTAGATGTTTGAATGATCACTGCTGCATTAGGCTTAACTGTATGGATTATATTCTGCCGAGGATATAACAGACACAAAGGGACAACAGGTGTAAACCATATTTGATGGATGCCACACAGAATGATGGTCAACATGATCCAACTTAGGTTTAGAGTAGTTTTTCAGCATTCAAGTGATGTGAATGAATATACTTCCATCATTAAAAGACATTGGCATATACTACATGAGGTGCCAGGACTCATGGACAGGATAGACAACATTCCATCCTTTTCATTTAAAAATAATAAGTCTTTGAAACACCATCTTTGTAACAAGATGGATATGAATAGACCTATCCGGTCCATACGGACTGGCACCTTTCCATGCAGATGATGCTCTACATGTCAACATCTGTATAGAAATAGTACTTTCACACACACCCCATGTGACAATTTACCATCACAAGTCATGGCTATGCTTATTGCAGAACAATGAATGTTGTTTATTTTTCTTTCTGTCAGAAATGTTTTGTATTGTATGTAGGTAAAACTAATAGAATGTTCAAGGACAGGATCCTTGAACATATTAGGGACATTAACAACTGTAAAGACAATAATGCCCTGGCTACACATATCAAGGAAACAGATTGCACACATTATTTTAAGTTTTTTGTTAGTCAAGTTGTCCACCTTACTGTAAGAGGGGGTGACATAGAAAATTTAACTGAAAGCATTGAACAAAAATGGATCCTCTCATTGAATGCCGAGAGATATCCTGGTCTTAATAGTACAACATCTTTAAAACCTTTTTTGAAGTCTCGCCGCCTTAGGCATTAAGTATTTTTACAGCTATCTATATATGCACAATATGCATGTTTCATATATATATATATATATATATATATATATATATATATGTATGTATGTTTTTTAGATACTTATTTGCCTCTCTATGCTCTAGTATGTATTTTTATGAGCCTTATATGAGCTTTTATGAATTGTTTATGCTCTAATATGCATTTTTATGAGCCTTATATGAGCTTTTTATGAGGTTACTTTTTATATAGTAGAATGTTTTAGAGAGATTTTCCCAATGTGAGTTCTCCCTGCATATGTTTTTATGTATATATTCTTTATATAGATATATATATATATATATATATATATATATATATATATATATATATATTTTTTTTTTTATAGATATTTTATATATAAGTTTTTCTACATATGATTTGTAGAGATGCTTCTCATATATACTTCTATTAATGCACATTTATGGACTGCTTTTAGATAACTTTTTATATATATTCTACTATAGCACTTTTCACTTATAGTATTAGTTTGTCTCAACTACATAATTGAAACATCTGATTTCTATTCTGAGTATCAGCTGATAGATGACATGTGATATAAACTGGATGGATAGATGTTTAGTTTGTCTGATGAAGTGACAGGAGCAGTCGTTAAAGTGCTAACGTTATTTTATCTTTTATTTCTTTGCTAATAAACGTTGTGGGTGTGCAAGTTTGGTGCAGTTTCTTTTTTCATTTCAACTTACACAACTGGACTGTTTTCATCATATTGATTACTGCTGCAGTAGCTTTAGCTATGTGGGTAGATTACGATAGCTAACTATATTTGACAGGTGGCAGGAAAAGAGTCCAGGAACTTCCAGGAAATGGTTCTAGCAAGCTTGATCTGGACCTAGGGAAGGACTCAAGCTAATACTATTTTGTAAACGTATGTACAGAGGACAAAAAAGCAGCTTCCAAAATATTTCTAGAATCTAACACTTTCCAAAAATCCATAGATGAAGACAAAGTCCTGTAGATAGGACCTTGATCCTGTCTGGGATAGTTTTGTTATTGTACATATTACAAAAGGTAACTATTTGGAAACAATCTGCTTTTTATATGAAAATCTATTAACTTAACATATTTATAATATATACACAGAAAGGAAGAGACTATGCAAAGTATAATAGGGTTAAAATCTGCAGTAGAAGAATATGATTCTACATCTTGGAAGCTAATACCACCGTACCCTTGTATGATTTCTATTGGCAAGTTCTCTGCTTTTTAGGATAACTTAAGAATGAAGTTAACATTTTGTCCATTGCCTTAATAGCCGGCAATAAGTTAATAAATAAAGTATTTATATAATCTTAGTTAATATTATCATTTTAATAAGTATTAACCTAAAAAAAAATCATTCCATTTTTAATAAGAAGTAACACTTCTTCAATTATTTTTTCTAAATTCTTATTAATAATCTTACTCATATCTTGATATATTTTCATTCCTAAATAGTTTAGTTCTTTTACTTCCCAGTTATCCTTATATTTATCTTTAAACTTACTATCTACTAATTGATTTAGCACTAAAGTTTCAGTTTTATTATTATTATATTTTGCAGAGATACGTATTCAAACTGTTCAATTTCCTTATCTATTTATTTGATTGGATAATATGAATCTTCTATAATTAGGAAATGTCATCTGCAAAAGGTTGTATTTTAGATTGACAATCTCTCTTAATTGAGAATCCATAATTTTTTTTTCATTGCTTCTTTTACTGTCAGCTAAGGGTTTGATAACTAATGCAAATAGTAGAAGGGACAAAGGACACACCCTTGCTTTGTGTCTTTGCTTAAAGTGAATCCTTTAAATATGTAAGATCCAATTTTAACATATGCTTTGGACTCTCTATACAGGTGTTTTAATATTCCAATAAATTGTAGTGGAAATGTAAATGCATCTAAAGTTTTAAACAAGTAGTTCCAGTCTATAGAATTAAATGCACTCTTGACATCTTAGCTAATTAAGGCCAATTTCTTGTTCATTCCTTTTGCTAAATTTCAGGTAGTTATTACCCTGTTTTCTATTATCATGGCTTAACCTATTGACTATAAATCCTGCTTGATCTTAATCAATCTACTGTATTTCTTAATCTTGTAGTGAAAATGGAAGCAAATATTTTATAGTCCACATTTAATAAGGAAATAGATCTGTATGAGGAAACTAACTTATTATCCTTTCTTTAAGTATTGGTGAGATTACAGAAAAATTCCATAATAGAAGAATTATTTTGTCTCTTTGAATTATCCTGAAAATGTCACTTAGTAATTCTAAAATATTTAATGGAAGCAACTATATAATTCCATACTTAAACCATCTAACCCTGGAGCTTTGCAATTTTCCCCTTTATTTGAAGCTCATTTAACTTCTGTCAGGGTAATAGGCTTATTCAATGGAGATATTTGTTGGTCATTAAGTTTATTAGTAACATTTTTCATTAAATAGTTGTCAGTTGTGTAATCATCAAAAAATATTAAGATCCTTATGGATTTTTTTTAAATATAAAACATTTCCTCTCATTCTAAAGTAAACTTATTGGTATGAGGATTTTGAATGTTATTGATTTGTGTCTTTCTACTTAACATCTTACTTCTATTCACTAAGCTATGTAGATTTTTTGAAGTCATCTCATAACTGTGGAATTTTATTTTTTCTAAAGCTATCTCCACTTTATCCGTTAAAACTGCTTGATATTTTGTCATTCATGTTTAATGGCTTCAGTATTATCTAATTTCTTTGTTCAAACCTTGCTTTGATTGTTTCATCTTATATTTCTAACAGATCTTTATCCCGCTCTTTCATTTTATTACTAGCTCATCTTCCCATTCTATCTTTAATATGGATTTTTAAGGAGTCTCATAGTATGACTGTACTAACCTGATCATTACCATTCAAAGATAAAACAATTTGGATTTGTTACTTAAGGTAACTCTTAAATTCTTTGAATTTCATCATATATGCTGGAATTCTATAAATAATCTGACATTTTCTTATATCCATTAATATATTAATGCTTAGTGCATTATGATCAGATAAAGACCAAGGAATAGTTTTAAAATAATTCACTTTATTAAGTAAATCTATAGAGGCATAAATATTATCAATTCTAGTTTGTGTCTCATCCACATAAGAATAATGAGTGAAGAATAATTACTTAATTTCTGCTTCTAATAGTAAATCAACTAAATTATTATCATGCATCTATATTACTTGATCGAACATTTAGGTTAGCCAATACCTAAACGTTGATCTGTTAATATTGAAAAATTAAAACAGTGAATGGCTGCTTTAATGTAGGGAATGAATTCCCTTGGCTGCAAAAAAAAAAAAAAAAAATTAAACCAAAATGAACTAGGGGGCTTTGCTCCCCCACCCCTCTAACTAACTATAAAAACTCCTAGATCACTGTACAGTGGGGAAAGGGGCAAAATCTGCATAATGGCCAAGGGAATTCTTTCCCTGCATTAAATTGGCCATTTGTGGTTTTTTGCTTTTGCTATTACCAGATTCACATTTAGGTATTCGCTAACCTAAATGGTCGCTCAAGTAGTAGGAACCCATTATTACTAGTCCATCTGTTTAGTGCTTTAGCCAAAGCCAGTATTTTAGCTTTGTTCTGTTCACTTGTATCTTGCATACAAGATATGCGGTTAAAGTCCTCTGCTAAAATTAAACTACCCTTCCAATGACTTTATAGTAAGTTTAAATGATCTTTAGCCACTTGTACATCTATTCCAGGTATCCAGTAAAAATTCTGTAATATATAGAATTTGCCATTATAATTAATTATTACAAATAGATACATTCCTTTGAGATCATTAATGGATTCTTTGACCTTAGGCATTTTAGCAGATTTTCTCCAAAATATAGCAGTTCATCTCATCTTTTTGTTAAAAGAAGTAGATAATAACATTTTGTAATGTAAGTTATTTAAGTATTATCAGGTGAGTCTCTTGCAAGAATGTAATGCCTCGTATATTTAATTTTAGATAGCTCATTAATGATTTCATTTTGTTGGCATTATGTAATCCATTTACATTAATAGATAATAGATTAAAACTATCCATACTGTGTATATAAAAAAATATTTTAAAAGATAATATGGCACATTTATACACCATAGTAATTTAATTACATATAATACATTCCTCCAACACTATCTTAACATTACACATTTTTTGAATTCTTCCTTTCTACAAGCTAAACTACTAAAACTCATAAAAACAAAGACAAGTCTAAACTATAACTGTACATATTGCTAAATAAAACACAATCTGCCATGGACACCAAAGTTCCCATTTTATCTATTGAATAGAAAACTGCTATACTATCTCTCTACCTACCAATACCTTTAAAATTCGGGTCTACTTCAGACGATCAAAGTTTCACAACATTGAACATCTGATCTTCAAAGCTGTGAAACATCAAATGGTTTGAACGAAGATCACCGTGCGGTGTGGAACAGGAAATATACCATTATCTTCACTGTATGGTGATCTTGGAGTTGATATATTTAAGAAGTAGGGGGCTTGGGGGGTGCAGGGTGGCTTACCCCCTGCAAAAGTGTTAAAGAAGACATTTTCTATTTTTTGATTTCATTTTTGTTATGTTTGATCACCTCCTGAAAAAGACAATTAATGTTAACCTCATTATACTTAATAATCATATTCATCGGTTCAAACCAGGTCTATGTTATTTAATCAACCGTTCAGATTTCTGAATTTTAGAAGGTCAAATGGGGATGTCCAAAAAATGAAAATGTCTAAGCTGTGGAAATACGAATTCTTTACCAGGGAAAGAATTTGGTTGGCTGTTTCTGTGGCTTCGACATTTTCTCCACTGTGGTGCAAAAGTTACAGATCGGGTTAAGGTAAGTGTGTGTGTGTGACAGACTTTGGGATTAGGGTGCGGGTAAGGTAAGTGTGCGAGTGTGACGGACATTGGGGTTAGGGTGCGGGTAAGGTAATTGTGTGAGTATGACGGACTTTAGGGTTAGGGTGCGGGTAAGGTAAGTGTGCTATAGTGACAGACTTTAGGGTTAGGGTGCGGGTAAGGTAAGTGTGCAATAGTGACGGACCTTGGGGTTTGGGTGTGGGTAAGATAAGTGTGCAATAGTGATGGACCTTAGGGTTAAGATGCGGGTAAGGTAAGTGTGCGATAGTGACGGACCTTAGGGTTAGGGTTTGGGTTAAGGTTAGTGCATAGATAGTTGTGTATGTAAGGTTTAGTGCAGATTTATTAGGTTTTTGGTGTGCTTGTGTTGTGTGCGTGTTTTTCAGAACAGCAAATTTTTTCCCTGGGAAAAAATTCGCTGTTCTGAGGTTTCGATGTTGTCATATTTCGAGCTTCCAAGTTCGAACATATGGTGTTCAAATTTTTGGAAGTTCGATTATATGGCATAGACCCCTTCAAACCCATGTCTATCAAACATTTGTACAAAATCATTAAACATATCATCATAATTTTTTCAACTATTCATTATCCATTTGCAACAATTTAATTTTAAAAAGTTTTTCCAAAATATTTATAAGTCCCTGTATAGAAACTTCCTCAAAGCCTATCCTTGTATTTGATTGTAAGAACAAATTCCTAAAATTCATAAGAAAGTTAGAGAACCCCATTTTAGGCCTATAGTGGCAACTAACTGCTCCAGAAGTTATCAGTTTTTGTTATGTATTGATAGGTGGTTCAAACTAATTTACAGGCAGGTCTCCCATCTTCTGGTTGACTCCTGGGATTTTCAGGGAGATTAAAGCAATATATTTGGTCTAAAGATTTAATCTTCCTTATTGTTGATGTTAATGACCTTTTTACATCTACACCCAGGGACAAAGGGATGGAATTCTTTTTGGACCATTTGTATGAGTACACCCATTTTTCAGAGGATAAAATAAGACTCTTAGAGGAAATGATGGCTCTGTGTTAGACAATAATTTTTTTTTTTGTTTGAGGAAGAATATTTTCTTAACAGAATAGAGGGGTGGCTATGGGAGCCTCCTGTACACTCATGTATGCAGGTTTGGTGCTATTGGAATGGAAAAAGCAAGTGATGTTTAATTTCATGCAAATGCAGGCTTCTACATTTGTTTTTTTCAAATGATATTTTTATTTTATGGAAAAGACCTGAGGAGAATATCCACAGATTTATTGAGTATCTAAATTCTTCAGAATTTTTGGAATTTATATATGATTTTGATAGAATGGGAATTAATTATTCAAATACTTTTATTGAACACACCTAAAATGGTTTTAAATCAAAAATGTATAGAAAAACTACATTTAATAAGTCATATTTGGATTGTATTAGTTTTCACCCTTCAAGTCACAAGAGGAGCCTTGTCATGGGTCATGTATAAGAATAGCTGGAATGACTTCCCAGAGAATAGACATAAAAAGTGAACTAGATAATGTTGTCCACATGTTTTTGGATAGAAGGTACCTACATTGGTTAATAATAATAGATATTTTGTTCATTCTGAATGTGAGAAGAAATATGTACCATTGTTAGGGGTAAGATTTGAAGAAAATGTGGCTAGGCAAAATGGGGTAACAAACAAAATGAATTATGAAAGAGCTATGGTTCTCCAATATAGTGAACAGATAGATTTGGTTAGAAACATGTTTAGAAAACAACTGGAGAATTTTTAAAATCAATCCGCACATTTTACAAATGGTTGGGAATGAGCTGCTGTTTACTTATAAGACTGGTAAGAATTTTAAAGATTTCTTTGATAAAGGTAATTATATGAATTTGAAAGAGTTTAATGGTGTCCAGCATTCCACTAAATGTGGTATGTGTAAACAGTGCTGTTATATGTGTGAAAAAGGTTTTGTTAATTTAAAGAACAGTGCAGGATATAAGTTTTTTTTTTTATCAAAGTGAATTGTTCTAGTAAATGGGTGATATATATGGCCATATGCATTGGGGGTTCATGTTTTTATATTGGCAAAATGGAGAGGGCTTTACGTAAATGCATGTATGAACATGTATATGATATTAAAAAATCAAAAGGAAAATAATACCTTGTTTAAACACTCCATGGTGTGCCCTGTATTTTCTAAGTTTATTTTTTGCACTATTGATTTTGTTTCTTTTAACCCAAGGGGTGGGGACACTAAGGTGAAGTCTGAAAATAAGGAATTGAAATGGCAGTTAAAACTACAAGCCACCTCACACCCTAGATTAAATAAATATACAGCTATCCAGTCTACGTAAAATTATGAGAGCTACAAGATTTTAAAGTTTTTGTTTTGGAATCATTTAGTTAGTTTTATATTTATTATTATATTTACTATTTAAGTGTAAGCTAAGACTTTTACATTGTGTGCACTTTAAATCCCACTGTTCAGTGTTTAATTGGATTAATTGAATGTTTTTTTTTAATTAGTGTGGTTTGTGTATAAAATAGGTCTTTGAGGAGTTAGTACTGATTCTGATGAAGTCCTGTGTTTATTAATGACGAAAGCGCTTAATCAATTTGTCTGTTTTTCAGTAATAACTGATTGTATTTTCCATATTTTGAGTGAATCCTTGGATATCAGCTTTACTAATTTTAATTTTATTGAATTTCATAACATACAGTATAAAAAAGTTTCAATGTTCACATGACCAAGCTTCATATTTCAGCTTTCAGATTATTTTCAAACATTTTTATATGATTTTTCTATGCAAATTATATGAAATCTTGGACAATCACATATCTGCCATATGCTGGTATAAATAATTCACAGTTTTCTTATAAGCAGTTTGTTATTTAAATTTATTTTTCTGTCTTATATTCCCACTAATATTCTACCTTATTCTATATAACATGTATTTCTAAAATCTCCCATCAAAGAACTATTTAATCAAAAGCTTTCTATTAGAGATTATAGAATGTGTATATATTTCTTACCATACATAGTAGGTGTTTCATTCTTTGTGCATCTACATACTATTCATAAGATGCTCATTCTTTGTGCATCTACATACTATTCATAAGATGCTTACTCTTCTTTATAATTCTTATATTACAAGCAATGTTGACTATACACACACACACATATATATTAAAATAATTTCTGCTTATTTAATTGGAATGTGTATTTTCATCTGTTGTGAACTGTTGCTCTGATGTAAGCTTCACATCCTGACATCAGAATTTGGTTACAGCATATGAACATGAATCAATGAATCACTCACAGCACACAGCAGCTGTTAATTTCCTCTGTAAATTTTTCATTTTCTTAGTTCTTTTAAGCTGTTCTAATCAGTAAAAAAAAAATCTAACTTTATGTCTTCATTTCTGTTCATTCAGAGACTTTTTCAAGATAAAGCATACAGTCAACAGTCTTAAAAGTAGAGATATAAGGTTGAACAAAGAGAGAAATGCCCTTGCAAGACACTGTAATGATTTCCATGACCATACTTTTAAGTTTATGATTCTGGACAGACTTACATTTGACCCAAGGGTGGCCCATGGGCACTACAATTAGCAAAACAGGAGACTATATGGCAAATTAGAATGAATGCAACAAGTTGGTCAGGTATAAATGATGCCCTGTCTTTAGCGTGTTTTCTCAAATTGAAGGCACTAGATAGATAGATAAAAAGAGAAGTGTGTATGTGTATGAGTCTAGGGCTATTCACTGAAACCACATTTCACTGAAAGTCAAACGACTGCGCACAAATCACTGAAAGCTCAATTCACTGAAAACAATTCACTGAAACACATTTCACTGAAAGTTATATATGGCCTTTTCCCCACTGTAGTGCGATCCTGGAGTTAATATATATAGTAAGGGGGGGCACCGTCCCCACATATATTATGTTCAGAAAAGAGTAATTTATTGGAATTGCAAGTATCCATGTATATAGTTCAAAATATTTAAAATAGGTGGGAGGCTACGCCCCCCCATATGCCCCCTTACTATATATGCTAACTCCAGGGTCGCACTACAGTGGGGAAAAGGCCATATATAACTTTCAGTGAAATGTGTTTCAGTAAATTGTGTTTTCAGTGAATTGAAATTTCAGTGAATTGTGCAGTCAAATGTGTTTCAGTGAAATGTCCTTTCAGTGAATAATCCTAGACCCATGTGTATATACATATACATACAGTTTATTTTAAATGTTTGGATGGTGAATGTTTTTATTGCAATATATTATGCATTTTATGGTTTACAATGAGAGTGTTATTTATCTTTTATAACGTTTCTGTACTTTAAAAAAAAAGAATTATCTAACTGTTGAATAATTTATGAGATTCTAACTGATGAATGTAACTTTTTGGTGGAGAGTAATCAGAGGGTTGTCTTTTACTATTTTAAAAAAAGGACTGTTGACTGTGTGCTTTATCTTGAAAAAGTCTCTGAATGAACAGAGATGAAAGTGTTTGATTTATTGCTGATTTATTGCTGTTATTCAACTTATTTTATTATTTTTCAGCAAATAAAGTGCTCTTTGAGTTAAAAGATTTGTTTGCTGTCCTGCATCTGCTGCTGTGGACTTTGTCTTGGAGTTTCTAGTTTCATTTTGCTGATCTGTTTTTACAAATGGAACATTCTTTTGTTCCCAAGCTTTCTCTAAGTGTTACTTGCTTCATAAATTAACTGTGAAAGGAATTTGTTACACAGGAACAAAGAAAAAATCCCCAGCACTTTAACACTTCTAATTAACATATTAATTATATCTGACATTCAGTTAACCCAGCAATGCACATACTAAGCAAAGCTAAACAAATAAAATAAAATTCTTAACTTGTATAGTCTTAAAGTTACCAATTATGTTGCTCATAATTTAATGACATTCTCTTACAGGAGAAAATATTCGGTTTTGACCCAGGTTGTCCCATCTTCTTATCTTCATAAGAAATAAACGATACATACAAAGATCTGAGATATATAGTTCTATCAAGACAGTATCTGAGCTGCCTGTGAAAATCCAAAGTATGGATTAACCTTTCTGTCTTTTTTAGAATCAAGAAATAAAATGGGTAGAATGGTTAGTTTGGCTTAAAGTAAACTTGGATACCACTTTAGGTGTAAAAAAAGGATTACTTCTCAAAGAAATCCTGTTCCTGCAGAAAATGATGTAGGGTTTACTCATCATAAAAGCTGGCAACTCAGATAACCTTCTTGCAGAGGTCAGAGCAATCAATAAAACTGTTTTCCAGATTAAGAACCTCAAGTCAGCCAGATTAGCGGGATCCAATAGAGCATGTGTCAGCTTCTCTAATACAAGATTAAGATCCCAAGGAGGGGCCAGTGCTTTACTTGGCAGTCTCTTATGCAAAGCCTATTTCTAGAAAATTTTTACATTAGACTGCCTTGAAAGAGGAGACTGTATGGGCAGGCATGCTTAAATGGCCAATAAATTAACCTTGAGAGAGGAATATGGAAGGGCATAGAATAGTAACTCATGCAGCTATTGTAAAACCTCACACAAATATTGTAAACCCAAAGGACAACTAGCTTCTGAACAGGTGCTGATTATCTTGTTGGCACCAACAAGAAAATCTTTTCCATTTACTAATGTATGATTTTCTAGTAGCAGGCTTTCTTGCCTCCATTAGCACCTACTGCACACCCTTAGTAAACAGGTGTCTAAAGGGAATTAAGACCTAATCATCCAGGCAATTAACTGAAAATGAATGATGTTGGAGTGTATCAGACATCCCTGTTCTTGTGTGAGTAGATTGATTTTGTGATGAAGCTTGTGATAATTGCCCCTGGCCATTTCCAAAAGAAGGAAGAACCACAGTTGCCTGGGCCAGAAGGGAGTCACAACAATGATCATGGATAATTTCTTCTGAATCTTCAGAAGTAACCATGATATTAGGGAAAGGATGCAAAAACATGCAGTAACACTACCACCCAAAGAAAAGAAAAGGCATCGGTCTTCCAGGCCTTCTTGCATGGAGTACTGGAACAGAATCTGTCCAGTTGACTGTTCAAAGAGGATGCAGAAAGGTCTACTTGAGGAAATCACCATAGATGGATCAAGTGTTGGAAGATTCCCAGTCTAGTTTCCATTCATGAGGGTTGGCCCTGGTTATGGTCAGCTTGTTTGGCTGTAGAGTGAAACTGTGCTGTGAAGCTGTATTCCATGCTAGCTACCCTGGTTCACCCTTGTTTGTTAATGTACCACAAGAGTATTATATTGTCTGAAACCACTTTGAAGAGGTCCCGGGGGCCAAAGATGGTTCAGAGTTGAATGCCTTGATCAGGGCAAGTACTTCCTAGATATTAATGTGCTTGCATCTGTCCTTTATGCCCCACACCCCTGTACTTTATTCTCATCAGAAATGCCCCCCTAAGCAAAGTCTGATGTGTTTGTGGTCACTGCTTTGGCTCCTTCCACACATTTAGACCTGCAACTGCACAGACAGGAATGAAAGGTGGAGGTGTCTCAAGCTGCATCAATAAAAGGCATACCTCTAGGTTGGTGATGCACTGGAGTTCCTGCACATCCAGATTATCATAGACAAAGTCCCATACCATATCCTAGCAGGCTACAGGTCACACTCTGTGTCCCGTGAAACCTGCTCATACTTAGACCTATAGAAGACTCACCATTCAGCCAAGTACTCTATCCATGGGGGGTTTTAATTATTCCTTTATAATCCAAGAATCCTACATAACCCCATATTTGCAGGCACTAAGATTCCTACACCTTGTAAACACAAGAAACCTAGACCAGTTAGTGCATATGCCTACTAGAGGTACAAACATATTGAACTTGGTATGGTAAGGTCAGACCATGAAGCAGTCTCCTTCAAAATAACAGTCATTTCTGTAAATTCAGAAAATCCTTTAACAGTTAGAAACAACTCCAAAGCAAACTACCTTTTATTAAGTGATAACCTGTCAAAATGTCAAGCCCCTCCAAACCCAAAAAACACTGCAGCTATGCAGAATTATTCATAGAAGCCCTTTACAGCCATGACAGTAACTGCACAGAGGCTGCTGTGCCTACCAGAAAGAAGCCCAAAACAAGCTCAAAAAACACACCACCATGACTGAATCCAAAATTAAACAGGTTGTACCAAAAAAAAAAAAAAAAAGACATAGCTGACATTAGAAAGTATAATACCAAAAAAGAAAAAAAACTCTGTCATCAAACTGAATAGACAACAAAGTCTGTCTAAATCCAGCAAAGCAAAGATTGAGATAGAGTCAGCGTCCCTGGCCAAGGACAATCATAAAGCTTTCATAGGCTATGTCACAAACCTCAAAGGCAGCACACAAAAGTGTGCCAAACTGTTGGTAAATGTAACCTTGCCCACAGAACTGGGAGATGTAGCAAATATTCTGGCAGACAAATTTATCTCCAACTTTACCCCCCAACCTCTAGCTGCCCCCATGAAATACCATCTAACACAATCCCTCCAATTATCAGTAGAGAATAGGTCTTTGATGTGCTCTCTAAGGCCTAGAATACAGCTTTGAGAGGCCCCAATAATATCCCAGGATACCTCCTAAGTAGCATAAAATATGACCTCTCAGGGCCACTGGCATCACTATTCAACCATAGCATCTGCACAGGCTTCTTTCCACATGAATGGAGGACTGCAACAGTCAACACTCTACATAAGGCTGCACCATCTTTGGATCCCAGCAACTACAGACTCATTTGTCTGATAAGTCATATATGGAAAGCCATTGAAATAATTATTATGCAAATAGTTAATAGTGATACAGGAAACCTTCAGACACTGGACCCAACCTAGTTTGGTTATGTCAAAGGTAGATCATTTCCTTCTGAAACTGGTGGACACCTTTGTGAAGGTCACCAAGGCAATGGATGAGGGCAAAATGGTTCATATTGACTACTTTTGACCAAGCTAAGGTGCATGTAATACAGTACTCCACTTGGGCATTGTAAACAAATGCAGAATTATGCATACACTCCTGTGCAACTCACTGGATAGCCATATGCATCTCAGACAGGACATAGGAAGTTAGAACTGGATAGACCACCTCCGCAAAGAGGCCAGCCATAAGGGGAGCTCCCTAGGGATCTGAGCTGTGCTGGGTCTGTTCCTCTTTGGCATCTGTTTTTGCAAGTAAACCTAGGAGTAATCATAGAGTCCTCCCACAAATACTAAAATCTTACAGGAAGGTCTAACACAGACAAATGACTGGTACCCAAGCCACAGTTTAAAACTCAATGCAAAGAAATGCATAATAATACTTTTTGGAAAGCCAGACACCCGGGCAATCTCTCATCAATAAAACACCCCTAAAAGCAGACACAACAGTCAAGTATTTGGGAACTTGTGTAGAGAGTAACCTGGCTTTCTACCAACATGTGTTTAACATTGTAAGAAATTCATTCTTTGTCACTCAACTTATAAGTAATGGTGTCTAGATCCAGGGAAGTCATCATGCCACTCAACCCTCATCAGACCCACCACTGAATATCACTCCCCCTTCAGTATGCCCCTGTCCAGGCACATGCAACAACTGAAATGTCCATAGAGGTTTATCTGGAAAAAAATGCAGGACATAAACCCAGTGTCCTAATGCAAATTGCATCAAGGCCCTATTTCTATACTCTGTTTCCTACAGACTGCTGAGAGGCAATTGATGCCTGGGTTGTAAGCTATCTTTGGATTTCACTCTGATGGAACTTTTGCATATCTGCAAAACAAACAGCTCTAGAAATACTAGGTCTAAGCATTTAAACTTTGCTTGCAACTTAAATAGGGCATGTTGGATGGACAGATATATATCTCAGAGAATCCACATGCTCTGGAATAGGCTTCCCATCCATGTGAAACAGAAGCCTTCCCTCACCCTATTCAAGTGCAACCTGAACAAGTGAGTGAGAAGTCATAAATTAACCACAGTCTGACACCTATGTCTCTGATGGATATAGATAGCCTAACCTAACATGCATCCCATAAAATAATCTGTAAGGTGCAATAACTCATGGGATACATTTGAGTTGCATTGCTAGGCTTAATAAGGCCACAGTTGTTATTAGCCTAGTATACACCTATGAACCTAAAAACCTGCATCTGGAAATGGGTGTATAAATGCCCCAGTGGTCACAAGCCTAGTGTACATCTATCAGCATAAGAACCTTCATCTGGAAATGGGCATATAAAGGTCACAGTGGTCATTAGCCTGGTATACACCTTTGAGCCTATGAACCTATGTCTGTAAATTCACCTCAAGAACAGAGTAAAGTAGAAGCCTTCCCATTCTGACCAGATGAGAAATCTAGTCATTTGATGCCAAGACCTATACTTCCACTCTTGTTCCCAAACTCTCTACAGCCTCAGTTGCAGAACCCAAATAACCATCAGTATATACAGAAATAATTACAATATGCATATGAGCTGTGATTGTCAACAATATGTATGCAGTAATAGGACACCATGGGATTCTAAAGATTATTCTTAGATTTCAGTGTACTGTTTCATGAGTTACAACCATCCATCCCTAACCTCTTTTTCTCATTTTCCACATGGTGTTGCGATATCATTTTAGTAGTGACAGTCACCTAGAGCCAATGTTCATATCTGCATTAAAAAAATAAGCATCCTGATTTGCTTGCTAACACCTAGACAAAAAAATCACCATTACTTTATATTGGCAGTCATAATCTGCGTTCATCTCTTGAGGATTCTTGTAAACATTAAATGTTCCAAACTGTGTTTGTATACTGAGTTGCATGATTGTGCAAGCAACATACTGGTTTACTCACCAGGGGGGTTTCCTGTGCAACACTAAGTTTAGCAGTAGAGAGGACCTGTTCCATGCCCTAACCCTGCAGTTTTGTAAGAATAACTCAAGGCTCAGTGGTGCTACCTTGATCAGATATAGCACTTCCCGGTTTAACTTCTCCAAGTGTTTTGGGTTTCTAGTATCATGATGGGAATAGACCCCATTTGTAAGTCTAGGTATGATTAAAGTTAATGAAAGTAATTTATTTTAATCCTTGATGTTAGCCAGAATTGCTCTTCGCAGCACCTGCAATGTGCCCAGAACTGACTGTTTCTGTAATTCATATGGAGTTACATGTATCAGTAGCATATCTAAATATGACTGTTTGAGACCTGTTGCTTCTACTACTCTTGGAACTGCCCGAGTATCCTTCTTCCACATTGCCCTAATATATGCCAGCAGATCCTAGTATTTTATGACTTTGTGTCTTTTTGTACCTAAGATACTTTAATCACTGTATGCAGCAATTTCAATGATCAATGCTACTTTTGTCATTTTTTCATGGATTACTATATCTGGTTTTCCTGAATTTTTTTTTGAACTGTTGGCAGTTGGTGATCCCATGTGATATAAACTTCATCATTCTCTATAATGCTTTGCGGCTCATGTTTCCAATACTTTTTAGCTACTTCAGTATTGCAATGTTTAGGAGACTGATTAATTGTCAGATTATATTGTAGATTGTACTGATAGTAAACCTTTTAACAGGTGCTACTCTAATAATTGCGTAGTGCAACAGCCCTCAGAAGATTCACTATTAAACCATATCAGGCAGCACAGTAGTTTTGATATCGGTTATTTTGTGTTGCCAGTAAGAAAACTGCTCTGCAGAGTTGGAGCATTGAGTTAAAAAAATCAGATTTTAAACAAATTTTAAACAAATTTGCTCATTTTCATGTTCATGAACTATGTATGCTGGATAACTCTGCCAGTATCACTTAGATTTTATATATGTTATACACCTTACTTTATGGTTAACTATTTTTAGAAATAAAATCCCTATCTTAAACTTTCTATTTAGTTAAACAGAGAACTACTGTACAGGATATTAGAAAGGATTTGGAAGAGAGATTGGATAAGCAATTCACAACAAACAATGGGAGGATATGCTAGGTCTCCCAAATCTGCAACAATATCTAGAAGATTTAGGATTTTTGCATAGAAATATTTACATTGATATGTTTATACCCCAAGTAGACTCCAGCTTATTTTTCCTCAGGGAGACAGTCTGAGGTGTGAGGGTGAAAAAGAGGTTATTGGGAACATATTTTCTGGGAGTGCAATGCGTTGGTGGACTTTAAGTTTTCCCTGTAGGATGCACTGTCAAAGATGCTGGTGGGCAGATTGCTCTGACTAGGAAGATGATTTTTCTGTGCTATGATACAGAATCGGAATTGCCTAGACATAGTAAGACATTGCTGTGTCTAATTATGGTGGCTGCCAAAAAGCAATTACTAGAAAATGGAAATCAAAATCTAAATCAACTATACAAGAAGTAGTGAATATAGTAACAGAGATAAAACAACTGGAATTGAGATCTTTAGAAATGGGTCAGAGCAAACTATATAGGAAAAAATGGGAATTCTGGGAATAATACATACAAGGGAGGAATGAAGTTTAAAATGTGGCAGGACTTAAATAAGCTATGTAATTCTTGAGTGAGAAAGATTAGGCAGATGAAAAGTGATGCATAATGTCAGCAAATGGGAGTGTGTGTCTGTATGGTTTGTGATGTAAAATGCTTGCAACTAGGATTGTGTCAGTGTGGTTTGCTTTCGTTTATATACATATATGATTGCCTATATAGTAAGCAGTAGTTTACTAAAGATGTTTCTTTTTTATAAAAAAGACTGGAATTGAATAATTTATGTAATGTTGCTTAGGTTATATGATATATAGCAATATATGTGAAGTAAAATGTTTGCTATGTTAATATAGTTTGATTACTTGTATGAATGTAAATTTGCCTATATCACAAGTGATAATTCTTTAAAGGTGTTTGAAGAAATATTGCATTAGGGTTTGTTGCTGTAAAGAAACATTTTTAAAAAGGTTCTTGCAGCAGTTGTTCTGGGCAAAGCAGGCAGTCAACTTGGTTCTAAACTGCATTCTCCAGACTAGAGGCCAAGTCAGAATAAAACTGTGTCAGTGTATATGTCACCTTTAGCTACTTCCTTGCAACATGAATCTCTTAAGACATCTGTTTTGGCATGTGAAACACAGTCTGTTTACAGATGCAATGCTAAAACATAGGCAGTTATAACAGGCGTGTAACAGGAGTTATGTTCTTTGAATGGTAAGTCTTCCATGACCTGCTTGACAAGCGATAAGCTGCATTTTATTGAAATGCTCTGTCATCCATATGATAGATTAAAACAGTCACAGTGACAAAAAAAAAACAGTGCAGACCATTGTTTTACAGGAGAACCAATTTGTTTGGATTGTTTAAAAATTTCTGCATGGAACTATTTTGTTTGGGATTGTATACTTTTTAATGTAGTTAGTTATTGGCTGCACCTACAGTGGGATTATCTCCTACAAAAGGAAGATCATGTTGAGCAAAGCTTCATTCTCTGTCCAAAGTCGGGCTGCTATATTCACTTTTGGAAGTTCAGACTCAAGAAAACCATTAACCTTATAGGCGGGGGACTGAAACAGCACACACATGATGTGGGGTCTGTCCTACTAATTATATGTGCATAGAGTGCATGTTCTCAAATTCTGTTTGAAGGCCAGGGCTGATGCATTTAAACCCTTACTCCTATGTTAAGAAGATTGAAGGGTGAGACAGATTTGTTCCTCTTGGATGAATCCAATAGCTCTGATTCATGTGATTGAACTTTAATATACTAGTCACAGCCTAGTGTAGATTGTCTTAATAGCATCCTATGGACCTCTACAGTACATTTAAAGGATATAAATATTGGTGCAAATATTTTTTGCAAAGGGGGTTGCATACCCTTCATCACCCAATGTGATAACTCTGTAGCCACATTCCCAGTCTTTAAATATGCCTTTTAAAATTATTTATTCTTATTCTGAGTTGATCTAGTTAGTCACACTTATGCTAGTGACCTATTTTAAGGAGCAATCCAAGGTGGTAATTATACTACTAGGGGAAATTTATACAGAGCATTGGGGAACTTCCCTCTACTCTTCTCTGTATATACCATGGGATCTTTTACAACAACCTGAGCTACCACCAACTCAGATGGGACTTTGGTTTAATATATCATCTAAATGCTGGCACACTCAGGACTGCAACATTCCCTATTGTTGCACTGTAGTGTCAGCAATCTGAAAATTAATTCAAGCGCCTGAAGTAGAAATAGAACACACAACCTTCTGAGCTATCAGAACTTAAGACAAGTGTGCTAACTGTTGAGTCACTGACACAACAGTACTATTTCTAAGGTTAAACAGACGTGGAGAAAATGAAAAACTGTACTTCCCTTTCTTTAAAAGTGATGTGATCTCAGAGGCAGCCTATATGAAGATCATAGGTGCGAGGAAAAGTGGATGCAAGGTACAAACAACATTTTTAATGGGTTATAACATCAGTCAGATATGGTGGTAAGAGTGTAAATGATAGGTCAAGCTTAGGTCAGCTCTGCATTGAGTAACTCAAATAAATATTTATGTAGTTAGTTATTAATTCATTTATTTATTTATGTATTTGTTTACTGGAGTAGTGCATCGATTAGTATTGACCAATTTTAAGCTCAGCTCAGGTGCAATGCAAAACATTTCACAAACAAAATACAGAAACGTAAGCAGTAACAGAATTATTCAGACTAATTACATAGAAAAAAACTGCACACACACACACACACACACACACACACACACACACACACATATATATATATATATATATATATATATATATATATATATATATGCCTATGAACTTAGGAATGAACAAATCTAGTGAAAATAGGCCCATTTTGGATGGGTTACCATTTCTAGGACCCAGATAGACCTGCACCAAACAAAACTTTAATCATTTTCATGTAGTTTAACACTGTTATGAATAAGGAGCATAAATTTAATTCTAAGCAAGGAAGTAGTCAAAGGAACATAAGAAACTTAGTCATATACACCTTTAAGCAAGCATAATTATATGTTTTTGTATCCATTTACAAGCAATTAATAGTGTGCACCACCTAAGATATGCAGGTTATACATGATAACCATGGTGTACGTCTTTGTTTTCTGTTCCAGTCATAAAAATATCCCTTAAGGTAGATGAAGCAGTACTTTCTGTGATCTGTAGTGGCAGTTTATTCCATAGGCTGGGAATGTGTCTCATTAGGAGCACATCTCTCCACTGACACTTATTTATTTTTTGTTTTAAATTTAGGTCCATAGTGGGAGCATTTCTGCAACCATTAGATTTCTAAAAAAATATTCACATAATATTGTATTTTTCATGGTTTGAAAAGCAAGACACAGCCTGCAGGCTGCTGACTATAGAGAGATTTGTGTTGATCTTTAAGGATAGTTGAAGATTTAAGACCTTTCATTTGTTTGGTCAGGTATCTTTGGGGCCTTTCTAGCTGAGTGATATGTTTTTGATTTATACATAACAAAGGTGGCATTGTATTTAAAGTTTGGACTGATAATTGAAGAGCATTTCTTTGGATCTTGAAGATATTCCCTTAGAAATTAACTAGACAAGACAGAAGGATTTCCTGACTATAGTGGAGAGAGTTGTCCACATAAGTACTCAGACCTGGATAAAGAGGAGTACCATTTGTAACATATGAGGTGGGGACAGCCTTTTTTGCCCACAGTTAATGTACTGTACCTTTTTGCATTTACCTTGATACTGTCTTTAGTACACTGAGTATCTGCATGTTCTAGCACTTGATAGGGCTGTTTAGCATGAGTGGGTAAATGGATAATGGTGTCCAGCTTGTAGTCATCACCAGTGACACTTCTGGAAAATAGGTTTGGATGTTTTCAAAATAAATGTCAAATAGGACAGGGCCCAGCACTGATCTTTATGGTAACCCACTAGCTACAGATTTGTTCAGACAGGGTACCAACATCTTTCCAACCTGGGATCTGTTGGATAGCCATTTTACAATCTACAAATAACATTAGGATTTACATTGTTTGTCTGATTCTTTTAATGATTGGCACACAATCTGTGCCTCCAAATAGTCTGTTGTGATGAGTCCAAATAGTCTGTTGTGATCAGTGTACTACCCCAGAAAGCAAGCTAAATAAAAAAATACATAATAATACCAGCATGAGGGATAGCATTAAAAGCTTGGCACAGTCAAGGTAAGCAGTGTGCATTGAGTTACCACTTTCCACATACTCTGTATCCTTTAGGTTCAGGAGACCGGCCCTGTTGTTTACTGCATTTTGTTTACTGGGATGTAGATCATGTAAGCTGCCTGTGCCTGCAGATATGAGCGCTGTTATGATATGCTCCATGGCTTTGGATATAATGCTGATGAAGATGACCAGCTGATAATTACCTTGATACGTTAAGGGGATTCCCTTGTGTGTGGGAGTCACACTGGTAGTTTTGAAGGCATCAGACACAAACCCCATGGATAGGCTGTGGCTGAACAGTTTACATAGCGGCTCAAACAGTGCATACTTCATGGTAATGTAGTGATCGGGTGGAGGCATTTAAGGCTACTAACGTCTCAGTTGGCATAATATCTAATGCTATACATTAACAGACAAGAGGTGAGGAGATTGGTCATTCTCATTCAGGCTACCCCCCCCACCCAAAGAATGTGTACCATTGCCCTAATTAATTTGTTAAAGACCATTAGCTCAGAAAAGCAAGTGTTTCTTCATCCACAAAGCACCTGTGCCATATGTTATCAGGTTAATCCATGCTGTAAAATAAAACCAGTAGGTAGTGACTATGGCCAACTACTGCAGGAGCTGCAGCTTTCCAGATATAAACAAAGTTGCGACTATCCAGATAAAGACAAAGCATCCGTAGGAGAATCCCAATTAACGGTAATCATCCTATGTGTCTCGGGTGAAGAAGACTGCCAGTGGTGGCTGGACAAAGGACTAAGGCTTACTCTGGAAAGAAATATCCACCTGTTTAAAAATTAAAGTTGTTAGTTGCCTGTCTGTTTTAGAGGTTTGGTGCTATAGTGAGATATGTTTAACTAAGTAGAATACAGCCCGACTTAGATATCCATTTTCCAAAACATTACAAATAATAAACAATATTAATTATTTTATTTAAATCTTTACACATACTTTTCAACAGCAAGGATTTTTTTAATTTGTTTAAAAATAATACTTGTTACATAATTGTATTTGCTGTAATTTTGTCCACATTAGATTGGTCTAAATCCAGATTACACCTACACTGATAGCTGAACAGTTTTTTACCAATGTATTATTACTTTTAAAATGGTGCATAGTCTGGAATTGCTGTAAGCAGAAATTATTTATTTTAGTTTTGAGTACCCAGTAATTATTATTATTATTTTTTTCTTATAAAGCTGTCTCTATATTCTGTATAGTTATGTTAATACATTCTTGGTCAAATATTGCGCAGTTCGAAAATTTCTTTTAACATCTGCTTCCTTCATTGAATTATAGCATTTAGTATTTGGAAATGTCACAATAAGGAAGATTATTTGCAGCAGAGTAAAAATAGACTGGTCATGTATGCATAAAGACAAATCATGTAAACATATTTTTGGCTGAAAATTCCAGGATTATTTTAAGTCATTGAGGGATACATGTTAAGATTCCTCATGAAAATGTTTGCGTCTGCCAACAGAAGAATTAAGAATTATGATACACCATACAAGAATGTTTAACACAGGCTTGACCCAGCAGATGGCTACAGACTGAAGAGGATCACACTTTTTTAAATGGATATTAAACAAAAACTGCTGTATTTTGTATTCATACTTTATTGTATAAAGTCTGTTAAAGGTTTGCCATCTAAAATTAAACAATGTATTTTTCATTGAGTAGCTGGACATTTGCAGTGTCTGGAAGTTTGTCTTTTTATGTATGTATGTATGTATGTATGTATCAGTATCATACCTCTCAACCTGGAAACATCAAAAATCTGGACAAGGGCCATGAAAAATGGGTACAAATCTGTATGATGATTATCATCTAATTTGCATACATAATTACATAACCCCACCCACTCCTTTGGAATTGTGGGATATCAACTTTCGACCACAAACTGAAGAACAGACAACCAAAATATGGCACCAGAGTCCCCCTGCAGCTCTTCCAATGTCCCATTACCTGGCTATTTTGCCCCATTTAGCATAAACACTAATGTGTGCATACTGCTTTACTTCTGCAATGAGGATTTGGATTTTATTTTTACATTTTGAGGCGCATCATCAAATACACAAACACTAACAGACATCTGATAAACAAAGCAATACTGTCTTACAATGAAAATAGACTTGGCATTAAAACGTCTCTGTCCTTGAAACTCACATTCATTGAAACAGCATTGAAACCTGCACCACATCCAAAGAAAATACATCTGGCCAGTAATGGATAAAGATTACTTTTGGGCTGTTTTCAAATCATTGGCCCCTTGCACACAAAACAAGAAACATACATATGTTCTTTTCTTTGATGCACCTTCCTGACTTTATTAAGTTATATTCCTTGTATAATACAGCACACTTGTTATAAAGAGCACATTTTAAATTTATTGTTTGAATGAACATTTTTCCAGCAGGCTGTACTGTAGGCAATGAAAGAAAATGCATGAACCAATAATTACAAAACTGCCCAATACAGAACATTTTCATCATAAAAGTCTACTTCCACACCCAAACTATAAATAGAATGACAGTAGTGTAAGTCATAGGCATCTTGCACAGCTTCTCTCACTTTCAATTTCAGGGGGGGGGGGGGTTGGGGGGGCAAACGGTCAAAAACCAGGGACACGTTTTAAACATTGCTTGTATAATTATGGAAAGTTGCAAGTTTCAAATGTGTTACCCCCATGCATGTTACTGGCAAGTCTTGAATCCAGAACACTATACACACACTACAGTTAGTGCAACATACCATTATGCTAAATCAGCAGTTTAAACAATAAGAAGACTGAAACTTAATGGCTATCATTTAGTGAATTCAGTTCTCACTTCTCACCATAGCTCTCAAGTCTCAACCTCTTAGCACAAAAAAACCTGGGCAAACAACAAAGCCAGTAATGGGGGAATACAAATTCTGTTGTCACCATAGCTCTCAACTCTTAGCACAAAATCTGGCTAAAGCTGAAAAATGGTCGTGGCTATGGACTTTAGGCTCTTTTTACCCAAAGGTACAGGGTTTGAGCCTAAATACCTCTAGCCACCAGGTGTGGGGGCATTTTCACACATACATACATAGACACGCCACACTGTAAAGTGCAAATTCCCATTGCTTCATTCCAAAAAAGAAGGGAAGAACTTGTCTTAGAAATGCTCTGCTGAGGTATTTTGATCCCATTGTAAGGCTCTAAGGAAGCAGTCATGACTAGTTTGAATTAGCTGTGCCCCTCCAGACTACCATATTTGCATATCTGGTAGACTGATGCATCACTATGTACCTGTGGCTGCAGAATGCATTAGTGCTACAGCAATGTCTGAATCAGAAGCACCTATAACATTGTGCAGACCTGCTAGAGGCAGGTTCGCACAGTGTACTATGTGTTTCTGATAACATCCTATAATGTATGGGAACTGATAAGCTTATGCAAACTCTAATAATACACCTTTAATGACTATAAATGTTTCATTCCAATGAACGTACAAGGAACTTAATCAGATAAACACAACTTTAAAACATCCAATTAAATACAAACTTGATAAGATCACATAGGAAGTCCTATCAAAATAAAACACATCATTAAATCAATAATGCAGATTCCCTTTCTTAAGGAAAACACTAAATTAACTGAACCATTTATCTCTGGAGTTCTAAATGAATTAAAATGAAACTGCCAAATTATCTGCTTGTGAATCTTCACATCTAAAATCATTAATTACCTGTTTGCATACAAAAGAAGTAAATATTTTAAAAACCTCCACATTGTGTACTGTGCTTGTATAAAGAATTCATTTCACCTTTGTTCTTAAGACTTATGTGCTTACCTGCATTCCCTATACAAAAACAGTCACATGCTAAGCGATGAGCATGATAAGTCAATTGACTGATACCAAAGGTGTGCATGCTATTGAAACCAGCTATAGCATTGTTTTAAATATTTTTACCACACAAGGACTATTCACCGTCATTCTACATTGCCTGCAACCAAAACAAGAAAACGTTCCACTTGTTTTCTTTCTACTCCTAACTGTGTTGTAGGTAGTATTTCTTCTTTCTAGCATTTTCTCACACACACACACACACACACACACACACACACACACACACACACACACACACACACACACACACACACACAAGCACACCCTTTGTTCAAATGAATGGCAGCTCCTAATACAGCAGATTAAAATGAATGGCAGCAGTCCTCGCATTCAAAATGAACAGCAGAAAACGAATGGCAGCTGGTTCCTGTTCCTCCTTACCTAAAACCAGTCCTGAACGGCAGAGCTTTCTTGGGCAGGCAACAGCTTAAACCATACAGCAGCATATCTTTCTCAGATAGTCCCAGCACGAACATCAGCTTTATTTCTCGGGCAATACAAGTCCCAGATTAAAAATGACTGGCAGGCAGCTAAGCATTTCTGTCTGAACCAGTGGCAAGCTCTTCAAATGCAGCAACCACTTGCAGCCAGCCGTAAATGATGACGCAAGCTCAAGGAGCTCAATTCCGACTGGCTGGTAGTGCTGACGGAGCTAACATCACCGCGCACATGATGACGTCAGCTCCGACAGTGCGAAAATTTAAAAAAAAGAAAGAAAGAAAGGCAAAGAAATCAGAAATGAAGAGGTGCCACTCGTGAATTGTGGCACCCCTTCATTTGGACCCCAAAACCCAGTAAAAATCGAGTAATTTGGGACGGTTGGGAGGTCTGGTATGTATGTATGCATGCATGCATGTATGCATTTATTTTAGCCAATTCAGGGCACTGGTCTCTATCAATTAGCACAGAGGATTAAAGCTATGAGTTGCTAATAAGCTGCTATTTGTAGTCCTGAGTTTGATTCCTTCAGCTTCTGTTTACCTGCTCTATGATTGGCCAAATCACTCAACTACTCAGTAGTCTGGAAAAGTTGAATAATAAGAACTAATAAGTTCTAATAAAAACCTAGGGACTGTTTTTAAACCCTGCCTGAGAGCATTCAATCAAAAGTGGAATCCTACATACACATAGCCGACAACAGCAGTGTGTTAAAGAATATATATCTATATATATATATATATATATATATATATATATATATATATATATATATTTATATGTGTGTGTGTGTGTGTGTGTGTTTGCATGTTTGTGGTAGTATAGTCACAGCCTGAGGGAACTTCCCTTAGTCTGCTGTCTGTGCTCACTTTGACTCGGGCTATCCACAAGCCTCGGGATTGCGCCCCCCACCACCACCACCACCACCGCCTTCGGTTCTGAAGCAATTTTCAGCTAAAGCTCAAATCAGCCCTGGGAAATCTCAACTTGTAAACACAAGCCTTCCAGTAGAATTAATTATTAGTTTGCTCGGGCCATCCACAAGCCTCTGGATTGTGCCCCCCCCCCCACCGCCGTCTCCGGTTCTGAAGCAATTTTCAGCTAAAGCTCATATCAGCTCTGGGAAATCCCAACTTGTAAACACAAGCCATCCAGTGTAATTAATTATTAGGTGAATGTCATTGAATTTGTTTTTAACAATTTTGTCTTACTTTGTGACCATCTTTGTGAAGTGAGCACAGCTGCATTGAGCTCCATTCAGCTTTTAGCTTGGAGAGCTTTAATGAAGTTGGCCACTCGGTAGGAACATACTCTACTAATCCACCCTTCTTATCATAGCTGGGTGGAACTTTTAGTTAAAGCATACTCCCCATTCTATATTTCCAACTCCCCACTCCCTCCTAGGGAAGCTAATCACAGATTATTTATTATTGAATCTTACCTTACCTTATCTTTAGGCTAAGCTACTTTCTTGCTCAGTCAATCTCTTGCTGCTACTGATAGGTTTCTGCAGCATTAGGTTCTCTTGCTCTAGCCCACTCTGTTCGCCCTTCGGGCTCACTCCTCTCCCCTCCCTGCCCCCAGATCCCATCTGCACCCAGTGCTCCTACACTTATAGCCCATGTATCCCTACCCTTCCACAACAACCTATTACTATCCCTCAGTCATCAGATCAACTCCCACTTCCACACCACACCCTCCACCTCACAACAACCTCCTCTGTACACCCCACCCACACCATGCAAGGCATACTAGGACTAATACTGCTAACTCTCACCACTCTAGCTTACACCACATCCATACACTCTAACATACCAACAAACACTACCTACCACATAACACACACCCACACACAACCTCACACAAATATAGTAACATGCTCCACACTATTTAACAACTCATTACTCTACATACACAAAACAGCAACCACACTACCTCACAAAAGGCTAACCGTACCCAAAAACACACACATATATATATATATATATATATATATATATATATATATATATATATATATATATATAGCCTATGCCATAAAACTCACACTATTCCTCAGAAAATGGCTACTAATCTCAGGGGACATACACCCCAACCCCGGTCCAAGCAACCCAATCCTATCCCAGAAACACAAGTCAGACCTACTTATTATCAATAAAAATGCACGTAGCATATCCAATAAATGACATGACATAACTGTTACAGAGACCTGCTCAAACCTGCCACACAAAACAAAGAAATTCTTCCCCTAGGCTATAACATCCTAAGGCAAGATAGAGGTACCAAAAAGGTAGGCGGAGTTGCAATCTTATTTAAAAATACACTCAACCTCCAACCCCAACAAGACCAAATTACTGCTTTTTACCCCCAATAAATCCAAATCCACATCTCCTACATTCACTATCACCTCCAAAAATGGGGCCACAATCTCCCCCTCCCCTTACACTAAGCTGCTCAGGGTTGAAATAGATAACAATCTAAACTTTAATGTCCATATCTCACAAACCATCCCAAAGGTACATAAGAAACTAGGAACCCTACACAAACAGTTCCTATCCGACCAAGCTAAAATCTCATTAGCCCAAACCCACCTATTGTCTACTCTAATGTATGCATCAGCAATCCTAGAAGGTTCCCCTGCACCCTAGTAAGCAGGCGTGTGCAGTTAGAACTTGTCTGATTAAAGACTGCTAGAACAGGGCTCAGTTTTGAGCTTTTTTCTGGTTAATTGGGTAACTTGTTTAAATCAGTTTGTTTGTATTCTATTGTTTTATATATATATATATATATATATATATATATATATATATATATATATATATATATAAGAAATTGCACTTTATTCATCTGCTTTTACTGTATTTGTGTTTCTTCCTACTTTATTACTGGGGGCATTGACTGCAACGCTGATCTGCGATATATAACAATAAGTATCCTTTTCTGTGCTTTTAAACAGTTTTTTTTGAGTGTATCTGTTTTATTTTCTGAAATAAAAAAAAAAAAAATATATATATATATATATATATATATATATATATATATATATATATACTTGTTTCCCACCTTTCTAAGCTAGTATAGTCCAGTTTTCAAGTTAGTGCTGAATTCAGGGCTGTGTTACAAATCTCTGTGTTTGCCCATACCTTACTTGGATAGAAGGAAGTTTTTCTGTTCACCTGTGAGAGAGGGGAGCTTTGAGCAGCCTATCTGTCCTTGGAGGAGTGGTTTCAGCCCAGAAATTAGTAGTTTATTGGCCATTTTGGGCTAATTTCTATCTCTTTTATTTCCCTGCTATAAATACCGTATTTGCCCGGTTTTGCACGCCGGGCAGTGCCAGTTAGCTAGGGAAAAACTATTCCCAGCTCCACAAAGTCTCCTCTTCAATTTTTCCCTTGGAACTAGACAAACTTTCAACTTAAGCACTCAAGCCATTCATTTCTCAGCCCAGCACTTGCTCAAAACTTATAGCAAGCACTTATAAACCCTAGCACTAGACCCTCCTGTACTGTAAAGTAGGACAAGGCTCTCTATTCGGCCTTACCAGCCATCCAGTAAAACAGTTCACTGTACCTATCCAGGCATGTCCAAAGGGCAGTTTCAGGTGTACTCTCCAGTCCAACTGGTGAATCTGGGCATTTTGAGGCAATGTTACAACTGCCTCATGTACACAGACAACCCCCTCCTCCTACCACCAAACACTAATACATGCGAGAGATACAGTTATACAGCCAAACTAGAGTCTAAGCTCTCTCAATGCAAGACTGGATCAGACAGTCAAGAGGAGAAGGGAAATACTTGCATCACACCACCAGTCTTACATAGAACCATTAAATCAGCACCGGCAAAAATCACACATAAATACATGGAAACATACTCGGAGGCTCTAAATAAAAATCTGCAAAACCAACAGAGACCTCCAAAGCAAACATACAAGCAACCTCCACCCCCCAACACAAGCCATGAAACACATACTTCACAAAACCAGTGTGCCATGCAATCACAGCCCTTAAGGCAAAATAACACACCCAACATACTAGTAATAAGTGACTCTATAGTCAGGCACACTGACATCCCACTCACTAGGCTGAATAAGGAGAAGGTTACTGTTAGCTGCCTGTCGGGTGCCAGGATCTGCCACATAACACAAGCACTCAGGTCACTCCAGAACAAGTACAAATATGACTCTGTCATTGTCCGTGTTGGTGTGAATGACCTGAGACGTACCTCACTGGACTACATGAAAAGAGATATGGAAGAGCTCTCTAATCACGTAGCCCAGGCCGGTATGACCCTGACCCTGAGTAGTATCCTGCCCTCACCAAGAATGATACCACTGTATAAAAAAAATCTCGATTTCAACAATTGGCTAAGTTTCTGGTGTCATTCAAAGGGGAACCAGTGTATGCCTGGGATGACATGCTCAACAAGCCACGCTGCTTCGCTAGAGATGGCTTGCACCTGTCACCCTTAGGGTTTCAAATACTTGTCAAGGCTCTTGCCACCCCATAGTATGTTTTTTAGGCAAGGCTCACAAGACAAACCCACCACCATAAATAGCACAAGTAACAAAAAATTGAGGGTAATGCTACTCAATGCCAGCAGTCTAAACTTCAAAATGCACGCACTCAAGGCACTCCTCTGTATGGAGAAAATCGATATTTGTGCAGTAACAGAAACCTGGTGTAAGGCTCCAGAGAGCACCCCAGCACTACCAGGCTACAACTCATACCATACATTTTGGCCACAGAACACAAACCGAAGTACAAAATGTGGGGGCGTGTCCATATTCATCAAGGATACCCACACCTTCAGGTTAGTGGCACAGCACGATGCTTCAGAGATCATCCACGTGCTACTAACAATGGGCAAAACTGCAATTCAAATTGCAGCTTGCTACAGATCACCCACCATGTCCCAGGACCCTGATTCCGTGTTTCTGGAAACACTGGGAAATGTAAAGGTCCTACCAAACACCCTAATATTGGGTCATTTCAATTACCCAAACATTAACTGGGAGAACTACTCAAGTACTAACTCCCTTGCCCAACTTTTCCTAGAATTTATAAACTCAAATGCCGTGGTTGAACTGGTCAACATTCCCACCAGAGGTGACAACATATTGGACCTGGTCATCACCAACATGGGTGACTGGTGTTCCACACCAGAGGTCAACCCCTCGCTGGTTAGATCTGATCATAAATAAATCACTTTGGATATCCATATTCCCTGGACCCCCGGGCAAGATGCCACTGTGAAAAACTTTTCAAAAGCAAACTTCATGTTACTTAAGACTGAGGTGGAAAGTTTCAAAGCCCCCATGCTGAAGGATAATACTGTCCAAGCTGCAAAATCATTCTACGGGCAGCTACAAGAATGCATGGATCGTGCCACCCCAAGCAAAACCAGTACTCACTCCTCCAAAAAAAAAGAAACCAGTCTGGTGGACTCCTGCCATAAACAAGCTATACAATAGAAGGAGGAAACTAGTACAGAAAAGAGTAAAATCCCAAGAAGGTAAGACATCCCTGATCAGTATCAGCAAGAAACTATGATCCCTCATAAAATAATCCAAGGCGAGCTTTGAAAGAAAAATTGCCAAGGACTCCAAAGATAACCACAAGGCTTTCTTCAGCTATGTCAAGAATCTAAGTTGCAATGCTCAGATCTGCACAGAGTTAGTGCAGAATGGCACAAATTACACTGAACCAACCGATATCGCCAACATCCTGGCAGACAGGTTCAGCACAAACTTCACCCCCCTCTCACCCCCAAAAGGGACCATAACCATACCAGAAGAATGTAGAGTCCCTGGAATCACAGACACTCAGGTTAAAACAGCCCTCTCCAAAGCCAAAAACACAGCTTCAGTGGGACTGGACGGTATCCCAGGCTGCGTCCTACATGAGCTCAAAGATGAACTAACCCCTCACCTAAACATACTGTTCAAACTCAGCCTCTCCACAGGCTACATATGGCACACAGCAATAGTTATTCCACTCCACAAAGGTGGAGCCACAACAGACCCCAGGAACTATTGCCCTATAAGCCTGACTAGCTTGGTCTGCAAGGCTATGGAGCACATCATCATGGAACTCATTAACAGAGTCATTGGGAACCTCCAAACACTGGACCCTACCCAGTTTGGCTTTAAGGGCAGATTATGCCTCCTATACCAGGTGGATTTCTTTAAGACAGTTACCAAGGGTATAGATGAGGGAAAGGTGGTACACACAGTCTACCTAGACCTCGCTAAGGCTTCAACACCATTCCCCATTCTTGTATTATAGACAAGCTCACCAGCCTGAACATAAACCCCTATGTCACAAGATGGGTTGCCAACTGGCTCAGAGACAGAACCCACATGGTGAGAGTTGCAAGAGCTAGGTCCGACTCTAAACCGGTTACAAGTGGTGTTCCCCAGGGCTCAGTCCTAGGACCCCTCCTGTTCTGCATATACTTCTCAGAGGTACAAGCAAGCACAGGAGGACTATGGCTGATCAAGTTCGCAGACAACTGCAAACTAGGGGCTATAATTGACTCTCCGGCTGACACAGACATCCTCCAAAAGGGTCTCACTGAGACAGATACCTGGTGTCAAAATCATGGCCTCAAGCTAAATGCCAAAAAGTGCTTAGTCATCCACTTTGGAAAAAACAAAGTACCCACAAACTACCACATAGGTAGTAGTCCCCTAAATATGGAAGATGTAATAAGGGATCTGGGGACCCAAGTAGATAGTAATTTCACCTTTGATAATCACATTGCCAAAGTGGTTAGAAAATCATTCTACATGACCCACCTAATCACAAAAGGGTTCACATCCAGATCAAAAGAGGTCATTCCGCCCCTCTTCTCATCACTCATCAGACCCATCATAGAGTTCAACACCCCATTTGGGATGTACCTTACAAGACACCTGCAACAGCTGGAAAGACCACAGAAGTACCTCACCAAGAGAATCACTGGCCTCAAACAGATGCCCTATGCAGCTTGACTGAAGAAACTCCAGTTGTACTCGGTTGCATACTGCCTACTCAGAGGTGATCTCTGCCTGACATACAAGGCCATGTCCAACCCAGAATTGATGGACATGCTCCACTTAAAGAAAACCTTATCCCCTCGAGCCACACGCTCTAGGGATCTAAACCTTACCACAACAATAAATAGGACGTGCTGGAGGTATAGATTCCTGTCCCAGAGACTTCACATGCTTTGGAACAAGATCCCAATCTAAATTAGGCAGAGCCCCTCACTAACACTCTTCAGAAGAAACCTTGACGAGTGGATGAGAAACAGAAAGTTTACCTTGGGGATCACTTCAGTGGCTCTGCTGGACAGAGGCACAGGGAACTAATCTAAGGGGGCGGTGAAAGCCAACACATTCTGGCTAGGCTTATAAATGCCTTCGGGCAGATAGCCTAGTACCCACCTATGAGCCTATATCAGGAAAACAGACCTATGCAAACTAGTCATGTTACAATAAAATTGCAAAATTCACTAACAACTCCACTTTTAGAAGTCATCACTGTCTTGCCCTGAAGTAACTACAGTGGTTAGAACTCCTTCAGCTAATTAGCTATCACCAATTAGTCCTCATCTTCAACATAATAAGCAACCCTCAGAAAACCCCAGCCCTAAACCAACTTCTAAACCAATATTCTGCAAATCACCCTCTACTCTCATCCAACAAAACCCTGCTCTGCATAACCAAAGCCAATAACACTGCAGGAAAAAGTCTGTTCTCTCACACCATTGCTAGGGAATGGAATAACCTCCCCCAAAGTATCTCCTCTGCACCATCCATCTCACTTTTCAAGACATCACTAAAGTCACACCTCTTGCAATCATGGCTCTGTCCCTGTATCACATAAAATCTTTTCTGCTCTCCTCCTAACTTGCCACACCTCATCTCCTCACTGCTTACCTCAGCTATTCTGTACTACTCAAATACTCCCTATCAGGAACTACTATCCTACAAACTATTTCTCACGCTATGACATATCTCCTGATTAGCATTATTTTCCAGATTCCATTCCTTCATTTTTATGCTTTGTATTACCAATAGGGAATTCAGAGTTATGCTATCTATATACCAAGCTTGCTCAAATCAAACTAAGGTACGAAAAATCTCCTTGATTGTATATATGTCACTGTATAGAAATTTTCTTTCATTCGTGGATTATGTGTTGTCATATAAAGACATGGAGCTCTGATTGTATATATGCCTCTCTACAGAATTTTGTATTTGTACTGTTATGTTATGGAGCTTTTCTCCCCAGACCTCCGCTGTAAATTAACCTTGTTCCAGTCGAACTTTCCCAGTAAACAAATGTAAAATAAAATAAATAAATGCTTATATATATGTATGTATGTATACTATAAATCTATCTAGATATCTATATATGCGTATAAATTTTATATGTGTGTGTGTGTGTATGTGTATATATATATATATATATATATATATATATATATATATATATATGTATAAATAAATATATATATCTATATATATATATATATATATATATACATATATATATATATATATATATATGGAGAGAGAGAGGACAGGAAGAAATGGAAACAGATGATCCACTATGGCGACCCCTAATGGGAACAGCCAAAAGAAATAGAAGATAGATAGATATGTCTATTGATCTTTTTCTCTCTCTCTCTCTATATATATATATATATATATATATATATATGTATATATATATATATATATATATATATATATATATATATATATATTAATGTTAGTCGTCTTCTTTCGGCTTTTCCCATGATCACCTGTCTGCTCATGATTGGCAGTAGAGTTTTACGGTGTCAAGTTGCCAGCCCGCCACCCAACCTTACACAGAAGGCATGGATACAAATGCACTCACACCTAGGGCCAATTTAGAGTGTCCAATCCACTTACAGCATGTCTTTGGGATGTGGTAGGAAACCAGAGCACCCAGAGGAAACCCACGCGACCACAGGGAGGACATGAAGGCACCCCAGCCGAGGATCAAACAGGAGAACCTCTTGCTGTGAGGTGCCAACGCTAACCTCTGCACCACCGTGGCCACTCATATATATTAACGTTAGTATGCATTCAAAATTTTATTTTATGAAAATAGTTATGGAATTGCAAATCCATGTCCATTTTGGCAAGATGTAGGCTGAGATAGGTTACAATTGAATCTACACTAAGTGTACACTTAGTGTATCCTTTCTGAGTGAATAAACAGCACAGGCAATATGACAAGGATATTCTTCAATACAGATGGTATATAAACTAAGTGTATCCTTAGTGGTAAAGTTTATGAATCCTGGGAAGAGATGTAAACACTTAATGTTCTTGCAAAAAAAAAAAAAAAAGAAACTTTTGACAGTTGGTGCAAATCTTTTTGTTAATTTTTTAGTAAATAAAAATATTCAGAATATGTACCTTAAAGTTTCTGCTGTGCACCAGTATTGAATCAGACTGAAAGTAAAACCTGACCTACTGTAACATGATGTGACTACCCCTCACCCATTTAAAAAATGGAAGGACATTACTGTAGATGTATACTTAAAGCCTCAATGCATACACATTGAAATGAATAGAAAACATAAATGTTAATGAAATTGATAAGTACACTATAAGGAGATCTTAGGTGTAATGAATGAAATATATGGCACTGTGGACTATGGAAACTTCATGTGTTACTCTCCATTGTCTCGCTCATCATAAAGTTCATTCCCGAAATCCATAGTGCCAAATAGTTTATTGTACTACAGAACCCACTCCCATATATTCCTATTATAATACAATGCCCTTATAAGATGCATCAGAGCTTTTAGAAGTATCCAAAGAGGTAATGACATATCTGGAACCAGAAATCAAATGGTACATAACACTCAATCACATAGTATTATGCAAACCAAAGTCACTTCTTCTCTATAAAGCATGTTGCATAAAACCAAGAATTCAAAATAAAACATTCTGGTCCACAGTCAAAGTAGCAGAAACAGCAATTGTGTGGCTGTTGCATATCTGTGTGCATGTTTATGACTGGGAATGTGCATGTGAGTGTTTAGGCATTTGCACATGTGAGTGTGAATGCATGTGTGCACATGTGTATGTGTGTGTTGTGAGCACTCATAACTGGGTGCATAACTTCTGTGGTGGACACTTACAGAGCTAATGTCACTGCCTTGATACCACTGAGTGTCAGGATAAGTCCAGCTACCTTTTAACCCAGAAATTGATTTAAGGGATTAGTGGAGAATTAGTAGATAAAAAGAAAAATCTGCTGCAGTTGTAATCTCCATTTTGTTTCTCAGTGTTTTTTTTATAATGGAGCTATTATAGAAATATAAAAATTCACATCACTGTGTATACAGCATAAATATAATCACATATCTCTCACACTCTGCAACTTACAGTGCAACTATCAATGATTGTTTTCTTCAACATCATCTAAGATTTCAGCTGATCCCATGAAGTAGTATTTTGTAAATAACATGATTTTGGAAATATTAATCTATTTATGGAAATGTTGCATATATTAGTTAATACTAGCTAACAACTAACAATTTATCTTGTATAGTGCGCTACATCTAGACAGTGACTTGTATTTTTCTGTCTGCCACCATGATATTTCACATCATACCTTTTAATGTGCCTTTTTCAATTATGAAAATATGAATGTAAATATAAAAACATGTTTACAAGTGGCGAACAGTGATTAATTTCATCACTGCATAGTTTCATAATTCAATAATCTTAGTGTCATTTTGCTGCTTAAATATTTCCTTTTCTCATGGCTCCCATTGTTAAATTGTAAGTCACTTAATTAGGGAAGCAAGCCCAAAGAAATTTCAGCATGCCATAATGTGTTTGGGGATCAATAGAAGTATACAAAAAGTACTATTAATACATAAATGAAATTTAACCGAAGAATGGAGGTTCTAAAAACATGAATGAAAAACAACTGGGGAAGGGTGTTTGGGGATTAATAGAAGTATACAAAAAGTACTTTTAATACATAAATGAAATTTAACCGAAGAATGGAGGTTCTATAAACATGAATGAAAAAGAACTGGGGAAGGGTGTTTGGGGATTAATAGAAGTATACAAAAGTACTTTTAATACATAAATGAAATTTAACCGAAGAATGGAGGTTCTATAAACATGAATGAAAAAGAACTGGGGAAGGGTGTTTGGGGATTAATAGAAGTATACAAAAAGTACTATTAATACATAAATGAAATTTAACCGAAGAATGGAGGTTCTATAAACATGAATGAAAAAGAACTGGGGAAGGGTGTTTGGGGATTAATAGAAGTATACAAAAAGTACTATTAATACATAAATGAAATTTAACCGAAGAATGGAGGTTCTATAAACATGAATGAAAAAGAACTGGGGAAGGGTGTTTGGGGATTAATAGAAGTATACAAAAAGTACTATTAATACATAAATGAAATTTAACCGAAGAACGGATCTTTTATAAACATGAATGAAAAACTACTGGGGAACAGTGTAAGAAAATAGGCAAATTGATTTACACACACAGCAGGCCATTGCAACTGTTCCCGCATGAAAACCTTGAAACAGTGTTACTTGGTACTTTATAAAAAAAATAGTTTCAAGCTGATGCCACATTTGTACTTACAAAAAACAAGAACAATACTGGCATTGCCACCTAGCCTGTAAATTTTAAAACTCAGAGAAAAAGACTTCAAATAAATTGCACTGTCATAAAATGAGAAACCTAAGAATGAAATTCAGCCATTACATAAACCAGTAAATTAGTTTTACTAAATGTATTCCTTATTTCCTTAAATAGATTGACAAAATAGTTTCCAGCTACTTCTGGAAGTCAGTGGCAACTAAACTCCCATAACTGCTATAGAAAGAAACATGTTTCTTGTGTATAATCGCCTAGGACTGTTAATACTGAAATAAATTCATGCAGAGGAAATGAGGTAACCCTGATGTATCTAATTTTTGCTGGCAAGCCTTTTGTAGCCATTATATGTTGTTTATTCATAAAACAGAACCAATGTACATATGTCTCTATACATATACGATAATTTACAATCTCTAGTATCGTTCTTCTTTTTTGTTTAATCATTCTGTTGATGATATAACAGCATACCATAGTATACATATTTAATGCATTTTGCTAAGAACTTATAAATATTAAACAAATTTAAGCATATATGTTTTTAATTTTAAAATTTTTGAAATTGTTCATTTTTTTCTGTAAGCTAGTCGTGCGAGATTATCACATTAGATTTGTATTGTTTCTCTCTTTCTCTTCTCAAGCACTTGCTTCATTTGGCATGGCAGCTGGAGTCTTGGCTCACTCTGAACCATTGCCTCAGTAAACTTGTTTTTTTCATTACTTTACAGCTTTGAACTGTTTTCCTGCTAAAGTTACTTAATTCAAGTTCATAAACCTTTAACAAGTATCTGTGTTCTCTCATACCTTAATGTATGTCTGTAGTTACAGTCATTTTTACATTATACACATTGTTTCATTTGTTGGTTATAGTTTTAATACGTCTATGCTATGTTCAAAAGCTTCATAAATGAAATTGTATATTTTAACAATATTCTAAAGTAACAGGTTAATGAAGTTTTTTTCTTTTCTTTTTTAGAAGAGGTTGTTCTCTACAGCCAAGGTACTTAAATGTTATTTTAATATACATTTATAGAATATTTCCTACTTTAATTTTAGCCTCTGCATTTATAAACTACATCACATAGTCTAGTTCATCAAGTTTACGGTCAGTCAAAATGTATAAATGCTTGCTTGTTAGTTTCTTATCATTGTACATACAGTAGAGTATAATGCAGCTTAGCTGGTCCTTAAAGACTTTGCACTTACTTCTAAGTCCAAAATATATTGGCATGCCTTTTTGTTTTTTTTTTTTTACAGGCATCATTATATGTCTGTGTAAAGTAACAGCCATATAGGCTTATATGTCATCTTGATGAATTCCACTTAAAGCATTCCAGCAGGGAAAATGGACTGAGTTTGTTAGCTAATTCATCATTAGATGCAGAAATTGGATTCATTTCAAACTTTACCATATAGTCAATCTTTCATGGCAGTAACTGGTACACATTATATAAGTTTAATATGTTTCTATACTTCTGTGATATTGTCTGTGACAACCTCTAAAACTTCTACAACCTGAATAATCAAACATAAATAATATTTGTTAAATTGTATTAAAATACAAATGTAATGTGGGACATTTTTCTTCGTTTCTCATGCTGGATGAAGAGAGGGAGTAGGTGGAGGAGATAGGAATAAGGGTGTTTATTTATCTGTATGTATCTGTCCCTCTCTCTCTCTCTCTCTTTCGATATACATGTATGTATATGTGTGTATGTATATATATATATATATATATATATATAAGTGTATGGCTTCAAGGCATTCAATTAAATTCACATTTTGTAAACAGCTATTTTAACTGCCAAACATTTTTGCATACACTGTTTACTGAGTGCAGGAAGAATTGAGTCAAGTAATAGCAATGTTGTGTTTTTCAATGATCATCCATTTGTAGTCATGCTTGGGTGACCTTGGTGGAGGAAGAGCAAAGCTAACAGCTGAAGATTTCATCTGTATTTTAAGCAAGAAAGATGTATCAGCAATGAAAGAGCCAAATCTATAACCTACTGTTAGATCCTTAAATAATCTGGTTGCAGAATTTAAATTTAACAACTACAATACAACACAAATATAACTTCTGTTCATCTCATCCTCTTTAGTTTTGTGTTTTAACACTCAGACTAGAACTGATTCATTTCCACTGATTTTATTTCTGAACTCAGATTATTTCAAATTATTGCATATCCCATTTCTGATCACAATGTTTTTACTCTTCAAGTATAGTATGAACAGTTAAATGTTCTTTGTTTCTTGATAATTCCTCTATTTTAAATAAAATATAAGGACTTTAATTTTTTTTGAATGAAACAATACCATTTGCAAATAAAATGAGTTTAATTTAATTTTTTAATTCTATAACATCTATAGGACTACTTCAGAAAGAACAAGCAGGTAATCACAGATTATATAAAGCCTAAAACCTTGGTACTGTATTTTGGTTATTGATATTTTTGAATAAATTATGCTGCCTCCAGCACACAATGATGAACAGGTGATGTACCAATTATTTTATGGGATTCATTAAAGTCCTAGTTGTATAGAAACATTTAGACTTGTTGAAAACTAAAGTCAGTGATTTGGACAAAGAAGCTGTGGGTATAACATATTTGTGCATCAAAAGCTAAGGAGCAGAATGGAGAAAAAGTATATTTAGATGTATCTTCTTTGTTAAACAGTAAACATTGACAACTAATACTGACAATTCAAAAGCATCAAATAGAACTGGAAAATATAAAATTTCATAGTTATTCCATGTTCCCACAAAGACCATGAAAAACATATATAACTATACAAAATCTAATCAATCAACAACAAATTAAAATGCATAATGGAGGATATTTTAAATAATTTTAAACATCTAACTGATAATTAGAAAATGGCAGTAACACATTTATTTATTTATTTATTTATTTATTTATCATTTGTTGACCGGGAAAGTCTGACTAGGTTCCACAGAGCCTGTTTTCAGCGGAGGCCCGGGGAGAAATGCTCCAGATGCATGTCTTTGGAATGTGGGAGGAAACCGGAGTACCCGGAGGAAACCCACGCGAACACAGGGAGAACATGCAAACTCCACACAGAAGGCACCCCAGCCAAGAATCGAACCGGAGAACCTCTTGCTGTGAGGTGACAATGTTAACCACTGCAGTTGTAAATGATTTTTTGTTAATGAAATATGAATAAGTGCTTGACAGAATGTAACATTATTCAGTTGACCAAAAATTCAAGATGCTTCAAATTAGAAAACAAATATTAATTCTAGAAATATCAGTTTCCTTGGTCTCCATTATTTACTTTATATACATGGACTCCTTTTTAGGTTCTCAGCATTTTACAAAATTTATGAAACAGCATTATTAAAACTCAGGCTACTCCTTCTTCATGGGAATATCATACTAAAGAATGTTAAAGATCTTAGTAGTTGCAAATTTTATTGAGTCACTTCAGTTAAATATAGATCACAGTTTTTCTTTATAGCAGCCAAATCCAAAAATTCTGATCCTTCTTTCATTCATAATAATAATAATAATAATAATAATAATATGGGCTTCATAGTAAAAAGGCTGAATTAAAATAAAACTTTAATCAACTTACATCATATAGCTTCTAGAAATAACATATTTATTTCATTAGTGTTTATACTGAAAGGGTGTTTGATTTTCTTTGATTGGTTATATCCATTTAAAGTATTAGAATAAATTTAACGGCCTATTAGAAAAAATGTAATGGTCCAATAAAACAAAAATTGCATTTTTAATTTTTTAAATGTACGCTAAAGTTGGTTCACATTTAAAAAGGGAAATTGTTGTTACTGCAGATCCTAAGTAAAATTTGTCTCCATTGTGAGACACACAGGTGCAGTGCTCACCTATCAGGTGCTGTGGTTTGCCACATCACACAAGCACTCAGGTCCTTGCACAAGTACACATATGACAAAGACACAGCTCACATGGGTATAAATGTCATGAGACATACCTCCCTGGACTATATGAGGAGAGAAATAATGGTGCTCCCAGAGTATTTGTCCAACACAGGTATGAACCTAGCCATAAGCAACATTCCACTATCACTAAGAATGATTTCTCAGTATGAACAAAGGATTATTGACTTCTACAACTGGGTTAGCTTCTGTTATTCAAAGGGGATTCAATATATATCAGCCTGGAAAGATATGGTACAGCTGCTTTGCCAAGGATGACCTTCAATCTCAAAAATGTTCTTCAACAAAGTATTAGTTTAAGGGTGTACACACACAACTAAGTATTAGTTTAAGGGTGTGCACAGTTATGCAACCAGAGTATTGTACGTTTTTTATTTTTTATATTTTTCCCCCTAACAATTTTGTTTTTCTATTGAATTGTACAGGTTATAGGTCACATTAAAAGTGGGAAAAGTTTTGAAATTATTTATTGTGATCTCATTTTTTATATCACAAAAACCTGGAATTTTAACAGGGGTGTCTAAACTTTTTATATCCACTGTATGTAGAAATATTGCCCAAGAACCATGGTACTGTTTCATTGTGTGCACAGGCTGACTTGCTGTGTACCCTTCAGATGTTTGATAGTGTACCCATTGCCAGTGATGCCTTTGTTTTGTGGAAAATACAGCCTGCAAAGCTGTGCACTCCACTGAGCTGTTATCCCTTCAGTTCTACAGTGCAGAGAGCAAATCTCTCATGCACACCTATGTGCATTTCCCATGCATTACTTTGTTTGCCTAACTGCTGATTACACTGTGCACCATGCGACTGCCCATAATGTTTCAGCACTACTACTACTTGCTGTGTACTGCTGCAGAGTATATAACCTGTCATTCAGTATATGCCCTTGTTTTGCAATTTTCTGCCTGCAGCTCTTCTGTGAAGGTACTTACTTTGATATCGAAACTTTTATCACCCTGAGTATGCCTTGCATCTCATACATATTTCATGGGACCACATGGCTTATGTATTATCCAAAACATTATTTGTATAAATTGGTTTAACAGACTGGCAACTGAGATACACTATGATCTCTGCCTAATGTGTAGGGGGAATGGTTATCGGAAATTCATCTGCTCATTTATTTTTTCTCTGTCTGCTATGTAGGGTGAATGCTTATGACAAATCCATCTGCCCATTTATTGTGTGCTGTTAAGAAGTGCATACATTTTTCTGAGAAGTTTTTCCATATAGCAAGGAAAGCTGATCTAGCCATATGATAGAGTAAATGGCTATTATAAAGGGCTGACTTTTTCAGAATTTCAATGCTTAGTTAAAACTGCATTCTGTTAAAATGCACTTCTACTATATTAATCAGATGCTATTGTTCCTGTTATTTAAATAGATAATTACTCCATCTAGGACTGGGACAGAATGTCTGATCCTTCTGAAACCATGTTTGGACTAGGTACTCAGATGGTGGTACAGAGGTGAGGGGAGATGAAGAACCTAGTGAAGTCAATTCTGCTGTCCTTCCATTTTGACAGGGTACGGGTCAAGTCTGCTACAAGGTCACCCTCTAACGGAAGACAATGATTATCTCAAAGCATCTGGATGCGTTTCATAATTTTAAGCACTGGCATTCATCCTAAACAGGGTATTGCAAAAATAAATAAATAAAAAAACTGAAGCATGCTTGCAGGTATTTCCTGAATGGCTGCATCACACATTGATTTTAGGGTTTGCAATGAATAAAGTGTCGCTTTGTTCCTGAACCCCACCTGAGATATTCCATAGATAGGTACCATAAATAATCCATCATTGTTAGAGAAAGAATCCCCCCCCTCCAGTGGTATACTATTGGGTACAAATGACATGTTGAAAGAAATAGTGAATCATTAAGTATTAAGAACGACATAGTGAGAATGTAATGGAGTACCAAAATGGTATATTCACTCACTTTTTCAGATGTACTGTACAGCTTTACTTTATATAAAAAAGTTCACCCATCTGGCCTTCTTTATTCCTGTTGTGCTGAAGACGATTTTGCTTTTTTAATTTTAATTTGATATTAGATATATGTGCCTGCTCTCAGTACCAGCTATAGGACACTTGCCTAATTAAGTGACTTGTATAAAGTTTAACAGAATTTCTTTTGGTAACTGGCATGATCATATCATGACTACAAGGTAAAACTTGTTTGCATTACTTAATTTTACCTTTTTTTAATATACTGCCAAAATACTATTTACTACTAATGTTCTGCTTGTTACTGTATTTTTCTTTGTCGTATAGTCTGAGTCTCTGTTTATAGTAGCCTAAAGTATTTGAATAAAACTATTTCCCATGATGTACATTCAGAATGCTTGAAGCATTACATTATTCCCCATGAAATGTAATAAATGCCTGCTTGTAGTGTTATTTAGAAAACTCTAAAATGCTGAACAAACACTGATGTGTTGATGGCCTAAGGCAAAGAGATTAATCAATGCAACAATATCTTAGCTTATGTCTTCATTCCTAAACAGTGAAATGTAATGTACAGCTTTACTTTATATAAAAAAGTTCACTCATCTGGCCTTCTTTATTCCTGTTGTGCTGAAGACGATTTTGCTTTTTTAATTTTAATTTATTGATATTAGATATATGTGCCTGCTCTCAGTACCAGCTATAGGACACTTGCCTAATTAAGTGACTTGTATAAAAGTTGCAATAAATGCCTGCTTGTAGTGTTATTTGGAAAAACCCTAAAATGCTGAACAAACACTGATGTGTTGATGGCCTAAAGCAAAGAGATTAATCAATGCAACAATATCTTAGCTTATGTCTTCATTCCTAAACAGTGAAATGTAAAAGGCGATGGCTGATAGTCTGTTTAGCCATTGAACCATGCCTGCCTTTGAAAAACTAAATGGTGTTTTGCTTTTTCCTACTTGTCTCCAAAACAAATTTGTTTGTTCTGTGCCATTTTTGAATTCTTGGGACTTTTTCAACTCTTATAACTACCACAGAATCACAGCCATAGTTATCTTCTATTATTTTGCTGAATGGTGAACTCCACAAGACTTTATAATTTTTCTGCAGTACTTAAAATCTGTAGCTTTTTTTCACTTCTCCTTCCTTTCCTCAAGTGTTTTCATGCTAAAAGATCCTTACATTTCTCTTTATGTGCTCTCTACTGTACACTTTGCAATGTTTAGCTTCCTTGTCCTTTATACACACTAATCCCTTTGTGCATTTGTGCGCAGAATGGCATTGCGTAACTCAGGATGTGGAATCACCATCTGCTTCTTAATAGAGCTAATTAGCATTTGTGCGCAGAATGGCATTGCGTAACTCAGGATGTGGAATCACCATCTGCTTCTTAATTGAGCTAATTACTACTTGCTTTTACAGGAGGTGCCTCCCCTTTGTCATTTAGGAATTCTTCCGCATATCCTTATTCTGTTATTGCATTCCCTTTTGTAGTCATTTGTATAAGATCATTTTACAAGGTATGTTTTCACTTTAGTTATTGATGATCTGGAATTTCACTTTAGTTGCTGGTCTTTCCTGTATATATTTATCAAGGTACTTTACAGTATATTGTACATATGTGGTATAAACTGTCATACATTTGTCCACTCAGGATGTTATCAGGTGTTCCTCTCCATGTGCTGTTCAGCGTATGTACACTTTTCTGTGGATCTTTGCATCTGCAGAAAGACTTTTCCTTCTGTCCACATTGCAGTTTTGTAGACATTTTGGAGGGCTGTGTGAGTAATGAGCCCTTTGGCCTACCATTAATATAGCAATAACCCACGCCTGGGTGTGGTAATGTGGGATTTACCCACGGTTGGCGTTGTTCGCCCTCGGGACCAAACAAAGACAACCGTGGGTAAATCCCGCATTACCCACACCCAGAAGTGGGTTATTGCTATTATACTATGACATTATTTAAGAAAAGAAATAATTACTTTTCTTAAATAATGGCATTGTATAATGCCTCTTTGCTGCCCTTCCGCAGCTGTCTGCTATCCGCGGCAGTTCTGATGCACTGCCCATGCCTACACAGTACATCAGAGCTGTGGCCAAAAGCAACGGAGAAAGCAAGATCTCCATTGCTTTTTACTGTTTCGCTATGTTAAATGGGTTTAACATAGCGAGACAGCTTTAAAATAAGCAACGGAGATGTCCGTTGCTTATTTTAAAGCTGTCTCACTATGTTAAACCCATTTAACATAGCGAAACAGTAAAAAGCAACGGAGATCTTGCTTTCTCCGTTGCTTTTTTTTTTCTTTAAAACCTGTCTCGCTATGTTAAATGGGTTTAACATAGCGAGATAGCTTTAAAATAAGCAACGGGATCTCCGTTGCTTTTTTTAAACCTGTGTCGCTATGTTAAACTCTTTTAACATAGCGAGACAGTGTTTTAAAATTGACTTATACTAATGGAAAAAGCCGGGCGACCGGACCTTTTTCCATTAGTATAAGTCGATTTACAATGTGCACGCTGGCCAATCAGCGTGCACGTTTTGGAATATTAATGGGGGGTCATGGTATAATTTCCATCTCCACTTGACAAGTCCTGTTTACATTTTTCTTCTCTTTTCTGGTATGTCACTAGCTTTTTGTGCAATGTGTGCAGTCCCAATCATCTGGATAGTGAACATCTGAAGAAATCATTAACACAACACTGGGTTAACTGCTCTGTTAAAAGTAGGTTGTAGCCTCACCCTGACATTTGTCTATTACTTTAGTTATACAGTGAAAGAACAGTTCGCTTTCTCAGAGACGAACTTCATTGTATTTGAAATGGTTCTGCCTTCAGTGCACTGCTCACTATGCAAAAGGATCCCTGAACTGACTCTTGAGCTTACTAAATCATGCTAGCATTTTATCAGATGGCATGCATTTTAGATTTATGTGCAGTAATCATTGTCACTACCTTTAATTCCTACACTCGTGTTTCACAAATCCCTGGTGGACACCTTTACACACTCCCTCTCCATTATGGTACTTTTCTATTAGTCTTAGAGAGCACTATACAGAAATGTGTTTCTATTGCTAAATGGTGAACCAGATGTGGTTTGCTGGGGTCATCTGAACTTTTAGATAACACCCCTGTAGCTACCACTTCCCAATTTGTCTTTGTTCTCATTCCTCTTTAGAGACCACTGAAGGCAAATACAGCTCTTGCCACACGTTGCGGAAATTTAAAGGACATCCAGTACATGAGAAACACATGAGATGATTATTGTCCTTTTGGAATCTAGTTGATGTTCATGTTTGTTTTTGTAGTGATACAGTACTATAACTGCTACCAACTTACCTTGGCAATGTCTTCCTGAAGGTATATTTAAGGTCCGCTCACTGGATCTGCCTTAATAGATATAGAAATCTTCTTCCATGTAAGAGCAACTGTGCAGTGCTAAACTCTCACAAGTTGGTGTGGCAAGTGACTAAGTGAGGTGGTTCTGGGCCTACCTTAAAAATAGTAAACATGCAGATAAAGTGAACAATCACCCTTCTCTGACTACTGGTCCTATCCGAGGTTGATACTGGCACCTGTATTTTCCCTTCTAGTAATGAAATTACATTAAATATTGAAGGAGTGACTCTTTTTTCTCTTTTTGAGAATAGTTTTCTGCTTCTTCACACAAAGATATCTGCTGCTGACCTTACCTCTGATCTCATTAGTGATTTTGGCAGTTTATCCCATTGACTGCTCTCTATTTCTCTCTCTCTCTCACACACACACACACACACACACACACACACACACACACACACACACACACACACACACACACACACACACACATTATTTTGAAATTATAAACTATTAGTTTGTCAGACTGAAGCAGAACGTATTTCCTGAACTTTATCTAGGACGTAACTTAGAAACGAGATCCATTCCTATCCTGATTCGTAGGTAGAACCAGGCAGACTCTGTACTTACAAAGGTGAGATGAGATATCGGCACTCATCTTAGTCTATAAAACCTGTGATGGATGATGGTACTTGTTCTGAGAAAGAAAGGACTATACCTAACCGATGGGTTAGTACTTTCAGTGAGTCATTGATGATGATGATAATAATAACACTATGATTGCGTATGTTCCACAGTAACCCCAGAAAATTTCTCTCAGGAGTTCCAGAGTGAATTCCCGGGGCATTAGAAGACTGCAGTATAGCATCAGTAATCAGCCTTGACCTAACTGTGTTTGAGGTAACTATGCCTCATCCAGTCATCATCCAGTTGTAAATGGCTTTTTTTATTATTTAATTTTTTATTTGTTGTGTGGACTGGTGCTAGACACTTTTCAACCATATCCTGGACCAAGACGTTAGACATAACAGATGCATAACAAATTAAGTTCACATTTATTTAAGTGTCTGCACATAAGCACTGTACAAATCAGTAAATAACAACAAAACAGAGGACATAGAACATAATTGTAAATCGAATAGTATGAAATACAAAAAAAAAATAAAATCAGTTTGTATTAAGTCAGTTCATAAGGTCTATTTTTAATCCTTTCTTAAAATCATATTAAAAAGAACAACCCCATCTCCAGCTAGAGAGGAGGTTCCATTGGGGAACTTGATAACTAGATGAGCGGTAACCACATGATTCAAAGTTATAAGGTCGAACTGTTGTGAGGCCTTGCGTACTGGAAGAAATTGTAAAAAGGTCTGAAAGGTGAGGTAGATCACAACTGTGAAGTGCTAGGCAAAACAAGACAAGAATCTTGTAGATAATCTACTCTTTTATAGGTATCCAATTAAGATTGTACAGGATCGAGGTTAACAAATTACAGACTGTTTCAAATTTCACAGTTGGGGCTGCATCTAAAATTTACATAAATTGAGTAACATTTTCACATTTGGTGAAAGATGCATAGTAGAGAAAACTGACAATTTCAGGAAATGCACAATTAGTAGTAGGTGTGCTTAAATGCAACTGAATAATCACTGCAAAAGCATTACTTGCAAAGTTAAAGCTTTAGTGTAGACAATCTAACATCATGATAGAACAATGAGTCCCCAAATTAAGGAGAAATTGTTCGAGCAGGAAACGTGATCAGTTGCCATACGAAGATACTTTGGAACCTTCAGTAGGAAACCAGTACAAAGGTTCAGGTGGAGTTGCTAGGCAGGCATATTAAGATCAATGAAAGAAACAGATTACAGAAAGTCAATAACACCAAATATGTTAGAAATCTGATAGTAATCAAAACTGTTCACAGAAACTGTGATATAACAGAAGTAAATAGGATATATCACTGTGCATCTAAATTAATAACAGGTAAAGTCTTATCACAAAAACACAGGCATTAAGGGTAAGGAAGGGAAGAAAGCATATGCCATCATGGAAATATTGATTAGAGAAAAGTGTAACTCCATTAAGACAAGAAGTGTCACTGTTAAAAGAGTACAGAAGAGGGAACAGATCAACAAAAATTCTAAGGAAAATAGATGTGATAAAAGCAACATGCAATGTCAGAGCAGACCAGGATAAATCATACACTAATGCAAGTAATAAACTAATGATATCAGCACAGACAGAAAAACTTAGAAGATATTTGGATAAATATAAAGGAAAAGTAGAAAAAAAGCAATTTATTGACGACCCAGAAAAGTTTATAGTGAATTGGGAAACAAGGCAAAAGGAATAGAAACACCACCCAAAAACAAGAAATAGATGCATTTTGGAGAAACATCTATGAAAATCCTGTGAAACCTAACAAAGATGCTGAATTAATAAAAGAAGTAAAGCAAACAGTAAGAAGTTCAGATGTACAGGATATGAAATGGGTTAAAGTAACAACCAGAGAAATTAAAACAAAATTAAGAAAAACTCCTAAGTGGAAAACCCCAGGCCCAGATGCAATACCTATTTATTTATTTTTATTTTTATTTATTTTACATTTGTTAACCGGGATGGTCCGACTGGATACATGTCCTTTTTCAGCGGAGGCCCGGGGAGAAAAGCTCCAACAGAGTTACATTGATAATTAGGTACAGTAAATGAGCTGAAAGAACTTAACAAAAACATAGGCTATTTACATACAAGTACAAGACTGCCATTACTATTTCTGAGATTACTACAAATGTAACATTAATAACATATTAGCAAGGACGGTAAGCAGTATAATGACATAGAGTTAGACAGGATACATATTTCTTTATCACAGTATACAAAGTACTTATACCTAATTTTTGAAAAAAGTATTAATATCTTTACACGAAGATTTACCCCTAGTTAAGAACTATTTAGATACATACCTCAAACAGACACCAACCTGGTTGACAATAGGAAAACTGATACTCCTCCTAAGACTGAAACAGCAAGATATCCTGAAAACTATAGTGTCAACTTGCCATTTAACGGTATATAAACTATACACTGGAAGTAATACTGACAGAGTTTGTAGTCATTTAGAAGAAAACTCAATCATGACAATAGAACAAAAGGATAACAAAAGAAAGTCGTATGGAACAAATGATTATTTGTTGTTAAATAAAGTCATAGTGGAGAATTGTAAAAAGGGGAAGAATCTAAGTATGGCATAAATAGACTACAGAAAGGATTTGACAGCATCCCACATTCATGGATAAAGGAGTGCTTACAAATGTATAAGATACACCCTACATTGATTGACTACATTACAGTGACCATGAAGCAGAGACAACGATTTTGCAACTAAGCCATGATAAATGGCAAAATATTATATTAGGGATACAAATTTCAAAGGTGGGGGTATTCCAGGATGACTTTGTCACCACTGCTCTTTTGTCTTGCCCATAACCCATTAATTAAGCTGTCTACTTAACAGATTAGGTCATGGTTATAGCTTGGGTCCCATAAAACAACAAAGTGCAAAGACTTCTCATCATATTTTTGTGGATGATTTAAAACTATATAGTTCATAAGATGAGGAACAGAAAGCACAACTGCAAGTGGTCAAAACTTTCTCAGATGATACACGAATGTCATTTTGTCTTGATAAATGTGCAAAAGTAACCTTTAAAACAGGAAAGCTGCAGCACACAGAAAATATCAGTTTGTGACAGAAGTATGAAATAAACATGAACGGGGGGGTGTACAAATATTTGGGAATTGGTAAAGGGTCAACAGTAAAACGAATAAATGTAAATAAAATGTAAGAAATATTTTAGAAAACTAAAATTAACAGTTGAAGCAGGACTAACATCTAAGAACAAAATCCAACCTTTACACCAATCTGCTCTTCCTGTTCTAACTTACAGTTTGGAGTGACTGGCTGGTCCCAAACATTATTGTATCAGTTGGAAAGGAATCAAGAAAAATTCTTCAAGCTTATCAAATGATTATAAAAATCAGTGCATGCCAAGATTATATATTCTCCATTCTGAAGGAGATATGGGCCTCCTTCATATTGATTACATGTATAGATCTGCAATTGTGGGACTGTATACATATCTGTTGACCTCACATGATCCAAACATAGTGAAAGTTTTAAAACAAGAGGAAAACAAGTCTAAGATGACTTCCCTGCTTAGTTTAGCAGAAGTATATCAGTGTCGAGCAGGAATAGAAATCAAACCAGAAGTACACAAAAATCAGGAAGCGTCTGAATGTGCCACCCCCCCCCCCCAAATATATATAAATTGAAAGGTCAGATGAGAATACAAGAGATGTGGAAAATGCATAAGTGTAGTTTCAGGTACAAAAAAATCCCTGGAACAACCTCATGCTGATAAGGACCTGACATGGGAATGGTTAAGAAGAGGTGAATTTAAACCAAAATATGCAAAGTTAATATTAGCAGCCTAGTATAATGGACTAGGTTTACAAAGTCCATTAAATATCATGGAGAAACAGACAAAAGCAGGTTTTGTAAAACAAAATTAGAAACAGTCGCAGATTTTGTTGCTGAGTGTGATATGGCAAAAGGCCTTCATACTGCAAGGCATAATAATAATATAGCAAGACTGTTGCATTGGGGATTGTGTGGAAGTTACAATATTGAAGTAGCCGAGAATCATTGGAAATGTGAGCCACAAAGTATTATAGAAAATTATGAAGTTTATTTCACATGTGATCACCCATTACCAACAGGTAAAAAAATAAATGCGAGAAAACCACATATAGTAGTCAATGAAAAGAAGACAAATGTATTATTAGAAACCCAAAGACTTGGAGAAATTAAACCAACTGAAAATTATTTGGTCCGGTGTAACTATGTACATGATGTACTAGCAATGCATTATTTGTACTTAAGTATGGAGAATATGAAAGAAACTTAAACAATAATTTGTTTTAACTATGCATATCAATATGCAGAAAAGCAAACAGAAGGGGGTGGGATGCAAAGAACGCTACCCAGTCTATAGAGAATCAAGCAACACATTGTAATCCTGTAGAAATGAGAGGCATAATCAATTAACGTGGGATATCATATTTTTGAGGTAATAAGAAATTTATTACCAAAATCTACTCTCTGCACCCATTCAAAATGGGCAAATCACACAATACGGGTAGATGACAGCTAAAATGTTAAGTCTTAAGAAGCTCTAAGGAAATCCCCTGGTCAACCAGACCAAATGAAGCGTGATCAAAAAGAACAAAAATAAAGATTATAATCCACGATCATGTGCCAAAAGGAGGTCATTAAAAACTCTGACCAGTCCATTATCAGTAATATGGTGTCTCTGAAAAACAGATGGTTGTGGGTCTAAAAGACAGTGGAACTTAAAAAGAGATTTCATTTCCACATAAATTGCCGTCTCAGTAAAGTTGCTTATAAATTGAAGGTTAGAGATACGACAGAGATTCTGCAGAGTATCAGGACCAGCTGAAGCTTTTAAAGGAATAGAGTGACCAATGCCTTCTTTAGGATACTGAGGACAATACAAATGTAAAGACATTTTTCATTGGTAATTGCAATATTATATAACGTGCATTTATTCTTTGAATATTCACACTGTTGGGCATAGTTTGGATGAGAATTATATATGCTTAGAGAACTGCAAGATTTAGTCACACAGCAACAGCACAAAATATTCCGGAGGTGGTAATTAAATGATCTGTCTTAAGTTGATGAAAAGTTATACAGGTTTAATAGCTGATGGAAGAGAGTATCAGACTTTAGAATCATCAAAGGAAAAGGGGTTGCTAATGCAATTTCAAGGAGCGGGGTAATGCTGACAGGATTAGAATTAATTAAAAGAAGAATATGGCTGAATGACTTTATCCTGATTGGGGAAATTGTGGTGGGACAGTTGTGTAAAAACTAAAGTTGCTCTTTGACACATGCACAGTGGATTGGCTCAGTTGACAATGACACAAGTCTTGTTCAGTAATAGCTACAGGTTTTTTTGTTCTTTTCTTTTTGTTTAACATGATTAATATTACATTTTGATGTTATTTCTGGAAGGCCATATTCCAAAATTGGGATAAATACTTCGTTAACAGTGATGGAATTAGCCTGAGGAGCTAATAAAGAAGAGTTATTTTATGGCAGGTTGCCAACGTGTCTTTAAGTTTATAATAATCTGCAGTGATGTGATTTGAGAAGGTCAGTTGTTGATCAAAACAAATGCCTGGTACTTATACTGGTGACCAGATCAAATACATGCTGAAATAATGATCCAAGTAACAGTTAATAACAGTTAGAAATAAATAAGCAAATTGTGTATTATGTTTAGCACTTTTGTCTGTAATGTCCAGTAAGACTTCATAAGACCCTAACACACTTGTAAACATTTAAAACCTCTCTAAGCCATTCATGTGAATGGCTTTTAAAAAGACATGTTCATTATTAAATGCCCATATAAAAATCATATACAACATCAAATAAAAACAAATCATTTGTGTTCTGTATCCTAAAAAGTCACCCAAAATAATCAAAATGATTCAAATAAAATAAATATGCATCCTGTGCATTCAATTTTGCATCGTCTTATATATTTAATATACTTGCTATTCTCACATTATCATGCAAACCTGGTTTTGTACATTCATTTGTTAACTATCACCTCAACTCTTTTCTTTCTAATCTGTTCTTCCAATTACCACCCTTAGAATTAGCAAAAAATGTATCAAGGGAAAGAAATAAAAATCCACTGTGTGTAGGAAATCCTTGTAAATGACTGTATTAGGGCATTGGTTGTATCCTTTTTGTCTATACTATACTAGTACTAATATATTCTGGTTCTTAAACATTTTTCTGTCTTCCCTATATTATATCCTTAACAAGAAGAAAAACAAGTTAAATATGCTACACCTTTAGTCCCAAAATTTAAAAAATTTGCTTTCCTAGGTATTGTAATATGCCCGGGTTACCAACGTTTTTTTTTTCATAAATAAAGGACATTATTTACATATTCCATATTTTTGCCCCCCATTAACTAACCTCACCTTTAGGCTTTGCATTTGACCATTCAAACATTTTTTTGAAGTTTGTTCCACTTTTAGGTAAACATTAAACCCTTTCCTTTCACACTTTCATCCAAATTAAATACTGACACCACCTTCCAATGGTTGTTAAAAATATCCCTCACTTGTTTTGAGTCTACATAAGATGAAATTATCATACTTTTTTTAGTACTTTCTTTGCCCCACCGGGACGCTATTAATGTCTCTTCTATATTCTCTAATCTTATTCCTGTCAAAATGCACCCAAAATGAATTTTTCTCTTACATATAACTTCAGTAAAAGACCAGTTCTTCTGGGAACCCTCTTTCTACAAACATTTCTTTCAATTTGCTTATTTCATTTGCAAACATATTATCATCAGATGCAAGTCTGGATACCCTCACCATCTGACCCTTCCTCAAATCTTTTTCTCTTTTTTTTGGAAAAAAAATTAGAACTATCAAAATGTAAAAAGCTGCTACTGTAAGTAGCTTTACAATATAACTTGGATTCATAACACCCCATTGCTTTGTTGTCAATAAACACATCTACAAATGAATGCCTGTATCAAAAGGAATGTGTGGAAGGTCAGACATTTAGTTGTTTGTTTGATATAAAAATAAATTCATGCAGTTGTTGTAATGAACCTACCCACAACAAAAATATAGCAACCAAAAACTGTGCATATGTTAACCAATTAACAGTAAGCCTGATGGTACAGATATAATGCTTTTCCCACTAAGTTCACAAAAGTGGGGGCACAAGTGGTCCTCATTGCTACTGTCCTTATTTGTTTATTTTTCATAAAATTGAATATCAGAAAGTCGTTGTTTAAAACAGTTTCCCTGACTTGTCCAAGAATGTTTAGCTCACCTGCTGTTAGTTCCTCAAAATCTAACAGTATGTCATGGAACCATTCTAAACCTATCTTTTGAAATCACTGTGAACACATTTTTAATGGCAGTTGTGACAAAATATGCACCTGGTTTGATATCATTTCCATAAATTTTCAGGAAGCCTTAAGAATATGGGCCATTTTAGAATAACTTTTCTTCAACTTAAAATCAATGTATTTGACTAAAGGTTTAGCTCATTAACACCTATGTGGCGTGAAATGTTACAACTCTGCAGTATATATATATATATATATATATATAATTACTTTCCAGAGAAGTTTTGGGGAAAAAGAAACATCATAAGTATAAGATAAATGAATGTGAATATTATGCAGACACTAAAAGCTATTAAAACAGTACAAATACAACATTATCAGCAAGAAGTATTCTTTATAGTGATGATAGAAAGTGCATTCAAAGTCTTTCCATAAATATTATAATATATTATAAAGATTATAATACTTATAATTATTATTATTATTATAGGTTCATAGGTGGGTACTAGGCTGTCTGCCTGAAGGTATTTATAAGCCTAGCCAGAATGTGTTGGCTTTCGCCGCCCCCTTAGATTAGTTCCCTGTGCCTCTGTCCAGCAGAGCCACTGAAATGAATCCAGAGGTAAATTTACTGTTTCCTATCCACTCGTCAAGGTTTCTTTTGAAGAGGGTTAGCGAGGAGCTCTGCCTAATGTAGATTGGGATCTTGCTCCAAAGCATGGGAAGTCTCTGGGACAGGAATCTATCCATCCAGCATGTCCTATTTATTGTTGTGGTGAGGTTTGTATCCCTAGAGCATGTGGCTCGAGGGGATACGGTTTTCTTTAGGTGGAGCATGTCTATCATTTCTGGGTTGGACATGGCCTTGTATTTCAGGCAGAGATAACCTCTGAGTAGGCGGTAAGCAACCGAGTACAACTGGAGTTTCTTCAGTCGAGCTGCATAGGGCATCTGTTTGAGGCCAGTGATCCTCTTGGTGAGGTACTTCTGTGGTCTTTCCAGCTGTTGCAGGTGTCTTGTAAGGTACATCCCAAATGGGGAGTTGTACTCTATGATGGGTCGGATGAGTGATGAGTAGAGGGGCACAATGACCTCTTTTGATCTAGATGCGAACCCTTTTGTGATTAAGTGGGCCACGTAGAAGGATTTTCTAACCACTTTGGCAATGTGATTATCAAAGGTGGGATTACTATCTACTTGGGTCCCCAGATCCCTTATTACGTCTTCCGTATTTAGGGGACTACCACCTATGTGGTAGTTTGTGGGTACTTTTTTTTTTCCAAAGGGGATGACTATGCACTTTTTGACATTTAGCTTGAGGCCATGATTTTGACACCAGGTATCCATCTCAGTGAGACCCTTTTGGAGGATGTCTGTGTTAGCCGGAGTCATTTATAGCCCCTAGTTTGCAGTTGTCTGCAAATTTCATCAGCCATAGTCCTCCTGTGCTTGCCTGTACCTCTGAGAAGTATATGCCAAACAGGAGGAGTCCTAGGCCTGAGCCCTGGGGAATGCCACTTGTAACCAGTTTAGAGTCGCCACTTGTAACCAGTTTAGAGTTTCTCTGTTCACCTGTGAGAGAGGGGAGCTTTGAGCAGCCTATCTGTCTCTGGAGGAGTGGTTTCAGCCCAGAAATTAGTAGTTTATTGGCCATTTTGGGCTAATTTCTATCTCTTTCATTTCCCTGCTATAAATACCGTATTTGCCCGGTTTTGCACGCTGGGCAGCACCAGTTAGCTAGGGTAAAACTATTCTCGGCTCCACAAAGTCTCCTCTTCAATTTTTCCCTTGGAACTAGACAAACTTTCAACTTTGTTGAAGTACTGTGTGATATTAATTCACACAAACCCAGAATATAGTTTTTGCTAAACTTTTGTGAACAAATTATCATATCTTGGAAAATGTAAAACATAGACATATATTGTTGGAACTGTTTGGTTAACTGGACATAATAAGCTTTTACATGACAGCAAGAACTCCATGAGTGTTTATTTAGATATTTACAGAAATATGAAAACATATGCTTAATTGTGTAATTAGCAATATAAAGAACACGAAATATCTCTCATGATGTACAACTTAAACTGCAAATATTAGACAGTTTTCTTCAACATCTGAAGTTTCACCTGATGCCATGTAACAGTTTCTAAGTCACTTATTTTTGAAATATTAAGTATATGTGGAAATATTGTTACATTGCATAATTGCTAGCAAACAACTAGCGATATCTGAAGTACTGTGTGATATAAATGGATATTGACCGTGAATTTTCCTGTCTCTCATTATATTTCACACAATACCCCCCCCCCCCGCCACAGCATGTAGTTTTCTCAGTTATGAAAGTGTGATCATAAATGTGAAAATATGAACATTAAGTGGTAAACAGTGATTCATTTATGTATTGCAGAGCATCCTAAATTAACTATTTTAGAGGCATTTCATTAATAAATCATTGCCTTTTCTAATATTGCCTATTATTAACTGATAAGTCACTTAGTTAACAAAGCCAGATCCAAAAAAGATTGGGATGCCTTAAGGAACTATGGGTGTTAACTCGAATTATACAAAAAAGGCACTATATGCATGAGTAAGTTAGTTTTAGAACCTACAGCAGATACAGTTGGTCTTATTGGTGGGTCAGTCAAATTTGAGTGGATTTTAGATATACCAAAGATTACTGGAATGTACGTTTCTCAACTTGTAAATATTTAGGATTGCTGTCTGTCAACAGTTGGTAGATATGCAAATCAAACAACATAAAATCTTTGGGTCTGTATCCAGTATTAGTCTCATTCAAAGAAAACCAAAAATAATTTTCACTGTCCACCAGTAAATTTATCATACTGCTAGAATAATGCACCCATTCCATTATAATTATCCCCCCTCCTAAGTTTTCATCAGTCTAAGTGTTTTATCTCAGGTCATTTCATTAGTCAAACACCTTTCCAACTGAGATTAAAAAAATATATATATATATATATGTATATATATATATATATATATATATTAGACTATTCTTCCATAGATCTCTTAAATCTGTTTCACATAAGTTTTCTAAAGACATTAATGCTGGATGTAGGGGAGGGTTAAAACAACTCTGCCTATGCAATAAATTATTTGTCAGGCTATCAGAGCCAATATCTTGAAAATTAAACCCAAATTAAGTTTACACAAAAATTGTTTCAATTCTTAAATGCTATCTGCCAGATTCATTCTAGATGCCAGTATCGACATGAATTTTTTTTCAAATATATTAAAATGTTATATTGTAACTGAGAATTGGCCAAAGTTGTAGATTTTGAAACTGTTTAGCTCATGAGTTTTTACAGTACATTGGCTAATTTTCTGTGGTTCCAACCTCACCCTTTGCCTTGACCCCTGTTGGAATCCCTTCCTGAAAATGGTATCCACTTAGTGTCTTGTTGTTGTCCCTTTTGGAATCCATAATGGTTCTGTTGATGCTGTGCTAACCTCTCTGATCTGCACACTAAATCATTGCCTAAAGGGTCCTCACTGGATGTGTCTGCCATGTCCTCACTATGATTAACCACTGGTTGTTTAAAATCCCACCTTTCTATCCATTATCAGTGAGTACACTTGTTTGTCTTTGTAGTCATTGTCATCCTTAATGAGTTTCTTTTCCTTCCTGGCTTTTTTTTTTTTTTGCTATATTTACAGTCAATTTTTTTGAAAGTCCCTTGGTAATTCTACTTGTACTGATCAAATCATGAGTCTTTGGTTAATGGCAAAATAATCTGCTGCATTTTGTCCTTTAATGTGGCCATAAGCCTTTCATTGTTTTTTCATCGATATCCTAATGAATGTATATCCATGAGCATCAAACAACTCAGTCAATTTGTTATGTAACAGGGATCCCTCCTCCATGCCATTCAAACACACCATAGATGTAGCCATTTCTCTTAAAAAATAATTGTCCAACTGTAGGTTTTTAAATTTTAGCAGTTTATACCCCCAAACCTGAAGTTGTTTGTTTATAGTAATATTCTGTTCATTGCTCTTACCCTTGTTGCATGGGCTCACGAACTGATCAGGCCAATTCTCCCATTTTAATCGACAGTCGTTGTTCTCTCTCACTTGTATTAAGAAAGCATCCTGGAGATCCTTTAGTATGCTTCTTGCATACACCTTTATTAGAACTTGTTGGTGTATTAATCAATAAAGGTATTACATTCAAACTTTGGCTCATCTGTTGCAGTAATATTAAGTTCCCTGTAAGTGTTGGAAGCTGAGCAGATTATTCTTGGGGGCAGCCAGTGGAGATGTTACTGTCACGTGTCTGGTACCATCTGACTATTAAATGAAGCATGGGTACAGTTGTTTTAAACACTTCGATGAGGTATTTCTGTAGTAATGTCACAGATGGTTTTGGTGAAATATGGTTATGTTTGAGATTGGTAGGCAAATTGTCATGGATGTTGGTGGGCAAGACATGTCTAAGTTTAAAATGGCTAGAGCATCATGGCTGTTAATGGGTTGAGATTCAACTGTTTTTGACAGAGTAATATGGATATTAAGGGATGAGATATGGCTATATCTGCTAAAGTGTCACAGATATTAATGGCTGAAGTATGACCGTGTCTGAGATGGTTAGACAGAGCTTTCCAGATGTTAATGGGTAAGGTATGACAATGTTGAGATGGTTAGTCAGAGAGTTGAGAATGTTAACTGTCCCTGAACTTAGTAGACAGCATATTACAGATGTTAAAGGGTATTGAACGATTATGTTTGGGATAGTTAATAGGGTATCATGGAAGTTCACAGCTAAGATATCATACATCCAGATAAAAAAGTCATCCCTGTGAAAAAGAGTGGCTATAGCAGGAAGGGGAAAAGCCTTAAACTCCTATTATTATTATTATTATTATTATTATTATTATTATTATTATTATTATTATTCTTTAGTATTATTGAGTGGCAGAACAGCTGTCCTAGCTGGTGTTTGAGGGAATGCTGTCTTAAATAGTTGTCCACTCAGTACAGCAGTGGTGGGGTAACTTCTTTCAAGCAAGTTATTGTAGTCAGCAGTAAACAAAGTCAAATAACTTTGTCATATCAATAAACAAAATCCCAGTGAGTTTATTGTTGTCCCCATTTTGGAAACTATGTTTTATGGGACAGATTGTGGAAGTAAAAGTACTGTGCTCATCTAGGAAGCCACATTGTAGCACTGAGTAGGCCACAAGAGTGAGGATGAAATGTTAATCTGTAAAGTGACTACCCTTTCCAGTGAATTTGAAAATCAGGAGAGAGGAAAGAGGAGGTGATAGGATAAGAGCGGTATGAATCAACTTGTTTGGTGAATAAAGATAGCTGTCTTCCATAGAGTCAGGAAATATGCAACATATATATCTTCTTCTTCTTCTTTCGGATTTTTCCTGGTTAGGGGTCGCCACAGCAGAACACCTGTCCGCTGATGATTGGCAGTGGAGTTTTACGGTGTCAAATTGCCAGCCTGGCACTCAACCTTTCACACACACACACACACACACACACACACACACACACACACACACACACACACACACACACCTAGGGCCAATTTAGAGTGTCCAGTCCACCTACAGCATGTCTTTGGGATGTGGGAGGAAACCGGAGTACCGGGAGGAAACCCACGCGACCACATGGAGGACATGCTGACTCCGCACAGAAGGCACCCCAGCCGAGGATCGAACCAGAGAATCTCTTGCTGTGAGGGGACAACACTAACCGCTGCACCACCATGGCCGCCCTATACAACATATATATCTATATTTTTTTATATCTATTTATCTACCTATAGTGATAGATATATCCATATATCTGTCTAGCTGTATACAGATATATATATAGCTAGACATATATGAGTTTATAATCAATAATCAGTGGCGAGTTTAATCAAAACACAAAATGATGAATAAACTCAAAACAAAATCAAAAACAATTGCTAAACTATTTCCTACAGGAGGAACTCCCATCCCCCACACAACATTGCTTCTGTCCTTCCCGTAGTGCTAACACTACATGTATAACCTTTGGGGATATGTAAATAAAGATAGAGATGATGGCAAACTAGTTTTCTCCATCTTTCTAGACTTATATACACCTTTTAACACAGTTTGTCACAGCAAACTTCTACTTCAAATATCCTCACTAGATCTCTTTCAACCCAGCCTTCTATGATTCAAAAGCTACCTGTCCATTAGGTATCAGTCAGCAAAATCAAACTCCGCACTCTCTTCTTACCTCCCAGTCATCACTGTTGTACCACAATGCTCTATCCTTGGTCCCCTCCTCTTTTAACATTCTCACTAGCACCCCCCACACATCCACACAACAGGCCTCCTAAGTATGATATGCGGATGACACCACACTCATATGCACATCTGACTACCTGGCAAACCTCAAAAAATTGTTCAGGAAACTTCAACAAACGCCAAAACATAACTTTATAACTCATGGTCATCCCCCAAAAAACATACTTTTCCCCAAATCTCTCTCTCATGCAATAGCAGAATTTTAAATCTTCTCTCTTAATAATGCAGCCATTGGAGTCACTTCTCATAGCAAATGATTAAGTTGGTAGTGGATGATAATCTTAGATTTGACCTGCATATACAAAATTGCATTAAAATATCACCAAAAACTAGGGATGCTTTCCAGAGCGAAAAACTTTCTCACCAACTCAACTAAAACTACACTTGCACTACTTACTTTATCCCCTCAGTGCTGTATGATGATCTCACCCTTACTAACCTTTAGGCATCACAAAAATTAAAACTTTAACAATGCTATAATGAAATGGCTTAAATTTGCAGGAAATACCCCTTTCAGAACCTACCACTGTATATCACTAAAAAGTCTAAATTGTATAGAGCTGTCTCATCTACAAACATACACACACCTTCTTGCCATCTATAAAATTATCCAGCATCCATTTGCCTGCCCAACAGTAAAAACAAAATCTACACAACTATGTTCCCAGTTTGTCACTGCAATCCAGTGACCAAAACCTCTGGGTATGGTCTGTACTCATACCATGTTGCTAAGGGATGTGGGTATGGTCAGTACTCATACCATGTTGCTAAGGGATGTGGGTATGGTCTGTACTCATACCATGTTGCTAAGGGATGTGGGTATGGTCTGTACTCATACCATGTTGCTAAGGGATGTGGGTATGGTCAGTACTCATACCATGTTGCTAAGGGATGTGGGTATGGTCAGTACTCATACCATGTTGCTAAGGGATGTGGGTATGGTCAGTACTCATACCATGTTGCTAAGGGATGTGGGTATGGTCTGTACTCATACCATGTTGCTAAGAGATGCGGGTATGGTCAGTATTCATACCATGTTGCTAAGGGATGTGGGTATGGTCAGTACTCATACCATGTTGCTAAGGGATGGAGCTCATTATCTGTATCCATCAGGTCAATATCCTACTCCCAGTCCTTTAAAACCATTCCGAAAGACTTCCTAGCCAAAAGCTGGCATTATTGTTGTTCAACCCCAGGATAAACTATATCTTTAAGTTTGAACAAGTACCTGTTCATACAATACACCTCCCTTTTCTCCAGTGTTTGTTCACATCCCAACTTCAATCACTTTCTCTCCCCTGACTCTGTTTCAGAATATGCCATAATCCTGTTTTGTTTCCTCTCCCTTCATAATGCAATTCCTGTTTGTATTATACTAACTTATCTTTAAATTCTCTGTCAACCAGCTAAAATTTCTCTAAATATTAAATCTTTGTCCTATTAGTTGTATCTGTTCATAACCAATGTTTTGACATTATGTGTAATTGATATAATTATTTAAACTGTAGATGCTTTTTTTGTTGTTGAAGATCCTAAAATTCTTCTTCTTAAAATGTGTTTGAAATACTTTGGAGCTTTTCTCCCCAGGCCTCCAATGAAAATGGATACCTACCCAGTCAGGCTTTCCTGGTAATCAAATGTCAGTAAATAAATAACCTCATTGCTGATTACCATTAATCACAACTAACATCGTTGAAAAAGTAATTGCAAATGTAAACCAACAGGTTACATTTACCATTACCAAACACAAAACTAAAACCTATCCACAATTTAAACATACTAACTCCATGGTTGCACAAAGTCAAACAAAGAAGAAAAGCCCTTGAATTGTATAATGGTCAGACTAATGATCTTTGACCATTACATAATTTGACCAACTGTACCACTGATAAAAATACCAGCATTTTAGCATTGATAAAATACATGCAGTAATAAATCATGTAACCCTTGTGTGTGTGTGTGTGTGTGTGTGTATGTCTAATATATATATATATATATATATATATGTGTGTGTGTGTGTGTCTGTGTGTGTGTACTAATCTTGAACAGGGCATGAGTATGTATGTCACAAGACACACACACACACACACACACACACACACACACACACACACACACACACACACACACACACACACACACACACACACACACACACACACACACACACACTCATGTCAAGTCTAGGTTAATTAAGCATACGTTAACCTAATAAATGCAATCAAAAACTTATGCATACAATTTAGTCTGTAAACCAGCAAAAGTCCCAGTCTACAAATAGCCCTATACCATACCTACCAACAAGAAGTCTTTGATTCATATTCAGATCTTTATTAACCATTCGCAAAGCTAACAGTTCAGCATGGAAAGCACTATAGAGCAACTAAATCTTCAGAATATAGAACTCTGTCTCTTGATCTCTCTCTCTCTCTCTCTCTCTCTCTCTCTCTCCGTCTTTAAACATAAGGCTGCATGTCAGTTTTTCCTCATTCAAAACACAATTGAAAGCACACCTAATAGACTCCTGAGTATGTTCTTATAAAACAATAAGATAATCAAACAACCGACTCCCTTTACTTTCTGTTTCTTGACCTCATCATCTATCCTTGCAATAGCTAAACCCACTGGAATAACTAAAACAGTCTTCTGTGTAAATAAATTGTTTATATTTAAAATCTGTTGCTACTTTTGTCGAGCAAAATCTATTCCATACTCACTAACTTTAACTTTACTGGAACTAACTGTATGCACTTTATACTTTCTGACATTCTTGGTGCAGCGGTAGCATTGTTGCCTCACAGCAAGAGGTTCTCCCGTTCGATTCTCGGCTGGAGTGTGGGGAGTGCCTTCTGTGTGGAGTCTGCATTTCCTCCCCGCGGTTGGGTGGGCATTCGAAAGGCATGCGTAAATGGGCATGTCTTCGTTGAAGGTTGAACGTCGAGCTGGCACCTCAGCGTTTGTGAAAGACTACTGCCAATCATTAGCGGACCAGAGTTCCGCTGTGGCGACCCCTAACCGGGAAAAGCCGAAAGACAAACAACAACAACTTTCTGACATTCTTACATGAGTAGCATTCTTTTTAAACCGGTTTCACCTTTACATTCTGCTGTTCCCTTTCAATGGTCTTCTTTTTTTGCGTAGGTAAATATAGTGAAAATGAACACATTACCATCAGTAAGTGCCACATATTTATGAACTTGTTTTATGATTCGGTTTCTTGTTTTATTTTACAGTTCAGTTGAAAAGGGGTTTCATTCCATGACAAACTTTCCTTGCAAACAAATGCTTTGAAAACCAGTAAAGCAAGTAAAGAAAAAATCAGGGACAGTTTTTAAATGCTGTCCTAATTTAAATAAGTTACTTACAGACTGAGAACTGCAAACTTACGAATACATAGAAGGAAAGATATTCAGGGACTGATGAGAGTGAAAAAAACTTCCTTTCTCTTATACCCAACTGTAACAATGATTAGGGGGTGTGTAACATTTCTTACCTTTGAAAGTGCTGTTGTGGCTTGCACTACAGTGATGCATAACAGATTCATCTTTTTTTTTTTTATTTTTGAGCATAATCAAGGCACTCCATGCACTGCGATGACGTTATACACACACGTTTGATTTTATGTAATACATTTTCATAGGGTGATTAAAAGAGGAAATCCGTTGGAACCTTGTATTTCTAAGAAGTTATGCACAACCATCAGAAAAATTTTAATCAGACTCAAAACCAGGTACTGTCATTGTAGTCTGGTAGAGAGCTATGACATTTTGGAATATATGGATATTAATTGGTAATTTGCAATGCTAATTTTTGCAGTCTGTTGAGTCACATTTGTCACCTAGTAAATTAATATCAAACCACTGTAGCAGGTTGACTAATGTCATTCTGGATGGAGGTAGTTTTATATATATATGTATATGTATATGAAATATTAATATTTAATTTTATGGAATACTTTTATAAACAAACAGTGTTAGTGGTGCAACAGGTAGCACAACTTGCTTTGGTACAGAAGGCTGTGGGTTATATTCCCACATCAAGTAGATTCCAAGGATATCCAGTACCTGACAGCCTGGGAAGACATGATTGACATACCACGATGCTTTTGCCAGAGATGGCCTGCATCTGTCTTCCTTGGGCTTCAGACTCCTGACAAAGGCTCTTGCCTCCCCCATAATGACTTTTTTGGCAATGCCATGAGGTCAAAACAACCAACATGAAAATTTCATCAAAGTGTAAATTAAAGGTCATGCTGCTAAATGCTAGGAGTCTAAAAATTAAACTGCACTCATTGCAAGATGCTGAAATTTTTGCAGTCACAGAAACCTGGATCAAAGCCACGGAGAACAACCCATACCAGGTTACTCATCCTGTCATACATTCAAACCCCAAACCATGGGCAGAAAAGCAAAAGGAGGTGGAGTTGTAATATAAATAAAAGGCATACACACCTCCAGGTTGGTCAAACAGTATGATGCTAGGAGACATTCCAGGTGCAGATAACCATTGACAAGACCCTATTCAAATCATAGCTGGTTACAGGCCCCCAACTTTGACTCCAGATACCCACTCCACTATCTGGACCTCTTCGAATCTATCAGAATTCAACCCTTTACCCTGACCCTGGGTGACTTTAACTATCAAACCATAGACTTGAAGAACTACTCATGCCAAAACACAAATGCCCAGAGATTCCTTGATTTTGTAAATGTAAATGCCTTGGAACAGCTGGTCAACACCTCCACAAGAGGTGAAAATATCTTAGACTTGGTATTAACTAACATGAATTACATCCGCAGCATCTCTACAGTTTCATTCTCCCTGGTAAGACCTGACCACAAAGCAATCCTTTTCAAAGTCACCCCCCCCCCCCCAGCTATGGTCAAACAAAAAAAGTTCTCCAAAGCTGATTACAACCTCCTGAGGGAAGGTATAAACAGCTTCACAGCCCCTTGCCCCTCTATAGGAACTGGCACATATGTCCAAACCTACACCAAAGTACTATAGAAGCATTTTTATAGTTGCATGGAATCAGGAATACCTGACAGGACAAAATCATCCTCCTCAAGGAAGAGTAAACCTGTCTGGTAGAGATCTGGAATAAATAAACTCTATAATAAATGGTGAAAAAAATGCTGTCCAGGACCAAGAAGGAGCAGGTGTCTAATTGGAAGCGATCTCGTCTTAGCCTGAACAAGCAAATAAGGGCACTAGTGAAATCCTACAAAGCAAACTTCGAGTCCAAATTGGCCACATCTATTAAAGGCAATCATAAGGCCTTCTTCACATATATCTGCAGTCTCAGAAGGAGCATCCAGATCTGCTCAGAACTGGTGGTCAAGGACACCACATACACAAATGCTGTAGATATAGCCAACCTGCTAGCAGACAGGTTCATTGAAAACTTAACCCCTGCACCCCCCCCCCCATCAGTAAATCAGGACATCCCCAGCAACTGCCCCCCCCCCCTTATCTCTAGGGAGCAAGTCATCACTGCCCTCTCAAAGACAAAAAATACAGCCTCCATGGACGCGATAACATCCCAGGCTGCATCCTACATGAACTCAGGAAATTGCAGCAAATTCATCAGAACTCTGGTAATGGCAGGAACGAAATTGCTTAATTTTGTACAATAAAGCTTTTACAACTTTGCAACAACAGCTTGTGTCTTTCATCTATGACTGCAGGAATTTGTGGTTTGTAGTTGGTGTTTGTTTCCTGTGAGTTTGGCAGTTTGCTAAATTAAGGATTTCTTGAACAAGATGACCCCAGGGGGCAGGTATTAATTGGTAATCTCTGTAAAAAAAATGTTAATATCTCTTTACATAAGCGTTTATTGTTATTCACAGATAGATTTACTAATTTTCTGTCTTTTTAACAGCTGTTGGGACATCATCGTGTCTGAATACTGGTGGATCATCCGAGCTCCTGTCCTGGTTTCTATTCTGGTACAGTGGACTAAATTTCATATTATGATTTATGTTTGTATCTATTCATCCTGAACTGCACTTGAATTAATCCATCCTTCATTCTGCCGCAGTAGCCTTGATTTCATTGGATTTCTCTGAATATCAAAACATAACCCTGTTTAGGAATGCTGATTTTGAGCTAGTTATATCTCATATAAATCCATCCTTCATTCTGCAGCAGTAGCCTTGATTTCATTGGATTTCTATGAACACCAGGGCAGATTCCTGTTTAGGAATACTTATTTTGAGTGAAAGTCATATTTCGTATTGATACAGCCTTTTTGTGCCATAGCACAGCATTTTAGTGTGGTTTGTGATTTATACTTCAGAATACTCATCCTGAAATAAAGTTATCCATACAGCTTCCATTCTGGTATACTAGCATGAATTTCATTTTGTAATCTATATTTGGGAATAATAATTTTGAACTACAGTCATATTGATACAGCCTTCATTTTGATACAGTAGCACTGTTTTAATGTAACACTTTATTTTTGGGAGAGCTCATCTTGAAGTACACTGTACTGATTTTTTGGTTCAGTACCACTGATTTGATATTATGTTTATGTTTGGCAGTGCTGATCCAAAAATGCACTCATTGATCCAGTTTCAATTCTGATACACTAGCCTAGGTTTCATGCTAAAATTATACTTGGGAGTGCATATCCTGAATGGAATGCATATTGAAGCAGCTTCCATTCTGGTATAGCAGCATAGACAACATGTTGCAGTTTATATTTAGGGGTCCTCATCCTGAACTTAGTCATATCGATACAATTTCCATTCTAATACAGCAGCATAGACATCATGTTACAGTTTGCATTTGGGGGCGCTCATCCTGAATTCAGTCATATCGATATAATTTCCATTCTGGTACAGCAGCATAGACATCAGGTTACAGTTTGTATTTGGGGGCGCTTATCCTGAACTCAGTCATATTGATACAGTTTCCATTCTGGTATAGCAGCATAGACATTGTGTTACAGTTTATATTTCGGGTAACTCATCCTGAACTCACTCATATCAATAGAATTCCCATTCTGGTACAGCAGCATAAACATCATGTTACAGTTTATATTGGGGGGGTGCTCATCCTGAACTCAGTCATATTGATATAATTTCCATTCTGGTACAGCAGCATAGACATCATGTTACAGTTTATATTTGGGAGTGCTCATCCTGAACTCGGTCATATCGATATAATTTCCATTCTAGTACAGTAGCATAGACATCATGTTATAGTTTATATTTGGGGGAGCTCATCCTGAACTCACTCATATCGATACAATTTCCATTCTGGTACAGTACCATACTTTTCATGTTGCGATTAACGTGTGGGAGTATTTATCCTGCACTGTACTCATATCGATACAGTCTCAAATCTGTACAGTATTTTGGAAATGAAATTCATTAGCTCACAGTAATACAAATTACTTGCTGTTGTTTTGATTAACCTGCAATTCATAAAATTTGCCAGTAGACAGCTGTTGCCAGAGTATTACATATTTCTGCTAAGTTATGCTGCATTATACATGAAAAATTGGAATGTTGAAATTTTGGAGAGAGTGGATTTAATTAGTAACTCACACCGTAGACTGGCAGTATGTTGTTTTTTGTAGAGTAATGGTCAGCTGTTTACTGTGTTAACATACTCGTGTACATATGCTGTGCTCGGTGATATATTTAGTGAATAAAAACAGTAAACCTTGGTATTCTCCATATAAACTTCCACTGAGTTCTATCCTATCAGGCTAGTTAGGCTGATTGATTTATAATTTCCCGGATGGGTGGACACTCTACCTTTGTGTAAAGGGATGAAGCCAGTACTCAGGCTTTGGCTGAATAGAGTGCCTAGTGGTGCTGTAAGTTCCTGCCTGAGTTCACATAGGACATAGCCTGGGATGTTATCGGATCCCATGGAGAGTGATTTTTTTGCCTTTGAGAGAGCAGTGGTGACCTGTTCTGTAGATATAAGGGGAGGGGGGAAGGTACTGGGGATGTCCTGATTTACTGATGGGGGGATAGAGGGGTAAGGTTTTCGCTGAATCTTTCAACCAACAAGGTTGCTATATCTATGGCATTTGTATATGTGGTGTCCTTGACCACTAGTTCTGAACAGATCTGGCTGCTTCCTTTGAGGTTGCGGACATATGTGAAGAAGGCCTTATGATTGTCTCTAGTAGATCTGGCCAATTTGGACTCCAAGTTTGCTTTGGAGGATTTCACTAGTGCTCTTATTTGCTTGCTCAGGCTTTGGAGACATTGCTTCCAATTGGGCAGCTGCTCCTTCTTAGACTTGGACAGGACTTTTTGTCTTTTATTATATAGTTTATTTATTGCAGATGTCCACCAAACAGGTTTACTCTTCCTTGTAGAGGATGATTTAGTCCTGTTAGGTATGCCTGATTCCATGCATCTATATAAATGCTTGTATACTGTTTTGTGTAGTTTTGGATATTGGTGCCAGTTCCTACAGAGGTGGAGGGGGCTGTGAAGCTGTTAATACCACCCCTCAGGAGGCTGTAATCAGCTTTGGAGAAGTTTTTATGTCTGTTACTAGCTAGAGGGGGGTTGGGGGAGATGATTACTTTGAAAGTGACTGCTTTGTGGTTGGAACTTACCAGGAAGGATGATACTGTAGGGATGCTACAGTGGTTACTCATGTTGGTTAATACCAAGTCCAAGGTATTATCAGACCTTGTGGGGGTATCGCCTAGCTGTTCCAAGGCATTTGCATTGACAAAATCAAGGAATCTCTGGGCATTTGTGCTCTGGCATCAGTAGTTCTTCCAGTCTAAGTTTGAGAAGTTAGTCACCCAGGATCAAGGTAAAGGGTCGAATCTTGATAGATTCGAACAGGTCCAAATAGTCAGATTGGGCATCTTGAGTCAGATTTTGGGGCTGGTAGCTAGCTATGATTTGAATATGGGTCTTGTCACTCGTTAACTGCACCTGGAGTGTCTTCTGTGCATCATACTGCCTGACCAGCCTGGAGATGTGTATGTCTTTAATGTATATTGAAACTCCACCCCCTTTGCCTTTATTGCCCAGGTTGGGATCTGAATGTATGATAGGATGAGTAGCCAGGTAAGGCTGGGGTGCTGTATGCTGCTTTGAACCGGGTTTCTGTGACTGCACAGATGTCGGTATTTTCCAGGGTTAGGAATGCTTGCAATGAGTGCAGTTTCAAGTTTAGACTCCTAGCATTTAGCAGCATGACCATTAATTTGTGTTTTGTTGAATTTTTATGTTGATAGTTTTAACCTCATCACTTTTGTTAAAAAAGACACTATAAGGGAGGCAAGAGCCTTTGCCAGAAGCCTGAAGCCCAGAGAGACAGATGCAGGCCATCTGTAGCAAAACATTGTGGTCTGTTGATCATATCTTCCCAGGCTGTCAGGTATGGGATCCCCCCTGGAATGACACCAGAAACTAAGAGAATTGTTAAAGTCAATCATTTTCTGTTTGTATTGAGGCTTCATTCTGGGTGACGGCAGAATGCTGCTGAAGGCTAGGAACATACCTGCTTGGGACACATAACTGAGCTCAATCATGTCTCTGTTCATATTATATATATATCAATATATTTATTGATCTGCTTCTGGCATTTTCTCTGTATTGTAAGGATCAAAGTTTTTAACTTTATATACATATGTATCCTTATGCATTCCCAGGAGATTCATACTTTTCCATTATTATTTATGTAACTTTGTTGCTAGTAATGCTAAGTTATTTGTGGGAGCAAAAGCTTGTAAGAAAGATGCATTTCTATCATCTGTAGTCTAGATGGTTCCCCTATTTTTCATCAAGATTAATTCCTCTGAGGCTTTAGATGAATGAAAGGTACCTCTCAATGTGTTATGTTAATAAAACACTCAAAAATGATGGCTCACATCACTCCCACACACCATTTATTTATGTAAACTAACTCAGTGGTGACACACTTGCAGACAAGATAGAAAAGCCCACACAAACTGAATCACTGCTGGCAAAGAAATATAAATGCAACGACAGAGATTCTCTTCAAGGAATATATATCGGGGAGTTCAGACAGGGAACTGAACCCAGGAAGACAAAACCTTATGCAACCTGCACTCAACCGAGTGTGGGGGATCTGCCATGGAGCTTTGTACTTAGTTTAGTTTCCATGGAAGCCCACCTCCTTATCACACTTACTGAAAGGGATGCAGTTAAAAGAAAGTCATTTTTAATCCCTTTTCTGTATCTAATTTTTGGGGATGGGAACTTAAATGTACATTTACTGTTGCTCAGCTACATAAATACATATACAAATTCTACAAACCAGTTTGGAAAAAATGCCACTCTTGTGATGTAGAGTGAAGAAGGATTAACTATGACCCAGGCTAGTGGCTCAGGTGTCTGATGGAGGGTGTGGAGGGATGGGTGGTTCGGTGGGTGTCTACTGTGATGAACCCTGGTGTAGGCTGGGGATATCACACTAGGAGGGATAGACTAAGGGAAAACTTAAATGGAGACAAGTCTGTGCTGCTGGGTGATATATGCCATACATCTCCACTGTATGCACACTGCTTGGTCATACCATATGGAGCCAAAGGAGGGGAGGTAATAGGGTGGGGCATAAAATAAGACCCCCAGGTTGATGTGAATAACCAGATCCCTAGGAAGCCCTCAAGTTCTGCATCAACTCTAGCCCTACTGGAGATATCTCTGGGGGGAGATAAAGGAAGTTGCTGGTTGACTCGACATTGGACATATGGGGCACTGGGTTTTGAGTCATAGAACGATGCAGGTGGGAAAAAAAAAAAACTGTCAAAAAACAATAATAATAATAATGAACAGTCTTACTGAACTTTGATTATTTAGTATAACATGCTCTTCCAGAGGTCTTATTTAATGTATTTTTTATATTTCTTAAAATAATAAATGCCTGTGTCCTGTGCATTTACCTGAACCCAGTATGTACGACATTTTCCTTTGAACTATTTTGTTAGAATCTAATATATTGCCTATGTTTTTTTTTACTGAACTGACTTTAATAAACTTTTTTGTGTGTGTGAGAACATGAACAGAATAACCAGAAATGCCATTATGCTCCGGACTCCCAAAATGAAAGTCAGCTGCCAAAATATTGCAGTCAAAATGGAGCATACTAGACCTCACAAAAAATAGTGCATGTAGCCTGCTTCCTTGGCACTTTTAGATAAAACCCTGGATATGAGCCAGGCATGCAGGTTTTATTAGCAGCTCAGGCACCTGTTGGAGTTGGCAGGGAAGGAAAGGAATAATGTGACTTTGGCCTGCTTGCATCTCTTCATGGAGACTGATTTTGATATGCTGGTCAGGGTGACATAGGGAAATCAAAAGTATAACAGAAAGCATGGCTAGCTGTGCAGGTGAGACTTAAGTAGCATCACTGCTGTAGAGTTGTGGGGCACTCTTAGACCGTACCTCATAGTATTCCGTGATCTGTAAGGAGGACAAGCATGTAAGAGGACAGGTACCCCTGTTAGTCTTATGTTAGCTCATGCACCAGGTACAGCATGATGGTCATTCTGTAGCTGCTTCAATCCCCAGTTGCTGGAGCATATTACAGCCCTTATGAGCTACAAGACACTTGAACTGAAGAGAAATCTTAACTGGCAAGAGAAGAAGTTGTGGCATTTCCCACAGTGCTGCAGAGTCTCAAAGACTGGTTATAATGGAGGTCACCGCTAAGAGCTGGTGCACTGGGACTGAAAGTAATGGTAGTTATCGCTAGCATACAAGAATAGCCAAGTCACCACCACATCAGAAGATTTGGACAGGTCTCACAAGTTAACTCGAAGCAAAAAAAAAAAAAACATGCTTAGGGCATATCTGAATTTAAAAAAGTGTTTCTCTTGAGAAGTGTTCTATTCTTTCACAGTAAAGATGCAATCACCTGTACTGACCATGATATTATGGTAAAGTTAAGTTCAACATTAGCTAACTCATAAAGGGTAGAATGGAAGACTAAAATGTAGTATGCATCATACTTTTGAAGTAAAATTCTCTTAAATGCTGTATCTTTCAAAGGGTGAGTGAGACATTTCCTGAAAGCAGGCTTGTGCATACATTCTGCAGTGACAGTCTGCTAGGCTGCATTATAATTAGTTTCCAGTAAGGTAGTGTATTATTTTTCCAGGATGGAGAATGCGGTGTGTATCTATAAGAAATCTGCATTGATTTAGCATTACATCAGAAGTAAGAATGATACATACTTCAGATTAGTTCTAATACTCCGAAATCTACTTCCAATCTATTTACTATCTCTGTTTCTGTTATTTTATTTTCTTCCCCTAAGCAACTCATGTTTCTCTCCTATGACACAATAGAATAGACTATACCAGCCCTCTTAACATTAATGTTGTCTGTATTTGTCTTTCTGAGATAATCTTTCATATACAATATCCTCATTTAATTCCATGATTTTTGTTTTACTTTTTTACCTTCTTTCTGTCTTCTCTTCATAGATATCTTCCTACTAGTGCTGCTAGCCTTATAAATTAATATGAATTTATACAAAGTCATCCTTTTGTTCTGTCCCTCCAGTACTATTAACTTTATAACTTTTTAACTGTTTACTGAATTATGCTTTAGAAGTATTTTGTACTACTGTTCTGGAACTGTACTTAATTTATTCACATATATCTGTAAACTATAATTTTGTACTTAAATTGTGAATCTTTTCTCTCTGGGCCTCCACTGAAAAGGCATATGCCAATCATCCCAGTCAGACTTTCCTGGTAAACAAATGCTAAATAAAAATAAATAAAATACATATTCATCATTCCCACTACTGCAGTAGCCTTTAAGCTATATGGGTTGTGTCCTGCCTAGGACACAATAACCATCCAGCTTCCAAAAGCTCTAGCTCCCTTTCACACATTCACTCTGATTGTTGATATGGCAGCTCTGTGGAGGGAAAATCAACAATCTGAGTAAAGAATTAAGCAATAATCAACGACGTGGTGTGGTATATTGAAGATTTACCCATGGTTGGCATGGTTTGATCATGAGGGCAAAGCCAGAGTAATTAAATAAAGCCGACTGTGGGTAAATTTCAATATACCACAATCACAGAGTCGAGTATTGCTATTATACACCGACATTATTTAAGAAAAAAGTATTTACTTTACTTAAATAATGCCTTTCTGTAACGACGCCGTACTGTCCTTCCACGGCTGGTGGTATCTTGCTGCCTTTTTTTGATGTGCTGCACATGCGTATGGGACTTGCATTTCCATGCATACCCAGTATATCAATGGTTTGAAAAGGGAGCAGCAGAGAAAAGAAAGTCTCCTTTGCTCCGTTTTTTTTTTTTTTTTTTTTTTTTTTAAAAAAAAAGTTTGGGCTACTTTAGGGGTAGGAAAGAGACAGAATGGAGGAAGTGCAAAGAAAATCAGGTATGTGTCTTTAGTTTTAAATAACATACCTGATTTTCTTTGTATTTCCTCCATGCTGCCTCGCTGGTATGTCCGGACTCCGGACTTTACATTTTTTTACTTTTCATTGAAAAAAAAAAAAAAGTTATAAAATATACGAACGAAAAGAAGTCCGGGTGACCGGACCTTTTTCCTTTGGTATATTCTGGGATTTACAATGGTCACACAGGTTGGGCTGGCCAATCAGAGTGCACGTTTTGAAATATTAATGGCCAGTCATTGTATAATCTTTAATACTCTCTTGATCCCTCATGAAGAAGCAGCTCAGAGGCTTCACAGGAGCAGAAGCTGGCCTTCAGCTTTATTTCTGTCTGATAAGTATCCAATGGGGAACCCTTCCACACAGAATATTGCTTTTAAAATGAAAAAAGAAAACATTGTGATTTATTTTATTAGGGCTTTTTAGTGGTATTGTCTCATTAAGAAAATCAGTATCTTTCTAATATCAGAAGTTTCCTGTCAGGGAACACTGTTTTAGCTATGGCTATTTTTGGAGACTATTTTTATTTGAAAATGCACTGCTTTTGTAAACTTTATGAACGTTACCTAAAAGTTTAGTGTTAGTGTTTTATGTGAGTAGGAACTTTTATAGGGTATTTTAGTACTAGTGTTCACTGTATGACAATGTACATGCCACTTTTTTCTGTCAGACTGAACTTTTGAAAAAAATGGGTTTTTGGCAGGAATTTAGTACACTGCTTATGCATTACATGGTTTAAGGGACTGTGTATATCAGTGTAAGTGTGCTGATTGTGAACACTATTTGACAATTTACCTTCCAACTGACTTGTGCCAGTGTTTCTCATCACACCTGAAACATTCTCCTCCATCACAGCACAGATAGTAATGCTCATGCGGGTCTGCCTTCTGCTCTACCTAAAAAGAAGAAACAACTTACAAAATAGCCCTTTCTGACTCTGGGCTCAGTCAATACCTCAGCCAATGGTGGGTAACTTTGTTGTGGTAATTTGTTGTTGATCCTCAACTCACTTAACTCTCTGGCTTCTTCTGGTGTAGTCCCTTCAGCTACCATGAACTGAAGACCAGCAACCTCCTCTTCATCTGTTCCAGTATCCAATACAGGCAGGGGAGAACTATAAGTTCTGGGTCAGGGAAACATTCCAAGATATGCTGCTTGATGTAGCCAGGGAAAGAGACCTTTTGATGAGGCAGAAGTCCTATCTTCAAGTTGGTCATCAGCCCGTACCACTAAAGAAATAAAATAGTCAGTTAAACATAATGCATCTGAAGACATGGTGTCTGTATGGAAAAAAAAATGTTTTCTTACCTTTGCTAAGAGATTGCTATAGGTTGTTAATTCTGCTGTACAGAAATCCTTACCTGAGAAGGATGTAAGCAGAGGCTTTCCTTAGGGAGACATGTCAGTGGATTCTGACATAGACTGGAACAGGTTGTCTTCTCCTGTAGATTTTCAAGCTCGGTTCTCTGATGCAGAGGAAACGTGATCCGCACAACCTTCTTTCAAGGAATTTTCCTTTTCTCAGACTATAGCAAGGATGAATGAGGTGTTCTTATGGGAACAAATGGATGTTTTGCCTGAATTGCGGAGATGTTATGATATGTTATTAGTAAGTATGCCTCAGTCTACTTCTGTTCCTCAGAGGATGTATTTAATACTGTCTGTAAGGAATCTGAATTTCAACCTTTAGTTCATTAAAAGGCAGAAAGGGTTTATAAAGTCTCCCAAACTAACAAGCATTTGTTTTACCTTCTTAAGTCTGACCCTGCGGCCATATCCTCATCTTTGTTATCTGAAACAAACTCCTTATGTTCTCCAGTCCTTTGGCCATGAACAAGGAAGGGAAGTTATTGGGCAGATTTGGTAAGGAAATATTTTCTTTTTCCACTTTGGAATATCGACTTTTTAACTATCAAGCCTATTATTAGAAACTGGATCTATATGTTCCACTTTGGCAACAGATTGTTTCAGACTTTTGGGTGTTAAGTGGTTCAGGTGGGATACAATTGATGCTGGACACAAATACCTCCTTTCAGGAGAGTTCCCCCCTTACCCTAGGAGAAATTGAACCAGTGCCATTAAGACAAAGGGCAAAGTCTTCTATTCCATGATGTTTCTGATACCAAAGAAAGAGTTTTCTTGGAGACCAGTTCTAGATCTTTACTTTCTAACGTGTATGTGAAAGTTCCAAAATTCAAGACGTTGTCCATTCAGAATCTGTAACCTCTCATTTCCCAGGTAAGGTTTATGGTAAAGTTAGATCTAGAAGATGTATTATTACCACATTCCTTTAGTCATAGGCTTCAGGAAACGTCTCAGGTTTTCTATGTTAGGCCACTTTATGAGTTCTGTGCATTACCCTTTGGGGTATCTACAGCTCCAAGGATGTTTTAAAAGTATCCAGCTCAAGTCATAGCTCACTGCAGACTGAATGGCATTCAAGTATTTCCTTATTTAAATACCTTTATCTTTGCAGTCTTTTCCAAGATGTCGAGTCATTGCAATCAATTTCTTCTCTTCTGACCAATGCAGCATTCCAGATACATGTTCAGAAATCCTGTTTGACCCTGTCACACAGGAATGTCTTTCTAGGCTGCCACATAGGCACTTTGCAACAAAAGGCTTTTTGACACAGGAGAAGGTGGATTCTAATCTAAAAGCTTTCCTTAGCTTCTCAAATCAGTCTCAGACGTCATACAGAAAGTATCTCAGGACCCTGGGGTTCATGGCCTTTGTGATTCCCTTGACTCTTCTTGCCGGGTTGGACATGAGAAATATTCAATGGTCTCTACAAAAAAAAAAAAAACATGGATCCAAACTTTGCATCCTCTGGATTTTCAGATTCCAGTCATGAGCTTTATAAAAAAAAAAAAAAAAAAAAAGAACTGCACTGGTCAACACTACAGATACAGGCAAATCCAGGTTTCTACTTTTCTCCTGCAACTCCAAGCCAGTGTGCAATTACAGGTGCCTTACATTTTGCTTGGGGGGCAATTTCTATGAGAGTAAAGATACACTTCATGTGGAACTCATCGGACAGGCCAAACAAAGCACATCAATGTGAAAGAGTGGGCTGTGATCCATGCCTTCAAAATCTTTTCTTCATCTATAGTTCCCTGGACCTCTTCAAGTGATTACAGACAATGCCCATGTTATGTGACACATAAACAAACTTGGGACACTAGGTCATACCTTCTGCGCAAGCAGGCTATGATGGCTTGGGGGGTAGCTCTTCAGCACTCTTTAAGCCTCCAAGCATTTTGAATTCTTTCAGAGCAAAACATAGAGGCAGATAAGCTAAGCAGGACAAGGAGAAACCCTAATAAGTGGAAATTGAATGAGGGAGACTTCCAGGAATTTATCCAGTTGTTGAGAACACCTCAAATATAGATCTGTTCTCCTCCTCACAAAACAGACAACTAAACAAAATGTACTCTAGGGTCCTTCTAAACAAGCCTGGAAAATGGATGCATTTTTATTCCCATGGATGAGAATGTTACATTATGCCCTTCTACTTGTATCCAGGATAATACTGAAGATTCAAAAATACTCTCCAATAATAACTGCAGTGACTCCCTTTTGACCCAAACAACATTGGTACACTTTTCCTATGAAACTTGCCAAGGGCAATGACCACAAACTTTCCCAAAGACTGGATCTGCTTGCACAAGGCATGGGGAGTTTGATACACCCCAGTCTCTTAAATCTTCAGCTGACTGCCTGGATGATTAAATTCTAATTAATTTTAAGCATTTGCTCTCAGAGGATGTGCTATATTTACTAAAGTTGACAGAAAAAGCCGCAGCTGAGAAATCTTATATGGGCAAGTGGAAAAGATTTTCAAGTTGGTGCCTAGCCAATAACAGGGAACTATTAAGGATTATGTACCACTGGTGCTCACATATTTGTGAGAATTACTTTCCTCTGGCCTCTCCAATTCCTTTGTCAAGGTGCACATTGTGGCCACTTCATGTCTGCCCATGTATCCTCCTATTTCTTCTATGTTTTTAGTAAAACAATTTCTGAAGGGAGATTAACACCTGATACCTCCTTGTAAACAGTTTGCTAATTCCTGGGATCTTAACTTTATGCTGGAAAAGTTTACCATGTCTCCATTTGAACCTGCTTATCAAGCAGTATTATGATTCTTTACATGAAAAACTGATCTCATCATGGGTGAATCCTAACTGATCTTACACAGAGATGGGGTTTCATTATGAACAAATCCCTCATTTGTGCCAAGGTTGTTTCAGAGTTTACTTTGAATCAAGCCGTCAGTTTCAGTGTTCTATCCAAATCATCATATTTAAGGAGAAAATATTCTACATAGTCTGTATGTGCATAGACAGCTCAAGTACTATCTTGACAGAGAAGCTTATCAACTATTTTTTTTTTTGGGGGGGGGGGGCAGAGAAAGGGCAATGCATATCAAACCAGATTATTTCCAGATGGTTGCCCTCAGCTTCTGCCTTTTGTTATTCCCACCAAGGTAAACCAGTTGCACACAGTATTAAGGCTCATTCTACCAGAGGCAGATCTTCTTTGATGGCATTTTGGAAAAGGGGTGGACTGTAGAAGTATTCTAGAGGTGGTTACTTGGTTCTGTCTACATACCTTTACAAGGCATTACTAACTGGATTGTTTTTCAAGACTCCTGGATTCATATCCTTCCTTCTCCCAGGTTGGACAGGCTTTGGTGATGAAAGCATGTAGCCTAAAGGCTACTTCAGCAATGGAAATGATAACCGTAGTGCAGTTGTGTAAGGTGCACTGACCCATAAAAATTAGATGTTCAAATTCCTCACGCCAGCAGCAGCTGCACGCAACCCACAATTCTTTACTGTTGTATATGTTTTTTTATTGGGATATTAATTTCGTTTTACTAATTCAGGGAGGAGTACAATCCTTAACTTTAAGGCAAGATAGTCCAGGGAATGCCAAGCCTGGCCACCATGTCTCTGATGTCTCAGGACAGATGTCAACAATAAGTAAATTAATCCCCAACTACCACACACACACGCACACACACACACACACACACACACACACACACACACACACACACACACACACACAGACACACACACACACACACACACACACAACCTCAGCTACCTCTTTACTAACGTATCACACCATATACGCATCCGAGGAACTCTAGGACAAAACTGGGTTGGGTTGCATGAATAGCCTTATAAAGACCCTGGTGGTCATTAACCTAGTATGAACCTATGAACATTTTTTCACTCTGACTACTGAATTTCCTTCCATATGACTGCCCAATCAGCAATCAGAGTGAAAATGTGGGAGGGAGCCAGAGCTTTTGAAAGCTGGCCATTTGCATCCTGGGCAGGACACAACCCATATAGCCTAAAGGCTACTGCAGCAAGGAGGAATTCAGACATCTACCATTACAGTAAACTCTCAGTTAACTGGAACTCAAGCAACTGGCACTCTCAAGCAAACCAGCAAAAAAAAATTCAAACAAATATAGTACAATTTCATATGTTGCCCCCCTTCCCCCACAGAAACATACCTTACATTTTTAGAGTTTTAAAAAGGAAGATAGAAATAAATTCCATCTCTCCCCAATCTGAGAATAAGTCAAACCAACCAAATAGTATATAGTACTGTATTAGTCAGGCCTTTTTTTAATAGTAACTCTCAAACAACTAGAAATTACAGTTATCCAGCATCTACTAATCCCCATGGGTGCCAGTTGACAGAGTTTACTGCATGGGTAAATGCTATTTACACAGGTGTATTTTCTCCACAAAAATTACTATTTTCAGTAAAATTATCATATTTCCCACCCCAAAAATGTGGACTTGTGCACTGGCAAAATTATGTGCATAGTTTTATACCTCAGGTTATCGCCTTAATGCATTTTCTACCTGAATTTGATGCCATAACTATTTGAGTGAAGTAGCAATGTGAAGGATGCTTTTTCTGTATGTGATGTACTAATGTGTTGTCCTCAGTTCTGTGATATGTTGTTTATTACATATTGTAGCTTATCTGTCTTCATTTACTAATGTGTTGTCCTCAGTTCTGTGATATGCTGTTTATTACATATCATAGCTTATTTGTCTTCATTTACTAATGTGTTGTCCTCAGTCCTGTGATATGCTGTTTATTACATATTGTAGCTTATTTGTCTTCCTTTACTAATGTGTTGTCCTCAATCCTGTGATATTCTGTTTATTACATATCGTAGCTCATATGTTCTCATTTTGTCTGTGTGGTGTTTAAGTGCTGCTATCCTATTTACTTACTTAGGAGCTATATATAAATGCAGTCCCAGAGAGTGACCACCACTATTTGAGAGAAGTTGCAAAGTTTTCAGGGCTGCTGTTATTGTTTTTAGGCACTACCATGGACTTTCCCTGTTTTGGGCAAGGTATTAATTGCTCAATCAGGCCACTGGACAAAGTATTAATTCCACAATCCATACACTTTTACATAGCATATACATTTGTTTACTTTTTTATCTGTTCAGTTTTATTTACTGCTGTGCTATTGGTCTACTGTTTTAGGGGCTATATAAAATATCAGTTTCACAATGGGTAGCTGCATTTGCCGTGCACCTCAATGAATATGCCAAAGACCCATATCTGCTCTGATATGCTAATAGGTTTATAGGTAAGTATTAGGCAGTCAGTATGCAGACCATTTCAATCCCTGCCAAAAAACCCTGTTCAGTATTTCCCTGTAGCTTCAAGGAAGGCAAGACATGATCAATCGAGAAAGAATATGATGCTGCCCATCCGGTTATCTAGGTTTACCATGCAAGTAGCAAGGGTGCCACTTGTTTGTCATGTAGTAGAAGTTTGTTTCAGAGGCAAGGGATATATTGGAATATAAATCTGTCATGGCGGCATGTCTTATTTATATGCTGATAAATGTTTAGTTCCTTTAACTGAGTATTTGATGTACCATTAGTTCTGCAAAGGAATATATCAAAGAGGGTTGTATCTTTTATCGCATGAAAGACTAGGCAAAGATCTCCATGGAGAGGTTAGTAAGAAACTGAGTACAGAGAAATGGTTTTCACTCTCTCTCATGATAATTAAGATTTTTGAGGCCACTGATATGCTTACTTATGAATCTCTGAGGTCTCAAGTTGTGTGATATGTTGAACCTGATTGACTTATTCGAATCAGTCTCCAGAGCTGTGGACGAGGGTAAAGCAGTCCACACAGCCTATCTGGACCTTGCCAAGGCCTTCAACACCATCTTCCACTCTGGAATCATAGATAAACTTACTAAGCTGGGCATAAATCCCTACATCACTCAATGGGTTGCCAACGGGCTTACTGACAGAACCCAGACTGTAAAAGTAGCCGACTCCAAATCCAGCTCCAGACAAATGACAAGTGCAGTACCTCAGGGTTCAGTCCTGGGACCGCTCTTGTTTGGCATCTGCTTCTCTGATGTTCAGGCCAACACTAAGGGACTCTGGCTAACAAAGTTTGCAGATGACTGCAAACTGGGAGCCATTATTGAATCCCCAAATGATGTGGATATTCTACAAAAGGGCCTTACAGAAACAGATGCTTAGTGCCAGAGCGATGGGCTCAAGCTTAATGCCAGGAAATGTATAGTTATCCCCTTTGGGAAAAAACATGTACCCATAAATACCACATAAGTGGCAGTACACTAAACACCAAAAGTGTGATGAGAGACTTAGAGACACAGGTGGACAGTGGTCTCACCTTTGATAACCACATTGCCACAAGAGTGAGGAAATACTTCTATGTGGCACACCTCATCACTAAGGCTTTTCATCCAGAAAAAAGGAGGTCATTGTCCCACTTTACTCATCCCTCATTAGACCCATTATAGAGTACAAAGCCCCATTTGGCATGTACCTCACAAGACATCTGCAACAGCTGGAACGGTCGAAGAAATACCTCACTAAAGGAATCACAGTCCTAAAGCAGATGCCCTATGCTGACCATCTAAAAACACTCCAGCTATACTCTGTGGCATATCGTCTACTCAGAGGCGATCTCTGCTTAACATACAAGGCCATGTCAAACCCTGAGCTGTTGGACATGCTCCACTTAAAGAAATCCCAATCCCTCAGAGCCACATGCTCCAGGGATCTAAACCTTGTCATCACACTGAACATAACATGCTGGAGGGATACGGATAGGTTCCTGACCCAAAGACTCCCCATACTCTGGAATAGACTGCCCATACATGTCAAGCAGAGTGCCTCCTTGGCCCTCTTCAAAAGGAACCTTGACGATTGGATGGGAGATAGGAAATTCACCCCATAGATCATGTCAGTCACCCTGCTAGACAGGGGTCCAGGGAAGTAAATATTCTGGGAAGAAATATCGTTATGGCTAGGCTTGTATAGGCCCTAGGTCTGATAGCCTAGTACCAACCTATGAACCTATAATATATGCATTATATTTAATAATGGGTCTAATAAGATGTAAGCAAAAGGAATGAAGGCTTTTTTTGGATCTAGTGGAGATGCCTTTAGAAATTAGATGGGCCAGATAAAATCCTTTCTAAACCACTCTGGAGACATGATGGTCAAATAAGGAATTATCAACAAAAGTGCCCAGATCCCTTACACCAGTGTCTGATTTGGAGCAGTGCATCCCCTATATGATAATGAAACTGTTTTGTTTACCAAAATGAACTATGCTAATTTTATTTACATTTAACTTGAGACCATTGTCCTTGCAGCAATTGTTAACATGATCTAAGCTATGTTAGAGCAATTAAGAGTCAGTTGAAGATCAAATTACAGCACCCAGTTTACAGTCATCTCTAAACTTAATCATAGGTCAGAATTGCTGACCTGAAGGTCCGAGAAATATATGACAAATAGGAGAGAGCCCAAAACTGAGCACTGTGGTACAGCTCTGGTAACATACATGACCTTATTTGCTCATGATGGAAGTACTATAGTTTGTCTTCTGTTATACTTTAAAAATAGACAGACCATCTCAGATATATATATATATATATATATATATATATATATACGTATATATATATATATATATATATATATATATATATATATGTAGTTTACTATTCAAATGTTGAAGTTTAGAATAAAAACAGTACTTAACAGCGAATTGTTTCGCCAAAAGTACACATAACCTAACAGCCCTAATGTCGAAAATCAGCTGTTAATGCCTAAAATGTCGACAATGACATTTTTACGGATTAACAACAATGCCACCCTTGCCGTAACTCCCTAAACCCTACACCTAACATCCCATTTATACGGGGGGCAAGCCCCCCACACCCCCCCTAACTAAATATTCCAACTCCGAGATCACACTACAGTGAGGAAAGGGATGCATTTCCCTAACCACACTGTACCATGATCCCTGTACATAATTGAACGTTATATTTGCGAATGCACAGTACATTCACAAATATACCATTCGATTATGTAGCTTGCACACATATGACCTATTTGAACATCTGTAGTTCGAATAGTTCATAGGCGCACAATGCTACGCCAATATTTCAATAGGAAACCTATATATAGATATATATAATATATATATATATATATATATATATATATATATATATATATATATATATATATATATATATATATCTATATGGGTCTATTTCATTTGATCGAAAGTTCATTTGACCTAAACCCATTTGATCAAAAGTTCATTTGATCGAAAACCAGTATTAAAGGCAAATAACAGGGATCTGTCCCCCTCCCCAATGTCGTGTGATCCTGGAGTTGGTATATATAGTTAGGGGCGTGTGGGGGTGCAGCCCCCTACATTGTGGAGTTTGGGGGTGAAGCCCCTCCCACCTACGTTCGATTAAAATTTGTACCATCTGTGTTATTTTCTTCTTTTAAAGGAAACTAGGCTTCACCCCCCACCCCTCCAATGTGGGGGGGGCTGCACTTCCACACCCCCCTAACTATATATATACCAACTCCTGGGTCGCACGACATTGGGGAGGGGGACAGATCCCTGTTTGCCTCGAATACTGGTTTTCGATCAAATGAACTTTCGATCAATTGGGTTTAGGTCAAATGAACTTTCGATCAAATGATGTAGACCTATAAATATATATATATAGCTCTGTGGTTAGTAATATTAATAAATCTATACTTTATCTACCAAGTTATGTCATTCTGTATTCACTGATGAGTATATGCCTGTTAGTTCTGTAAATGATATAGCAGATTATCATGTTATTGACATACCAGTGCTGTTTTCCCTGCAATCTTTATATATCCAGTTGTTTTTTTTTCTGTTCAAGTGTGGATTTCTTGTCAAATTAGTGAATTGCTATAGTTATTCCTTCTGGCTAGTGCATCATATCTACAACTGTATTACGTTTTCTGTATCTCCCTAATTTGCATGAGCACTCAACACAATTTAAACATTTTTTTTCAGGGAAAGTATCTTCTTCTGCATTTCAATTATTTCCCAGATTTACTGAAAGCATTTCATCTTTGTAAAGCTGTACCACTTGTTTTGATTAGTCACTGGTCTGAGTCATAGTTTTTGAAAGTTCTTCTGTCACGATAAGGTCCACAAGCCTTTAGTTTTGTTTTATGCTTGTACTGAATTATTGGATTAATGGTTTGTTGTTCTTGCAGCTTTTACCTTTATGTTCATAACCTAATCTGTCTACAGTGCCTTCCTGACCATTTTGAAAAGGGCTCTTTCTCTGGAGTGTAAGATATAAGGGACAGGATTCCTAAGGAGCTCAGTTGCAAGCAGTAAGGCTGTGGAAAAAGAGCCCTTTAATGTGATCATGAAAACCATCAGTTTTGAGACCCATTAGTTGCAATGAGGAAATATTTAATTTTTGTCTAATTTGCATGTTCTGAATCACTCATTGATTATCACAATAACTAAAAATTACTTTACTGTAGTTATAACTGCTGGTGACTGACACATGGAGTTGGCATAGCCAACTCCCCAACACACACAGACATATACACACATCCTCATATCTCTGGACTGCACCAGATGTGACAGAACATCCCCGACATTGCCTCTTTTGAATGCCCTGTCCCTTCTCATGGACCGTTATGTTCACTCAGTAATGCCTGACTTTAATGTTTCATACATCTTTGTTTAGCATTGACTGCCCTGTCCCTTCTCATGGACCATTATGTTCACTCAGTAATACCTGACAATGTTTCGTACATCTTTGTTTTGAATGTGCACCTTGCTAGAAACCCCAGTGTTCTCTTAACTTTTAGGGTGAGGTTGAGTAATATTGAACAGTCCTTGGTGACTAGTGACCCCCCCCCCCCACCAGTATGACATGCTTTACTTGTTGGTCTAGGGGAGTTTTGAGACGTGGCAACCACTCCCCTTCCACTCACAGTCACAGACCTCTCACAGCCAGACACTCATCATAGAATAGACACTCCCCTACCAGACTGCAGCCGTGGACATACACATTCAGCCACTCATAGGCACAGGTACCTACCTTACTTATTTTCTTACTAATGTCAGGTGGAATGATGCCAGGGCAGTTCTGTGGGCTAGGCTTGTAACAGCTCCAGGGCCATTAGCCTAGTACACACCTATGAACTTATGAACTAACCCCCTAATGCAAACATCTGGGAGACATACTCACTCGAGACCACTAATACCTTTGTATGCACACACACATACGTGCACAAGCACACACTACCACTCCCTCTCTGCTACTTCTAATGCATTCTCTCCCTTTGAAAGCCATGGGTGAACAAGAACTTTTGGCCAACTTGATTAATATGGCTGATGGGGTTGATTTACAGAACTGAGTGGTTCTGTGAATCTCTTGGGTATGTAAATCAATTACCACAGGCATTTTGGGAGGAGAGAGCACATGGCTCATGATCATATGCCACTCTCCTGGAATGCCTCATTTACATATGAGGTAAGCAGAGAGGATGGCCCACAATGGTGCTCCTACAGGATACGTAGAAGCCCTGCAGCTTGGGCTGTCTCTGAGTCAGAAATGGCCCGCCAGCAGTGGTAAGCCCTATTTCTCTTTCGCAGTAATCTTTCTGAATCCCAGGGAATATCACTACAGTCTGCAGTTCTATGACTAAACAAATTACTGTCGTATAATAATATTAATTATCATCTGCAGTCTTGCTTGTCATTCTCATAATCATTTCAAAGTTTTCTTTCTCCTGTATATAGTGACAGCGGTTTGCTTTGTATTCTGTTTGGTTAGTTTCATGTGACTCTGAGATATTTGTAACATGATTTATATTGTCTTATATCTTTTTATCACTTTTCAAAGTGTATTCAGAAATAATTCTGCAACTTGAAACTCATAAATTTTTATGGAAAATTACAAACAAGCAACTGTGGAACAATGAGCATTTAGACATGCCACGCTGCAAGAATATCGGTGCATTTCTTTGCTTGTTTGTTTGGATAAATAAGTGGGAAATAGGCTTGTTTAACACAGCCGTAGAACTATAGATACATTTAAGACCTTGTTGTTTTCAGCTTGGACATATTCATCAATTCTTTTCTTAGTTAAAATTTGTCTATTTGCATTTTCTTTAGCTAGGATTATCTGTTTTATTTCTTCACTTACATGCACATGTAGATTCTGAGCATAATATTATCTTGTTTCAGGGCTATTTTTGCTGAATATTGATTGTACCAGGATTTTTAGTAATTGTTTAGGGGAACTTTGTTTGTCAGCTTGAATAAAATATTTCATTAAAAAGGTGTTTATGGAAACTTGTGATCATTTCTGCATTAATCACTTTTTAAAGTAAGGATTCTTTAGACAGTGCCTTGTTGACTGTTCTGCAATGATATACATTGTTGATTCCTAATAATTACCACAGATGGTAGGAGTTTAAAAGAGTACAGTTCAGTTTTGCCAATGATATTACCCAAGTTCATTTAACATTCCCTGATTTGCCTCTCTTTGAACATGTAAAAATGTATACTTTTTCTAATAATTTGGAGCCTTGCATAGAAATGGTTATATTTCCACCTTTAGTAAAATGCATACTTGGTGAAAGATCTTACTAAAAAGTACATGACAACCATTTCATTCAACAATCCTGTAAAAAGATGGGCACTATGTGGTCAGTTGTCTCTCACTGTGTTGGGCCCACTGCCTTCCCCTTTAAATCTTCTAATTCATACCAGTAATGGTGGTCACAATAGGACATCCACGGTGGTGCAGCAGTAGCGTTGTTACCTCACAGCAAGAGGTTCTCCCATTCGATTCTCGGCTGGAGTCCAGGGAGTGCCTTCTGTGTGGAGTCTGCATGTCCTCCCTGCGGTTGGGTGGGCATTCGAAAGACATGCGTAAATGGGCATGCCTTCATTGAAGGTTGAACGTCGAGCTGGCAACTCGGTGTTCGTGAAAATCTACTGCCAATCATTAGCGGACCGGAGTTCCGCTGTGGCGACCCCTAACCGGAAGAAGCCAAAAGACCAACAACAATGGTGATCATAATAGTTCCAGTGTGTAGTGATCCTGTGTTCAGGAATGAACTACTAATTGCACATTTATTAGATTTTTGTTGATTTAATCCCTCAGAGCAACTGTTTCTGCATTGCAGTGTCATACCTTAGAATGTGTGGTCTGATTAACATTAGGCAAGACTTGTTAATATTAACGTTTTCCAAAATGAAATATAGCTTTGCCATTGCTATGGAAAACTTTAATACTGCAGATGAACATTCCTTTAATCATATGATTAACATTAATTCAAACATAGAATGTCTTTTTAAGATATGAATGTAGCACTTTATATAGTGAATATCCTACTCTGTCTCTTTGTGTCTCAGGAAATCTGTTCACATGTGTAAGTACAACTGCTGATTTGTATGTTACTCTGTGATCTGTACATGTGTGTAAGTACAACTGCTGATTTGTATGTTACTTTGATCTGTACACGTGTGCAAGTGCAACTGCTGATTTGTATGTTACTCTGTGATCTGTACACGTAAGTACAACTGCTAATTTGTATGTTACTCTGTGATCTGTACACGTGTGTAAGTACAACTGCTGACTTGTATGTTACTCTGTGATCTGTACATGTGTGTAAGTACAACTGCTGATTTATATGTTACTCTGTGATCTGTACACATGTGTAAGTACAACTGCTGATTTATATGTTACTCTGTGATCTGTACACATGTGTAAGTACAACTGCTGATTTACATGTTACTCTGTGTTGAAGGGTTTATATGTACTAATACATGGTAGGCAGTAAGAATAAAACATTTCTCTAAAGATTACGGGAATAACATTTTGCCCACTAGACTAGCTAGATATGTTAAGCATTTTTGGCTAGGGCTTTATTTACTGTGCTTATGACTTACATGGGCTTCCAGACTGCACTCAAATACTATTCAATAAGGCTCTTACAGTATCAGATTGAAATCCTTTCTAATTACTATACATGCACTCCCAGTGATTTTACATGCTCTTATCACCTTTTTAATATTAAATGAAATTACATTTATGCAATGCCAGATCATGGTCAATTTGGAGCCCTAGGCAGTGTAATGGATCAGACCCCCCACAGCCATTCATTGTCCCATTACCTGGCTGACTCCCCAGTTAACATAAACACTGTTCAGATTTGTCAGTTTGCATATTATGTTCTTCTTTACTTGTACAATGATTATAGCTATTTGGATTTAATTTAAAACTTTTATTTCAAATTTTATAGCACAAACATGGATAGCTATTTGCTAATGAAAACAATACAGTCTCACAATGAGAACAGACTTAGTGTGAGCAACAGTTAATTTTTCTGCCCCTGAAACTCACATTCAGTGAAACTGCATTGAAACCTTCATTCACTGAAAATGCATCTGGCCATTGGCAGATTGTATGCCTTTGGGATGTTTTAAACCATGGGCTCCCAGCACGTATTTTTAGGACCATGCATAAATTTAAGAAAATTATTATTAATGCAGAGATTGCTGCTGGAAAACCATTTTGCATTTCAGTGCTTCATCAACAAGTGCAGTGCTTGCTGCCTTTGAAGAATAAGTTGTCTGTTACATTTAAAAAATGGTGCGCTGATGATACGCAGTAGGGAATGTCTGACAAACTGACAGCAGGCTCATATTTACTAGGTAGCTTGAAAAAAAGACAGACCCCTCCCCCCATACTGCACTATAGTGTCAGTGATCAATCTAATTGTTGTGGGAAGAAAACCCATAGCCTTATGCACCAAAAGCAGGTGTGCTACCTGTTACACCACTGACTGATGCTGATTGTGAACAACCCAGATAAGGAACTCTGTGACTGACATTGACAGATTGAAATCCTCAGTGATTTACAAGAAATAAACAAATAAAATTTAAGGTAACCTGGCAGTTGGTATGGAGGTTTAAAGCACTTCCCTGTAAATAATTAAGGTTCAGGCTTTGACGCAAAGTAACTTAACTAGACATTGCCCCTGACTGGGACATTTTACACAAAATGCACGTGCATACACACACACACAGACTTGTGCTTCTACACCTCTGTACTGCAAATCTCCTGTGGACCAGTTGATGTTCTGTATTTTCTGCTACTGTGTCTATAACTGCAACTGCAAATCTCTGCTACTTAATTGTGCAGCATGGCTGCTAGGGTTTCTGGGGCTGCCTTCTGACAGTCTACTGTAGCTGCTGCAAATCTCTGTTATTCAAAGTAATCAATTACTTGCTGCTGCAAATCTCTGCTACTCAATAATATATCCTGCATAGATTTTGGAGCTGTCTGTTTCCAGTAACACTAGGGATTCTGGAGCTGTTTTTTTTTTTTTTTAAGTGAAATAGGCCCCCCAGTCAACACAAGCCCTAGGCAACTGCTTAGTTCACCTAGTGCTGGATCCGGCTCTGCATTCATGTTAGAAAAGGATAGATAAGGGAATGATGCTCACAATATTGAGAAGAAAACAGCTACAGTGTTGCAAGTATTTGTATAATATTATACGTGGAAATATTAGCTTAAATGTTGCCAATATCCCATTCATCCACAGATCTAGTGACAAATTATGAAGGACAAGTTTCAGAACTTGATTCTGTTGCACCTTTAATGTGGATTGATACAATGTCACAGCTTGAGTATATGTACTCTACTTTTTTCTTCTTCCTAATATATGTCAGTGTCTGTGGTAAATATTGAAAATAATCTCAAATGTGTATTGTCAATGCCTAGTTTGATGGTTCAAATCCAGAGTTGTGTGAACACAGTGATGTTTAAGGAGCATATGTTCATGTTGGAAGACAACAGCGTTGAGGAAATATCAGAAATATACACTTTTAAATATTTGTTTCATAATGATTCCCTTTTTTCTCTGTTTATTCTTCATCCTTTCTATGCCTGTTGGCTCTGTGCACTGTTGACTGTCAGCAGTCACTAACAGTGAACCTCAGATCACTTTCTAAGGTACAAACTCACAGCTTTAATTTAGAATGCCATCTGTAACACAACTGAGACTGGTGCCAGTGCACTGACGTCAGCACTATGGATAGTGTTGCGTGAAAACATTTCACCTGTCAGCCAACTATCTTTGTGGTGCAAGGAATAAGTGAAGTGAGCCTAGACAAGGACACAGAATTTAGGCTATATAATCTATATGAAATGTACAGGCTAAAGTCTGTGTAATGCCTATTAAAAAGCTTACTTGTAGTCCACGTGAATTGTGTTACAAATGTGTTGCTGTTCGACACTCATCCCTTCTCATTATTATTATTAACAACATGTGCTGCGCATGATAAAACATATGACATTTTGTAAAGTGTGGTAACACAAAGGCAGTAACATTAATAATGTGGGCATATGGGTGTGTCATATATGCTGCAGGACTTATCCGAATTTCACAGTCATTCATCCTGACAGTAATATATTTTATTTTAAATTTTATGTCATCATTAATTGTATATACTGTGTCAATAATGGCCTTCTGTAATCCTGTGTGTGTCCCTAAACATTTGCCATTACATGAAAGCCTGATGATGTGGCAACCACATGTGAAAATGATGAGTGTGTCATGTTAATGCTATAAGTACTCTGTTCCTTGCTAGATATATTTCAAACTAACACAATTACAGGATATAATTTCTTTACATATTTTTTTATTTTGCCTTTTTCGTTTGCATGCTGCTCAGCAGCCAAAGGAAAAAGATGAAAATTTTAATTTGGACTTGCTTCTTTGGTACAAATGAGCCAGGCACCAGTGTGGGCCTACAGCATTCTGGATAGTAATGAGTGCAGAAAATGTACCTGTTAGCTACCTGTCTCTATGGCAGAAGGTATAAGTGCAATGAGCTTAGAGAAACAGGACAGGTAATCAGGGTTTGAATCCAGTTTGCAGATAGTTTTTCTGGGAGTAAATATTGACAAACATTTTAATATATGAATGAGTTGCTGTTAGAAACTTAACTGCTATCAATATTACTAACAGCGTGATGTGCACGAGGTTAAACATGACATTTTCTAAATTGTGATAACACAAAAGCAGTAACGTGACTTCTGGAAAACTGCATTAGATATGAGGGGTAACATTAACATAGTTCCTAAGTAGTAATCGTGACAGACAGAAATTTCCTTTGAAATGGTCAATATCAATAATATGTGCTATGTCAAAAATGATCTAATGTCATCCCCTTTCCCATTACTTGGCATTACCAAAGGTCCTGAGAGAAATTAAAATTCTGATGTGACCAGGAGATGTGAAAAGGATGAATGTGTCAGTGTAATCCAATATGTACTCTATCATTGCTAGATATTCCTTTTGATTGCTTTAATTTTCATTCCAGATGTTTTCAGTTTTATTATTTTTATTATTTGTTTGCCTTTTACATTAGCATGCCACCTGACTGTGCACAATCACATTTCATGGCTGAAGGGTGGCGCAGTGGTGCAGTGGTTAATGCTGTCACCTCACAGCAAGAGGTTCTCTGGTTCGATTCTTGGCTGGAGTGCCTTCTGTGTGGAGTTTGCATGTTCTCCCTGCGTTCGCGTGGGTTTCCTCCGGGTACTCCGGTTTCCTCCCACATTCTAAAGACATGCTTCTGGAGCATTTCTCCCCGGGCCTCCACTGAAAACAGGATTTGTGGAACCTAGTCAGACTTTCCCGGTCAACAAATATAAAATAAAATAAAAAAATAAATAAAGATTTAATTTAGGCTGCCTTCAGTAGCACAAAAAGGCCTTGAGTTGGTGGGCTGCTGTCAGCCCTCTGTATACCACTGAGTGAAGCAATTGTGCCTGTCGGCTAGCTGTTTTCTGTGGCACATAGTCTAAGCACTTTAAGTAGGCAGCAAAAGCAGAAGCACTTGTGGGTGCAAACCTGTAATACTGATAATTTTGTTATGGTGTCAGATGAAGTTTTAACACACATTTTGGGATATGAATTCAGCATCCCAAGTAAGTGTGATAAATGCTAACACTGTAACTTAAAGTCCTTGTCAAGTGCTGTTACCAGTGTTTTATTGTGGGAAAACAAACTATTCTTCTTGTGAATTTGCTATGCATGACATCAAATGTGCCAGTTTCCAAAATGTGAGAAAAGAAATGCACTAACATGATGAATGTGTAAATATGTAGAATCTATTATACATTACTTTTCCATGTAGCCTAACTATTAATCATGAGAGTAGCACATTTCCCTTTCAAAGTATGACATTATAATGTCTACGTGGTGTGTCACAAATGATATGATGTTATTTTCTGTGGGTCCTGTGTCTGGATAATTGACATTACCTAATGATGTGTAACAGAACTGCTAGTTCTTATGTGGCAGGCAAATGTTCAAAGGATGGCTGTGTCAGGGTAATGGTGTAAGAGGTCGGTTTATTTATAGATTATTGATTTTTTTTTTCTTGGGGGGGGGTTGCAATTTTACATTTTTTTTTTTATTTTGATTTATTTATTTATTCATTTTTGCCTTTTCATTTGCATGCTGATCAGCAGCTTGCAGCCATGGTTCACAGCAAAAAGCAAAAAAAATAAAATGAAAAATTTAATTTGCTCTGCCAAGGGTGCACAGCCATCAGCACTCTGGATAGTCCTGAGTAAACAAAATGCACCTGTCATCTACCTATGTCTGTAGCACAAGACATGAGCAAAGTGAGTTTAGAGAAAGAGGACAGGTTTTGGAGGGTTCAAATCTATTTAAGATACTTTTACTGAGGAGGGTCAGAATGACATTTTTCACAATCGGTTGATTAGGAATGTGCCACTAAATAAAAATGAGTATCATAAATATGATTTTGCACCAGATGTATCAGTAATACCTGCTTCCAATATTATGTATGTAAAGTTATGTAAAACATGACAGTGATGATAGCTATGATGTGCACAGTAGTTTTATTATAATTCTTATGATATATCACACATCATAACTATGTGTTTAGAAGAGTATGTCTTGTGATATATGCATGTAACATACCTCAACATGTATTATTCACGGCATGTGACTCCATGCATCTGAAATGTACTTGCAAACACAAATACTGCTTTTAATATAGAAATGCAGTCCCATGACTACTTAAAATCACACACATACAGGTGCTCTTAAGTATATCTCCATTCATTCTGAAATTAGTACATCTCCTAATTAACAGAAAAAGGACATTCTCCAGTGACATTGACATTTAATAAGCAAGGGGCAAAGTATGTCACAGTTCATACAATTTACATGCAACCAGCAATTATTATAACAAACGCTATAAAGCATTTCAGTGGTTAACTTTGGAACATGTGTAAATAGGTGGATCATCCCACATGTCCAGATTTCATTGCCATATTTCACACCTTCCTTGCTTTTAGATGCAATCATTGCCTGTGTCCAGTACCATCCCTATATGCCTTGTATGTCCTGTATGGCTGTGCCTGCTACCTAACCCGCCCTACTTACCTGCCTGTCTTATTCCTAAGCACCTTCCCCAACATTCCTCTTTGTTAAAAAGAAAATGGGCAGCGGTGCCCCAAAATAAAAAAATGACATTGAATACATAGCTCTCCACTCCAACTCTGTGTCATCTTGACACGCTTGACTTGGTTCAATCAGCTATACAACATTATTGTGTTGTTGTCACCCATCTCTAGTGTGGTGAGTCTCCAAAAACATAAAAAGTGATGTGTACAGTTGTACATTTATGTTGTGAAGAAGTAGATAGCAACGGTGCTGTCCCACCACCATCCTGCAAATTCTGCTATTATTTTCTTTGTGCGACCCCCCCCCCCCCCGGCTTGCTTCCTATTTTCATCACTGTCCTATCAACCCCTTTTGTGCACATTTAATCTGGTCAAAAATGGGAACACACAACACACATGACAAGAAATGGCCCATCAAAAAGCCTTCACTTATTCTTCTCTGTCTTTGTGAGGAGCTTGGCATTGTATACCACTGCTGAGTCACGGTGGACATACCTCTCAACTGTTCATATTTTCACAGAATGTCCAGATTTTTGGATCATATTTTTGGTCTGTTCCTCATAACATTTGTGGTTTTCTGGGAAATCACTGGGATTATCTGAGGTATGAAGCCATTAAAGAATGGCATGCATTTGAGTTTCAGACTTCAAATCCTTCAGAAAGTTTGTTAAAACAAACCCTGTTTATAAGAGCAATATTTAAAATATGCTTCTATTCTTGAGTCTTTGTCCCTCCGTTTTGTTGGGCTTTGTCCAGATTCCTTGTACTAAAAGGTTAAGAGGTATGAAGCTGAATGGTGTTTCACATCCTATGGCAAAAACTGATGAGATTTTGCCGTCACTCACACTAGTCTGGTTACCTTCACGCACATGTGCTTAAACCTGCTATGCTATAGGAATACGGAATAAAGGTAGTACTTTGACACAATTATTCTAACCGTTCTTAGTCTGCTGGGAACTAAGAGTTCCTGTATGGTGTGTTAGGATAATTTATGTCTGTAGACTGATGTATGTCAGCATATTATTTGATGTCATTTTATATATCTATCATGTGTTTAACTATGAACTTTCTATTTCTCTCCAGTTGCAACACTGAATGAATCTATCAGGAGTAGGAAAACTATAGCATAACATTTGAATAGTGGAGCAAAAAAGCATTTGCAAAACCATTCTATTCACATCAGGAAGACTTGTTAAACCATCCTTATCTCAATTATGTTTCGATCTTATTGCTGCTCTCCCATCCCTTTTTGCTCCATATAGCAAACTTGTTATTATATGGAGCACGACAGATTAATGTGGAAGCACCAAATATTAACACACCATAAAGATTGCCCTAAATGTCCCATAAAAATAACTCTTGGTATTTCTGTTTCCATCTCTGTCTCTGTTTCTCTCTGTCTTCATCCCTTATGAATCCTCACTTTTTACTGTTGCATATTTATTAGCTCATGGATATAATGTTCATCTTATGGGATTTTACAGTCGTTATTACTGTGATGAAGCCTAATGCCTATATCACCCCTTGCTTCAATAAGTTGTCACTGACCGTTCAATTGTGTGATTTTAACTTTGTGAATTATGAATTCTTTTGTGGTGTGCTGAGATAATGCTCCAGTCTATACAATGATTTTTGCATACTTTCAAGGGTTCTAATCCAGACTTATGTCAGACTGTCATTGATGTTTTTATGACTATTTTATGTGTGGCTGTTGCCTACATATTGTTTTGAACTCCCATTATCCTGCTTCGTTCATAACCTACTTGGCCCCTGCCTCCCTCCCCCCTCTGTATGTCTTTATCCCCTTTGGTGTCATCAGTCTGTCTCCTAGCCATGGTGGTGCAGCAGTTAGCATTGTAGCCTCACAGCAAGAGGTTCTCTGGTTCGATCCTCCACTGGGATGCCTTCTGTGTGGAGTCTGCATGTCCTCCCCGTGGTCGCAAGGCTTTCCTCTGGGTGCTCTGGTTTCCTCCCACATCCCAAAGACATGCTGTAGGTAGATTGGACACTCTAAATTGGCCCTAGGTGTGAGTGTGTGCATGTGTGTGCCTTCTGTGGAAGGTTGGGCACCGGGCTGGCAACTCGACACTGTAAAAACTCTACTGCCAATCATGAGCAGACAGGTGATCCGCTGTGGTGACCCCTAACCGGGAAAAGCCGAAAGATGAAGAAGAAGAGTCTGTCTTTTCAGCATTTGCATGATGCCTGGTGCTGAACAACATCTGCAATGTAGGGGAAATGGGAGTGCACCACTAATGGCAAAATTCTATGAGTTTTTACCTTTGGACGCTTAAGTCTCATGTCCTTCACACTACTGCTCTTGGCCTAGTGTGCCAAACAGTCACAGCCCTTAAGGCCAAACACAATGCCAGACACACTCGTCATAGGTGACTCCATAGTCAGACACACTGACATCCCACTCACCAGAATGAGTAAGGAGAAGGTCACAGTAAGCTGCCTGTTGGGCGCTAGAATCCGCCACATAACGCAAGCACTCAGGTCACTCAACAGCAAGTACAAGTATGACTCAGTCATTGTCCATGCTAGTGTGAATAACCTGAGATGTACCTCCCTGGACTACATGAAAAGAGACATAGAGGAGCTCTCTGATTATGTAGCCCAGGCAGGTATGACCCTGACCTTGAGCAGTATCCTACCTTCACCAAGAATTATGCCACAATACAGAGACAAGATGATCAGCTTTAATAATTGGCTTAATCTCTGGTGTCATTCAAAGGGGATCCATTGTCTGTCTGCCTGGGATGACATGCTGGACAAGCCACGCTGCTTCGCAAGGGATGGCTTGCACCTGTCACCCCTAGGCTTCCGGATATTGGCAAAGGCTCTTGCCACCCCCATTGTGCCTTTTTTAGGCAAGGCTCAAATTCTAAACCTACCACCTTAGAACACAAAAAAGAAAAGAAACTAAGGGTAATGCTGCTCAATGCCAGAAGTCTCAACCTCAAGATGCACGCACTCGAAGCCCTTCTCAGTATGGAGAATATCGATGTCTGTGCTGTGACTGAAACCTGGTTCAAGGCTCCTGAGAGCACCCCGGCACTATCAGGTTTTACCTCATATCATGCGTTCCGGCCCCAAAATCCGGACCACACCAAGAAAGGGGGGGGGTATCCATATTCATCAAGGATACCCACACCTCCAGGTTGGTGGCAACGCACGAGGCATCGGAGACCATCCAGGTGCAATTAACCATAGGCAAGACTGCTCTGCAATTTGTAGCATGTTACAGGCCACCCTCTCAAACTCAGGAACCTCACACAGCTTTCCTGAAAACACTGGACGGGATAAATGTATCTCCAAACACCATCATATTAGGTGATTTCAACTATCCGAATATAGACTGGGATCATTACTCAAGCCCCAACACTCTAGCCCAAAGGTTCCTAGAGTTCATAAACTCTAATGCCATGGAACAACTAGTCACCATCCCCACAAGAGGAGAAAACATACTAGATCTCATCATCACGAACATGGGGACACAATGTTCAACACAGGAAGTATACCCCTCATTGGTGAGATCAGATCATAAACTAATCTCACTGGAAGTCCACATCCCGCCCCCACCCCAGATAAAAAAGACCACAGTGAAAAACTTCTTTAAAAGCCGACTTCACACTTCTTAAGACTGGTGTGGTTTCCTTCAAGGCCCCCGAGCCAGCGGAAACCATTACCCAAGCTGCTGAATCACTTACAAATACCTTCTACCAGCACCTCCAGAACTGCATGGATCAGGCAATCCCAAACAAAACAAAGAATCTTTGCACCAAAGGCAAGCACCCAGTCTGGTGGACCCCAGCCATAAACAAGCTCTACAATAAAAGGAGAAAGCTACTACAAGATAGAGCAAAATCCTTAAAAGGGAAGACACCCTTGATCATTATAAGTAAAAAACTACGATCACTCATAAAATCATCCAAGGCAAATTTTGAGAGAAAAATCGCTAAGGACTCAAAAGACAATCATAAGGCCTTTTTTAGCTATGTTAGAAACCTGGAAGGAAACTCCCAGATATGCTCAGAATTAGTTCAAAATGATGTAAAAATCACTGAACCAACAGACATTGCCAACATACTGGCTGACAGGTTCAGTGCAAATTCCCCCCCCTCCCCCCCAAAAGGAGAGATATCTATACCAGTGGATTGTAGCCCCCCAAACATCCCAAATGCTCAGGTGAAAACTGCTCTCTCCAAGGTGAAAAATACAGCATCTATGGGACCAGATGGTGTCCCCGGTTGTGTGCTCCACGAACTCAATGAGGAATTAAGCTCGCAGTTAGGGCAGCTGTTTAATCTTAGCCTCACCTCAGGATACGTATCCAAGGAGTGGCGTACGGCAACTGTGGTCTCACTTCACAAAGGCGGTGCCTCCACTGACCCTGGAAATTACCGCCCCATCAGCTTAACAAGCCTGGTCTGCAAAGCTATGGAGAGGATCATAATGGAACTCATAAATAAAGACATAGGGGACTTACAGACATTGGATCCAACCCAGTTTGGCTTTGTCAAGGGCAGATCGTGCCTTTTAAACTTGGTTGACTTTTTCGAAACAGTCACCAAGGCCATTGTTGAGGGCAAGGCAGTCCACACAGCCTACCTTGACCTTGCAAAAGCTTTCGACACAGTACCCCACTCGGGTATCATTGAAAAACTCACCAGCTTAAATGTAAACCCATACGTCACAAGATGGGTTGCAAACTGGCTAAGTGACAGAACCCACAGGGTCAGAGTTGCTGGCGCCATGTCAGACTCCAAGCCAGTCACAAGTGGTGTCCCACAGGGCTCAGTCCTGGGCCCCCTCTTGTTCGGCATCTACTTTTCAGAAGTACAGGCAAACACAGGAGGATTATGGCTGACAAAGTTTGCAGATGACTGCAAACTGGGCGCCATAGTTGAAAACACATCAGACACAGATATCCTTCAGAAGGGTCTCATAGAAATGGATAACTGATGCCAGAGCCATGGCCTAAAGTTAAACGCCAAAAAATGCATAGTCATACCCTTCGGGAAAAACAAGGTTACCCCTAGCTACCATATAGGTGGCAATCCACTAAGCACAGAAGAGGTTATCAGGGATCTGGGGACCCAGGTTGACAGTAACCTTTCGTTTGACACTCACGTTGCCAAGGTAGTTAGGAAGACCTTCTACATTGCCCACCTGATCATGAAGGGATTCACATCTAGATCAAGGGAGGTCATTATTCCCCTATACTCATCACTCATCAGACCAATGATTGAGTACAATGCCCCATTCGGAATGTATCTTACCCGACACCTGCAGCAATTGGAAAGGCCCCAAAAGTTCCTCACCAAAAGGATAAAGGGTCTCAAAAATATGTCTTATGCTGCCCGACTGAAGGAACTCCAGCTCTATTCAGTCACATACCGTCTGCTCAGAGGTGACCTGTGCCTGACATACAAGGCCATGTCCAACCCAGAATTAATGAACATGCTCCACCTCAAAAAATCTAAATCCATCAGAACTACAAGAGCAAGAGACTTAAACCTTAACACGGTTATAAATAGGACGTGCTGGAGGGACAGATTCATCACCCAGAGACTCCCTATGCTGTGGAACAAAATCCCGGTACATGTGAGGCAGAGCACCTCGCTGGCTTTGTTCAAGATAAATCTTGACCAATGGATGGGAGATCGCAGGTTTACCCCAGTAATCACCTCAGTGTCACTGCTGGACAGAGGCACGGCAAAATAATGGGCATAGTATCCCTCAAACTTAAGGGGTGGTGAAAACCACAAAAACTTTGGGTTAGGCTTATAAATGCCCTAGGGCAGATAGCCTAGTATGAATCTATGAACCTATACAGACAGGCTAATAGCTGCATGAGGAGACAGTTATTGCTTCTCTTCAGCAGGCTGCAGACTTGCATGTATGCCATGCAGGATGTTCCATTTGCAAATATTGTTAGGAAGAATGCTGCCCAAAGATTCCTGGCTTCACGACAAATGTGTAAATCATGACACATTACACATCTTTGTTTGGCATTGGGTCATTTGATATACTTCTGTCTGTAATGTACCCCTCAGGCAGTATTAAAATTATTGTTACTCTGATAAAGCCTGATACCTATAGTCTCCCTTTTTTTACTCTTGTGACTGCCCCTTCAAACCAGTAAGATTAAGAAAGTGAAGTGACATTTCCTGTGTGGTGTGTTGACATAATTCACATGTCTGTAAAATGATTTTGTAATAGTCTCAAGGATTCAAACCAATAAATATCTGAAAGTCATAGTTAGTGTTTAATATACTAATATTATGTGTGAGTGTTGTCTACATATATTATTAACCCACCAATATCCTTCTTATGTCTACTTTTCAACCTCTGCTTGCTCTCTGTTGGAAACACTTAATTATACATAGCATGATGGATTACTTATCAGGAAAAAGCATAACAGCAGCTGTCAAAGGAAAAACAACTTCAAAATGATCAACACATGGCAGGTTCAGATTAAGGCACTTTAATCTTGCAGCAAGGAGACAAAAATGTGCTAATACAGAGTTTGTCTAACTAGAATCAGGAAGTGAAGCTATTCTTATACATTTCTTACAAGGCATTGCTACTAAGCTGTCGTAATAAATCACAAGTTATTTCAATATTATTTCACAGCAGCTGTTTGTCCATGATTTTCTGCTGGCATATCAAGTTTACAAAAAAAAAACTTCCTAAGAAAAACAATGTGGCCTTGATGACCACCAGTCAGATATGACTTCTCACTATGCAATGTTACCATTCAAGGTACTATGGCAAATTCGAGCACAAAGCAAGTACAGATTATACTTAATTTCTTCAAACAATCATTGTCTAACTGTATCTAGTTTTTCTGCAGCTGTGCATGTTCTCATAACACAGTTAGCTGATTGTTCAAGTTCAGTAACATTATAGAAAACAGTATTGTTCTATTCATTAATTTCCTGACCTAGCAGATAATCACCTGCTTCTCAGTATATTTCCAAAAGGCATAAACATGAATTTTGCTGTGCTAGCAAATACTAGGTCAGAGAGCATCTTGCAATTTCAGAAAGCATACTGCAGTTTGAAAAAGCATCTTCTAATTTCATACAGAATTAAGCTGTACATAAAACAGAATGAAATGTGTTAACCCTTTTAGCTTCTAATAAGCACTAAACATATACATTAATACATATTTTTCTAACAGTAACACACCAAAAAGATTCTAAATATGACACAGGAAAATAAAGTATTCTTTGTCTGTATCCCTGTCTCCATTTCTGTATCTGTCCCTCCTTCTGTATCACCACTTTGTTGTCTTCTTCTTTTGGCTGCTTCCATTAGGGGTTGCCACAGTGGATCATGTGTTTGCATTTCTTTCTCTCCTCTGCATCTTGCTGTGTTACACCAATCACCTGCATGTCCTCTTTCACCACATCCCTAAACCTTATCTTAGGCCCTTCTTTTTTTCCTCTTACCTCACAGCTCCATCTTTAGCATCCATCTCCCAATATACCCAGCATCCCTCCTCAGCACATGTCCAAACCAATGCAATCTCACCTCTCTGACTTTGTCTTCAAACTGTCCAACCTGAGCTGACCCTCTAATATACTGATTCCTAATCCTGTTCATCCTCGTCACACCCAATGCAAATATTAACATATTTAACTTTGCCACCTCCAGCTCTGACTCCTGTCTTTTTGTCAGTGCCACCATCTCCAAACTATATAACATAGCTGGCCTCACTACCATCTTGTAGACCTTCCTTTCACTCTTACTGGTTCCTATCCACCTCTCCAGGGTTTGTTCAACCTGTTCCCTACTCTCACTACAAATCACAATATCATCTGCAAACATCACAGTCCATGGGGACTCCTGTCTGATCCTGTCTGTCAATGTCCATCACCAATGCAAATAAGAAAGGGCTCAGAGCTGATCCTTGATGTAATCCTACCTCCTCCTAGAAAGTATCAATTGCCACTGTCTCACTGCCCTTGTACATATCCTGTACCACTCTTATACACTTCCGTGCTACTCCCGACTTCCTCATACAATACCACAACTCCTCTCTAGATACCCTGTCATATGGTTTCTCTAAATCCACAAAGACAGTGCAACTCCTTCTGACCTCTCTTCTTCTCCATCAATACTATGTTCTTTGTCATATTTATTAGGCTACTGTATGTAAGGTACGCTTCATAACATTTTACAATTGTCATGAGGGCAATGAAGACTGATACGTACATTCTCATTTGCTTCAATCTGTTGTCTGATTTGAACTTTGTCAAGTAGGAATTCCTATGTATTGTGGTTAGATAATGCTCAGCTCTCCAGATTTGGTTTAATACTGTAAAGGTTAGAATTCTGATGTATGTCAAAGTGTTATTGAATGTTTTGTGTCACTCCTGTGGGTGTAAGTTTTGGCTAGAAATTTTATTAACACAACATTATTCTTCTATTGTTTTAATCTGATTATTCCCTTTTGGGAACACTGTCTTGTACATTTATCGTCTTAATAATTATGATGACAAACCAGTCATTAGTGCAACACAAAGATGTGCAGAAATGGACCATAAGCAAATCTCTTCCTATGGTCTATCCCTGTCTCCCAATCTCTCTTCCCCATTTAGTGTCCTCACCTTTCGCAGAGAGCTTGGCATCGAGCTGGAATGGGGAGTGACAGTAAATGACATTTTATATCTTACGGCAAAAGCTGAAGATATTAATTTTGGCCACACTAGCACAGTTCACATCACACAAATGTGCTTAGCCATGCTGCGCTATACAAACACACACTGATAGTACTAGTGTGAGACGCTTCATGTCACATATGTATTAGGCTGATGTCATTTACACCTTATGGGATGTTGCACTTGATTCTTATTGTGACAAAGGCTTACCTTTTCCCTTTCTTCAATCTGTTGTCGGTGTCTTTTTAAATTTGTCAGTTAAATTTAAGAATTTGAGTTCCTATGTGCTGAACTGAGATAATCCTCTTGTCTGTACACTTTTATTTTATACTGTCAGAGGTTTGAATCAAGATGTATGTCATACACACATACTATTAATATGTGAAAACATGAAATAAATGTAAGTGTTTGCTGCATATCTTGTCAAACAACAGTATCGTCAATATGTCTTCATCAGGTTTTCACTCTCCTACACCATTTTTGTCCATTGTAGAAACAATTTATTGCATACAAAAATACATCTGAGGTACACAGAGTTTCAAAGGATGTATTAATTTCTGCATCTTGTTGTTTGTTGTTCTCATCCCTACCCTTGAGAATTTATTGGCAATCATTAGCAAATGGCGGTATTAGTAAAAGCCATAGATTTGATTTTATAAATTTATATAGGTTAGAAAATACAGGGTAACATAACACAACTATGTGTAATCTGTTTGTATACCTGTATCTGTATCTCTGTCTCCAAATCTCAACTTCTTCCCACTTATTCTGTCTCATCAAATAAACCTCCTTCCTTCAATATTCTTTCCATAAGCCACATTTCCAACAGCAATAACAAGCTTGATCCCTCATCTGTTTTATAATAATTCACAACATGCTAATATATTCCAGAAATAACTGCAGTACACAAAGTATATTCAATATGTTTTTATGTGTTAAAACATTACCACAATTTTGAAATATTTGCCACATTGCTGATATATATACTGAAGGTGATAGGACTGATGATGTTGCATTTACATCCTTGTTTGGAGGTAAAATCATTAGGACACATACCTGTCTGTTGCAGATGTATTGACTATAGAACTGAATCATGTCATATTAAAGCATGCAATTATACAACAACATTGCAACATGCTGCAAATACATGGACAGTCAACGTATTTGAGAACTGTGTCACTATATACCTGTATCATACATACAAGGAGTGAAGGAATGCAACTGTCATGACAAATGTGTAAATCATGACACCTGAAACATGACCATAACACATTTGTTCTGTATTCCATCAGACTCTGATATGGTTGTATGTGTGTACTACTTATTTGCGTGAAGGTTGGGGCATAGCATCATGGATTACTGCTAATTCCTGTTCTGAGTCCAAACTTCTCAAGATATGATTACACATGCAGTAAACCATCAACAGCACAAATGAACTCACCAGAAGTACTCTTTGGGTAGAGAACTAAATGATATATTACAGCAATGAACTATGTGAGTGGGTTGTATAACTTCTGTATGTATTAATGGAATGTTGTAACCAAGGTATGTGGATTTCACACTGATGCTGACTAAATTATTTCAGTCTATTAAGGTTTGTTTGCACTCCCAACACAACATTTTAAAATTTGGTACAATGGTGTGTAACCTTTTCACACATAATCCATCAGTGTTATGCAGTAGTGCACTGTCATATTTTGGAAGTGCCTCATTGTATTGTCAATGCACATTGTCCAGTCATGAGCCAATACAACTGACAATGACACATGAAATGGTTACTATTTGCATACAGTTCTCCCAGGATGAACTGGCATCAATGCTAGCTTGACAATCTACTGTTTTACAATTGTAATTGTTATTGAAACATAATACTGTGAAACAAGTATATGTCACTCAAAGTAATGCAGTGTACCTGAATGATGATATACAAATGTCATAAGAGCTGTGTGTAATTACATGGGACAAGAACACTGCTGTTATATTGGCCTGTCCAGAAGCATGCATTTTTCACAAAACCTGTGATGCACACTAGCTGCTGTTCAAAACATTGATGTGCTAATACTTACAAAGGTGCATTTTTACAACTTTAATGCCAGACTTCTCCTGTGGTGCTTGCAATTCATACTATGTACTGTGCATTATTTAACTAGTTAGGTAGGTGGTTCAAATCTGACTCTGGTGAACTTGTGTGTATATATATATATATATATATATATATATATATATATGTGTGTGTGTGTGTGTGTGTGTGTGTGTGTACATATGTATGTATGATATGTGGTTCTACTGTGAGATAAGTAAAGCTTCTTCCACTTCCCCTCAGGAGAAAACCTTAACTTTGGAGACACCTCTCTTTGTACTTTGTCCTAATTTTACAACAAAAATCTCTGAAACACACACTGATAGAGGTCTTACTGTCAAAAGTGCACTTCCTCCCTATAAAAGGCAGACTTCTCCTGTGGTGCTTGCAGTTCAGACTATGTACTCTAGACTGGGTAACTAGTTTGTCAGGTCATTCAAATCTGTTAATGGTGAACTTGTTTGTGTGTCTGGTTTTAGTGTCAGGTAAGTAAAACTTCAACAAGAGATGTGCTATGTCCACTTGCATTCTGGAGAAAAATGTATTGTTAGACACAGCTCCCTCAGCACTTTATCACACTTTTTTACAACACACATCTTCTCCTCAACACACTGATAAGATCACCCTGTCAAAAGTGCACTCCCTTCCCTTAGATGTCAGACTTGTCCTGTGGTGTTTGCAATTCATACTGTGTACTCTAGATGGTATGAGGTAGGAGGTTTGAATCTAACAATGCTAAACTTGTGTGCATGTGTGTATGTTGTGTGTGTGTGTGTGTGTGTGTGTATGTGTGTGTGTGTGTGTGCCTGTGCACTTGCATTTGAAGTCTCAGTTGCATAGAACTGCATGGGCAGAAGTACTATATCTGCTTCTACTCAGCTAAAACATTTGCAGTGAGAAAGGACTCTCCCCTCACCTAATGCCTCTTTTACCATAAGCAACTTCTCTGCATTGCACTGGTGAGGTCACCCTGTCAAAAGTGCACTCTCTCCACTTAGAAATCAGACTTCTCCTCTGGCACTTACATTTGATAACATATTCTCTAGATTGTGTAACTTGATAGTCGGTGGTTCAAATCCAGCAATTCCATAAATGCTATGAGTATGATTATGTGTATGTACTGTCATGTTAAATTTGCTACATCAGAGCATACACTGTGTGGGCTTCCACTTACAAAACATGTTTACACTGTAAGACTACTCCCACATCAATTGGTTGCATTTTTATCCAAAACACATTCCACGCATCACAAAGTCATCCTTTCAAATGTGCACTTTCTCCTTACTGAAATCTGACTTCTCCTGCTGATATTGTGTTCTCTAGATTGTGTAACTAGATAGATAGGTGGTTCAAATCAAGCAGTGAATGACTTCTGTGAGTGTTCCTGTCTCATGGTGTGTAGAAATGGCTTCAACTATAGATATGTTCACAGCTGTGCAATGTTAGTAGGCTCTCCAACTCTTCCATTCCCCTTTAGCAGACACATCACCCTTTTAAAACGATAGTAATGTCATCAATTCAAACGTACAGTGTCACAGTTGTAAAATAATGTCTTGTGCTGTGCTTCTGATTAACACAATGTTCTTTAGCTTGTGGTCTTAGACAGGTACCCTGTTTAAACTGAAGCATTACTCCATAAACTCAGTCATGTCAATATGAATTTGAATTTACATATAGATAACAGTGTTAATGTACATATAGATATCAGTGTTGTCAACTGAATATCTGATGTGTACATGTATCGTTGGGTATTTATCTTTCAATACTTTGTATGCATTTTAGAACAGACTATTTCTTTGTTGAATACTACTGATGCACTTTGTTGAAATGTGCCTTTTCTAAACCTAGGATTAAGCCTTCTCCTGTGGTTTGAGCAAATGATAAAATGTTCTGTAGCATGTTGCTTAGTAAGGCATGAGTTTGAATCTGTGATAATCTATGCATTGTGCATGATTCTGATTCTAAATTCATAATGATAAATGCATTATGCAGTACATGTGTTAGGGTATACCTAGCGTATTGCAATATTTTGGACAAGGAGACAGACCACACCACTCTTATTACAGACACATATGCCTTGCAACAATAAGATGAGGTATTGCCTCCAAATACAATCTGAGTAAGAGTTCTCCTGTGGCAAGTTCAGTCTACACAATATCTTGTAGCTTACGTGGTCACATAAGTATTTATTCAAACCCTGCAGTGACTGAACAATATCATTGTGTGTCAGTACAGTGCAATACATGAATGACATCTACCAAAGCTGTCATGTATGCAATTACAGCGGGAGACGTTTCACTCATCACTTTTATCTCAAACACTTTCTCAGCACAACAATATGCTGCCGTTCCTTCAAATAAGTTATGTATCACAGTTGCTTTAAAACTTCTCCTGTGGCCAATGTGGCTAATACCCATTTCATTAGCTTATGGAATTGCATAGGCAGCTGTTCATTTCCATCATAGGACAACATTCTGCCAGTGTACTGATGTGACACACACAACTTTGTATCAACTTATACCCATCCATTTTTATGTTGGGAAAATGCCTTTCAACACACTGGGGATTTCATGGAAGTCAGAAAGGCGTCCTGTGATTCATGTGGTGAGAGTACTGCTGTAGCAATAAATAATAGGTAATAAAGCCTTGCATGGCATATCTACACATCTACTAGACTGTGGTTTTAATCTGGGACTGTATATGTACAAAACTGCATGGACAGAAACTGGGGGCTTAGTCAAGCAACATTGATAATGGACTGTTCATAGCTGGGTGTACATTCACATAGCTATCTCTTTTTCATCACTGAGACAAATATGTATTAGATACATTTTCCTTAAAAGCTCTTTCTTACATCACACCTTGTTTGGTGTTATTTGGGACAACCTTCATTATTACTATCTCCTGTGGCAGACACAGATAGTACACAGCTCTATAGAATGTCTAGCATTATTAGCAGGGGTTTGAGTCTGTTGCCATCTGTCTGTCAGTCAGACACTTGTCACAGACAGTAGTGGATTAGGCAAGGAATGCAGATATGGCACAGTAAAAAGGCCACATTTTTTAGGTCTCATAATCCATGTTAGTGGAGCTTTACCCATTGCAATAGGATAGTGATGCAAGCCCTCCAAGTGTAGTCTTCATGATACAACTGTTGTGCCTATTTCTGTGGTGACAGTGGTTGATACTCAGCTTTCTGATATTTGTCCTGGCATGTGTTTGAGTCTGGCAATATGCAAATTCTGAGTATGTCATTCATTGCTCACAGCCATTACTTATTTTTGAAATAATGCTTTATATTGCATGTCTTCATCCAAATATTTATGTATTACTGTAGTTCATTTGTTCCCACTGTAGAGCTTTATGGGACATGAAGATTTGTATAACATTTCTTACTGTATGGAATGCTGCAAGGTTATCGGAAAGTGAGATTTTTTTTGTGTTTGTGTCGTTTACTTGCTGTTAAGGTAGTGTTTGCTGTATTGCCTTCTGAGCATGCCCAGATTAATATAGTAGATGCACGCCTCTTTGCAAAGAGACCTTTAGGTAATGAATATAATGAGATATGTTTTTATTATTTGTCATTCTTTCTCAAGACTTGATTGAGTTAAGTCTCTGGGATGTTGGCTTTCCCATTATCTGCACACTGAAGTTAATAAACTATAAATGAAGGATAACAAAAGTTGTCATAGGGCATTGTACATTCGCTGTATGTACAATTAAAACTACTACAGGTGAATTACTGATACACGTTGATGCTTCACCTGGATGTGCTTGTGTGTAAATGTATTATCATAAAGTTATTACTATTACTTTTTAACAAAGCTCACTTCAGGCCTAGATATACATTGCAATATACTGCAGTCACATTTCTTCTGTAATACACTAAATTAGGTCAACAGGTCAAGAATGGCACTTGTACCAAGTACTACACATGTGGTATAAGCTCAAGGTAAATCTTAGGCTAGCTGCCCTTGTGGGCCATTTTAAGCTAATTCCCCTTTCAAAGGTGAGAATCAAACCCTGTATTTTCTGACTATGAGGTAAACACCTTAACTACTATACCAACCTCAAACCCCCATGTCATTGATTATAGTAACAAAAATGCATCAGAGCCGCACATAAAATTGTAGCATGTCAATTTGCTACTTTTGTCCATTAACTGATGTATGCTGGCATGCACTTTTACTTTGCCTATGTCTTATGTGGGCTATCTATCCATTTGTGATGTGCACAAAACAACATCAGTCATGTAGATGCAATTTATTTTACATTTGATCTTTCCCACAATGGCATAGTTCTTCAGTACGCCTGCCATTTTGCCAAGGGTTGGACCAGCTGTCCAGTTGTTAAACCTTTAGGATTCCTTCCACATGCCCTAGCCACTGGTATGCAAGAGAGATACTTAAGAATATCCTTCGCTAGCAATAATGGTGACAGTAAAATGCTTTGCCATATGCACCTTTAATCGGACAGACTTAAACGTTTTTGCCATCCTTTATAAGCAGTTCATAGTGCTCACCTCTCAAATTGAGCAGGTTTGTACATGATATCCCTGGTGCATATTTGCACCTACCCATCCAGTTATCAAGACACCCTAAAAGTCACCAAAGTAGTACCTTGTTTGACCTGCAGTTTGAACTTGTTCCATAGACTAGGAATATGTTGTTAGGAACCTGTCTTTTCAGTTTTAAGTCCTTAGTGCAGGTCCTTGAAGAGCCACTGGTTTTGCAAAGAAATAGTAAGTCAAGCAGGACAGGGTCTTTCATGGTTCGAAAATTAAGAGACAGGTTACTTCATAGCAACCTGTGGGCTACAAGTCTAAGGGGAGTTGTGCTAGTCTATCAGGGTAGTTGAAAGATTTTAAAACCTTTACTTTTCTTGATTCAAAATCTTTATGGCCTTTCCAGTCAAGTAATATTCTAAGATTTGTACATATCAAAGGGTGCATTGTATTCAGTATTAGGCCTGATAAGGGATGAATACAATATTAAGATGATTTTTTTGGATTATGAAGATATTCCCTTCCAAATTAACTGAGCAAGATAGAATAACTTCCTGACTGTGGATGAAACATGATGAATGTTTTGGATGGTCTGAAGAAGTTCATTTTAAACGAAAGCACTTACCAGTCACATTTTATATTCTAATAAAGTCTTAGTTTGTTTTGTTTTTTTAAATCATTTTTCTTTTTATTGCATTAATTAATTTATTTAATGTACTTTATTTACTTATATGTGTTAAGTCTGTAGAGCCATAGTCCAGATAGACCTTTCTCAGACTCGGATATGGAGTATTATCTGTTTAAGTGAGGAAGTGAGAGAATCAAATCCTAGGTTATAGGAAGCAGCTTGTAAAAGCCCATCATGCAGCATAACTTATTTACACTCAAATGATGACCTGGTTATGACCAAGACCCTATTATATTTCTCTGTATCAACACCTATCTGCTTAAATACATACATGCATGTATATGCATATATATTTGTATTTGTATAACGATATAAAAAATGTGCAGTGTTGGCTTGTACCTTTTGGAGTGTTGTAATCCAGTTCCCTGAAAGCATTGCTCTTCTCTCATTTAACCTAAATTTGGTAAAAGTCTGTCAAGTACTGTTTACTGACTGATGGTCCTAATCTAGCTTTATTTGTATGCTTGTTGTTTGTTTATTTCCCTGAAACGCTAATTCCACCTAAAACGCGGCCTTTTAGCACTTCTGTGGATCCCTAGTGATATCTGCATTGCTTACTGTACTTATTTCCTTGTTTCACTTGAAAGAAAGTTACTGTTTGTCGTTTTTGCATTTAAGTTACCTGTAACACATTGCATTTAAGTTACCTGGCACTTGCTCACTAAAGCAATTATATAAGTCAGCTCTAAAAAAATTAAAAGCACTACACCCTCACAAACTCCCCTTGAGTACCTTGTTCCCCATTGGCCCTTTTTTCAATTATAAAGGAATTCCCAATACTATTCTAGCATGTCCAAAGGACAGTTGTCAATCTCCTCTCCGGTCCAGCTGGTGAATCTGGGAATCTTGAGGCAATGTTACAACTGCCTCATGTACACAGACAACCCTCTCCTCCTCCCAACAAATTCCAACACATGTGAGAGATGCAACCATATAGCCAAACTGGAGGCTAAGCTCTCTCAACTCAGTACTGGCGTAACCAGTCAGGAGGAGAAGGAAACCACACTCACTACAATTCCAGTCTCACATAGACCTACCACGACAACAAACCAAACACATAAACACACAAAAACATACTCGGAGGCTCTAAATAAAAATCTGCCTAAGCAGCAGAGACCTCCAAAGCAGACACCCAAGCAACCGCTACCCCAAAACAAAACACGTGCAACACATAGCTCACAAAGCCAGTGTGCAGAACAGTCACAGCCCATAAGGCTAAACAACACACCTGATACACTTGTAATAGGTGACTCTATCGTCAGGCACACTGACGTCCGCCACCAGGCTGAACAAGGAGAAGGTCACGGTGAGCTGCCTGTCGGGCGCTAGGATCCGCCACATAACACAAGCACTCAGGTCACTCCAAGGCAAGTACAAATATGACTCAGTCATTGTCCATGCTGGTGTGAATGACCTGAGACGTACCTCCCTGGGCTACATGAAAAGAGACATAGAGGAGCTCTCTGAGCATGTAGCCCAGGCCGGTATGACCCTGACCTTGAGTAGCATCTTACCCTCACCAAGAATGATGCCACAATATGAAGACAAGATGATCAATTTCAACAATTGGCTTAAGTGTTGGTGTCATTCAAAGGGGATCCAATGCCTGTCAGCCTGGGATGACATGCTCGACAAGCCACAATGCTTCGCTAGGGACGGCTTTCACCTGTCACACCTGGGCTTTCCGATATTGGCAAAGGCTCTTGCTACCCCCATAGTGCCTTTTTTAGGCAAGGCTCAAAAGACAAACCCACCTCCATAGGTATCACAAGGGATAAGAAACTAAGAGTAATGTTACTCAACGCCAGAAGTCTAAACCTCAAGATGCACGCACTCGAAACTCTCCTTAGCATGGAGAACATCGATATCTGTGCAGTAACAGAAACCTGGTTCAAGGCTCCCGAGAGCACCCCAGCACTACCAGGTTATACCTCATACCATGCTTTTCGGCCCCAAAACTTGGACCGAACCACAAAAGGAGGGAGTATCAATATTCGTCAAAGATACCCACACCTCCAGGTTGGTGGCACAGCACGAAGCATCAGAGACTATCCATGTGCAACTAACTGTGGGTAAAACTGCCTTCCAGTTTATAGCCTGCTACAGACCACCCTCCCAAACACAGGAACCCCACTTGGCCTTCCTGAGAATACTGGAAAATATGAAGGTCTCTCCAAACACCATTATATTGGGCGACTTCAACTACCCAAACATAGACTGGGAGCATTACTCTAGCTCCAACACCCTAGCCCAAAGGTTCCTAGAATTTATAAACTCAAATGCTATGGAACAACTTGTTACCACTCCCACAAGAGGGGAAAACATACTGGACCTGATCATCACCAACATGGGGACACTATGCTCCAGACCAGAAGTGTATCCCTCACTGGTAAGATCAGACCATAAACTAATCTCACTGGATATTCACATCCCGACCCCACCCCCTGCCCAGAAAACCACAGTGAAAAACTTCTCTAAAGCAAATTTCACACGCCTCAAAACCGAGGCGAAATCCTTCAAAGCCCCCGGGCCTGTGGAAAATACAGCCCAGACCGCAGAATCCTTTATAAATGCATTCTATGAACACCTTCAGGAATGCATGGATCATGCAATCCCAAATAAAACCAAGACCCAATCCTCCAAAGGCAGACGTCCTGTCTGGTGAACCCCAGCCATAAACAAACTATACAATAGAAGGAGGAAGCTACTACATGATAGAGCAAAATCCCAAAAGGGAAGGCATCTCTGATCAGTATTAGCAAAAAACTACGGGCACTCATAAAATCGTCTAAGGCCAGCTTCGAGAGAAAAATTGCACAGGACACTAAGGATAATCACAAGGCTTTCTTTAGTTATGTTAGGAACCTGGGTGGGAATTCCCAGATATGCTCAGAATTAGTCCAAAATGACAAAAAATACACCGAGCCCACAGACATTGCCAACATCCTAGCTGACAGGTTCAGTGCAAACTTCTCCCCCCTCTCCCCACCAAAAGGACAAATATCTATCCCAACAGAGTGCTGACATCTCAGATGCTCAGGTAAGAGCCGCCCTCTCCAAAGCAAAAAAACACAGCATCAATGGGACCAGATGGTGTCCCGGGCTGCGTCCTACATGAACTCCAAGAAGAGCTAAACCCAAACATAAAACTACTGTTCAATCTTAGCCTTACTACAGGATATGTACCCAAAGAGTGGCGTACAGCAACAGTGGTCCCTCTCCACAAAGGTGGTGCCTCAATGGATCCTGGAAACTATCGCCCCATAAGCCTGACTAGCTTGGTCTGCAAAGCTATGGAAAGGATCATCACGGACCTCATAAATAAAGATATTGGGAACCTACAGACACTGGATCTTACCCAGTTTGGCTTTGTTAAGGGCAGATCCTGCCTCTTAAACCTGGTCGATTTCTTTGAAACAGTCACCAAGGCCATTGACGAGGGGAAGGTGGCCCACACAGCCTACCTGGACCTCGCAAAAGCCTTCGATACAATACCCCACTCGGGCATTATAGATAAGCTCACCAGCTTAAATATAAACCCCTATGTCACTAGATGGGTTGCAAACTGGCTCATGGACAGAACCCACATGGTTAGAATTGCTGGAGCCATGTCAGACTCCAAACCAGCTACAAGTGGCGTCCCACAAGGCTCAGTCCTGGGACCTCTCTTGTTCGGTATATATTTCTCGGTACAGGCCAACACGGAAGGACTGTGGCTGACCAAGTTCGCAGATGACTGCAAACTGGGCGCCATAATCAACTCTCCAGCCGACACAAGTATCCTCCAAAATGGCCTCATAGAAACAGACAACTGGTGCCAGAGCCATGACCTCAAGCTAAACGCCAAAAAGTGTATAGTCATCCCCTTTGGCAAAACAAAGTGCCCACAAATTACCACATAGGTGGTAATCCATTAAGTACAGAAGTCATTAGGGACCTGGGGACCCAAGTTGATAGCAATCTCTCATTTGACAACCACGTGGCCAAAGTGGTTAGAAAAACATTTTATATAGCCCACCTAATCATGAAGGGATTCACATCTAGATCAGGGAGGTCATCGTGCCTCTTTACTCATCCCTCATCAGGCCCATAATTGAGTACAATGCCCCTTTTGGGATGTACCTTACCAGACACCTGCAGCAACTGGAAAGACCCCAAAAGTACCTCACCAAGAGGATCAAAGGGCTCAAACAGATGCCATATGCTGCCCGGTTAAAGAAACTCCAGCTCTACTCAGTGGCATACCGCCTGCTCAGAGGCGATCTGTGCCTGACGATAAAGCCATGTCCAACCCGAATTAATGGACATGCTGCACCTCAGAAAATCCAAATCCCATCGAGCTACGCTCGAGAGACTTGAACCTCAGCACTGAAATAAATAGGACATGCTGGAGGGACAGATTCATAACCCAGAGGCTCCCTTCACTCTGGAATAAAATCCCAGTCCAGGTTAGGCAGAGTCCCACATTGACTCTCTTCAAGAGGAATCTTGATGAGTGGATGGGAGATCGTAGGTTTACCCCGGCTATCACTTCTGTGTCACTGTTAGACAGAGGCACAGTATACTAACCTCAAAAAAAGGCATAGCAAAATTAATTTAAAATGGGTGGCGAAAGCCAAACACACTCTGGCTAGGCTTATAAATGCCCTAGGGCAGATAGCCTAGTATGAACCTATGAACCTATAAAGCATCAGTATTACCAGTCAATGAAAAACGTTTTGTCCAGGACTGAAGTTATTGTGTTTGCAGATGTGGAAATAACTGTTTCCACAACTGGATATCTACTACCATTATCTGTTATAGCTAGTATTTTTTTTTTTAACTGTGGATAAAACTGTGCAGAAGTATTCATTAGGTTCTGTCCATGGCTCGTGGCTGTGTTAGTAATTCTGCCATTATTATTTTACATGAAGGAAGATTGGATTACTGCGTATTTCATTTTAAACTGTACTTAATGGAAAGAAATGAACACATTCGCTTATGTAATTTTGGATTTCCTGCTGATTATTTGTTAATAGGTTACGTGATGTCTGGAAATGAAATAAGACATGTTTCCATTTATTCTTTGATAGATTATAAGAAAATCAATGGGATGTAATCCTAGTCTTTGTGTTTATTTTTCTATTGCTGGATAAGGTCCTAGGTCATTAGAGCTAACTTCTGATTGTTTATGATTTGTTATAAAAGTCAGCTTGCATCCACAGAGATATAAATGGAAAATATTTACTTCTCTTGCACTGTACATCTCCAACACCTTGCTGCGCCCCACTGTCCTTTCTCTTTACCATGTTTTGGGGTCTTATACTACTACTTGCATTTATGTATGATATGAATCTTAAGCTAAACTTACCATCCTCATTCATCTACTGATGTCCCACACCACAATCCACACTTAGCCCTTAGCCCACACTTTGCTTTCTTTTTTTCATGTTTTCTTTAATTTCTCCATGTCATTAAGCCCAAATCTCATCTATATCTCTTTATATCTGCCTTCTTTTTTCCTAGTCTATCTCTTTTGACTCATCTCTCTCTCTCTTTTTCACTCCATTTCCTTCCCTCTACTTTACCCTCTTAACCCCCTCTGCGTATGACCCAGTCGACATGCCTGTATACATCAAGCAGTGCCTTCTTCCAGCTCTTTCTGTAATCTTTCAGTTTTTGCATGCTCCCCCTCTACCTTGATCCATAACTCCTCCTCATAGCTTAACCTCTTATTTTCTCATTGTCTCATTTTTTTTCCAAAAAACATTTTTCTGATGCTTATATACTCACTTTCTCATCCCTTCTTCCTTCTATAACATTCTCACATATACATTTATAAACCATCTATACAATCATTATTTTTCCTTGGCTAATCACACTGCATTCCACCCCCATTTGCCTTCCCATTACTACAATATGAAGCAGGACTTGTCCTCCACCCCCTCCAAGCCCACTACACCTTCTCTATTTCTGTTACATATATTTTAAAATCTGGTATTTTCACACTCCCAATTTTCTCTTCATAGCCTGTCCTTCCTGATCCTAATTTTCCTTCCCCTCTGCACATGTATTGTATATCTTCTGGATTTCACCTAGCCACTTATCCCATGGTGATATGATTACTGGTAACATGACATAAACAAGTTTATGACCAAGTTCCACACTTTCCCTGACCATATAATGTATAGCTGATGCGTTATTTCAATTCACATCAATGTCTTCCTCATCTCGTCCACTGTCAGTAACACCACTCTCCCAAAGATTTATCTCCATCCTTTGACTAAGTTGGCCTTAAGTGGTTATAACTTTATTTCCTGTTTCAAATTACAGTTTTTTTTTTCAGAAGGTAGGTATGCATTCACTCTCATTTAAAGTTATCAGTAACTTCAGTTATTTTTGCAGCGTCCACTCGACATCGTCTATTAGCATCACACAGTCATTAGCAAGGATTGTTCTCCTCCTCTCTCTCTCCAACCCTACTTCCAACACATTCAGTCTTTGCACCAAATTACCAATAAATGTATTTCAGATGAGAAGCAACACCCTTGTCTTGAATCTCTGTCAATATTTGCCTCCCCCAAGAGTTTCCAATTAATTCTGATCTTTACCCCATTATTCCATTTAACACTCTTCCCTTCCATATATCTGCAACATAAAAGAGCAATGTACCAACTCAGAGTCTTTTTAATATCCACTAACCCCCCTCATGTCTTCCTTCCTTTAGCCTATCCTGTAAAATGTGACCATAGCCCCCAGTGATCTGCCAACAGTATATCCTTGAAAGCACACGAGAGTCACCATCTACCTTTAGGAGTTAATTTACTGAATGTCTAGCTGCCAATATCCTAGCCACCAACTTTGCATCACCATTGCATGGAGAAACTTTTGTGCAATTTACTGGCTTTTCTCTTTACTCTTTTATTTAACACTATCATCTCAATCTTTCTTATGGATCTGCATACCAGTCCACACATCAGCACATCACTAGAACATTTCCCTTATCTTTGGTACCACAGTTTCATAGAATTGAATTTGGAACCCATCTGGATCTCTGTCTTCCCAGTCTTGATATGCCTTATTGCAGCTATTATCTATTGTACTTCTGTCTCTGTATATAACATTAACCTCTCATTACTATCCAGTAGTGGTTTCTTCTACTCCTCAGACAGTATCTCCTCCTCTTGGACTTTTACTGTACAATTCTGCATAAAAGTCTGCAAACATGCCCTCTTTGTCTTCATTAGGTTCATAGGTTGGTACTAGGCTATCAGCCCTAGGGCCTATACAAGCCTAGCCATAACAATTCCCTGGCTATTTCTTCCCACATTATTTACTTTCCTGGACCCCTGTCTAGCAGGGTGACTGACTTGATCCCTGGGGTGAATTTCCTTTCTCCCATCCAATCGTCAAGGTTCTTCTTGAAGAGGTCCAAAGAGGCACTCTGCTTTACATGTATGGGCAATCTATTCCAGAGTCTGGGGAGTCTCTGGGTCAGGAACCTATCCCTCCAGCATGTTTTGTTTATTGTGATGACAAGGTTTAGATCCCTGGAGCGTGTAGCTCTGAGGGATTGGGATTTCTTTAAGTGTAGCATGTCCAACAGCTCTGGGTTTGACATGGCCTTGTATGTTAAGCGGAGATCGCCTCTGAGTAGATGATATGCGACAGAGTATAGCTGGAGTTTTTTAAGCCGGTCAGTGTAGGGCATCTGCTTTAGGCCTGTGATTCTTTTAGTGAGGTATTTCTGAGGCCTTTCCAGTTGTTGCAGATGTCTTGAGAGGTACATACCAAATGGGGCGTTGTATTCTATAATGGGTCTAATGAGGGATGAGTACTGTGGGACAATGACCTCCTTTTTTCTGGATGAAAAGCCCTTCGTGATGAGGTGTGCCACATAGAAGGATTTCCTGACTGTTGTGGCGATGTGGTTATCGAAGGTGAGACCACTGTCCACCTGTGTCCCTAAGTCTCTTATCACACTTTCTGTGTTTAGTGTACTGCCACCTATATGGTAATTCACGGATACATGTTTTTTCCCAAAGGGGATAACAATACATTTCTTGGCATTGAGCTTGAGCACATGGCTCTGGCACCAAGCATCTGTTTCTGTAAGGCCCTTTTGTAGAGTATCCACATCATTTGGGGATTCAATAATGGCTCCCAGTTTGCAGTCATCTGCAAACTTTGTTAGCCAGAGTCCCTTAGTGTTGACCTGTACTTCAGAGAAGTAGATGCCAAACAAGAGCGGCTCCAGGACTGAGCCCTGAGGTACTCCACTTGTCACTTGTCTGGAGCTGGATTTGGAGTTGGCTACTTTTACAGTGTGGGTTCTATCAGTAAGCCATTTAGCAACCCATTGGGTGACATAGGGATTAATGCCCAACTTAGTAAGTTTATCTATGATTCCAGAGTGGGGGATGGTGTCAAAGGCCTTGGCAAGGTCTAGATAGGCTGTGTGGACCACCTTACCCTTGTCCATGGCTCTGGAGACTGATTCAAAGACGTCAATCAGGTTCAGGAGACAAGATCGGCCCTTCACAAACCCAAACTGGGTGGGGTCCAGTGTTTGAAGGTTGCCAATGTCTTTGTTTATAAGTTCCATGATAATACGCTCCATGGCCTTGCAGATAAGGCTTGTCAGACTGATGGGACGGTAGTTTCCAGGATCCAAGTTGGATCCCCCCTTGTGGATTGGGATAACTGTAGCTCTGCGCCACTCAGTGGGCATGAAACCTGAGGTGAGGCTATGATTAAACATGACACTTAGGTGAGGTGCCAGTTCATATTGTAGTTCATGTAGTACACAGCCCGGGATGTCATCTGGTCCCATGAATGCTGTATTCTTGGCTTTAGAGAGTGCGTTTTGTACCTGTGTGGCTGTTATTACTGGAATTTGGCAATCTTACGGTATTGAGATGGGCCATTTAGGGGGCGATAGGGGGGTGAAGTTGGCACTGAATCGATCTGCCAGGATATTGGCAATATCCTTCAGATCAGTATATTTAATGCCATTCTGTTTTAGCTCAGAGCAGATCTGAGCATTGCCATTTAGATTCTTGACATAGTTATAGAATGCTTTGTGGTTGTCTTTGGAATCTTTGGCAATTATATTTTCGTAACTAGCTTTGGAGGATTTTATGAGGCATCTCAGTTTCTTATTGAGGCTAGTAAGGGAGTTTTTTGCATCCTGGGATTTTCCTCTTTTCTGCAAAAGTTTCTTCCTTTTGTTGTAAAGTTTGTTTATGGCAGGGGACCACCAGATTGGCTTCCTTTTTTTGGATGAGAGCATTTTGTTCTATTTGGGATGGCACGATTCATGCATGAGTGGATGTGCTCATACAGTGCCTTAGTGTAGGATTCAGCAGTTGAACTTTCAGTTCCCGTCTGCATGGGTGTCATGAAGTTTGTCACTTCTGACCTGAGTAGCATGAAGTTGGCTTTGGAGAAGTTTTTTATGGTGGTTTCTTTACTGGGGGATGGGGGTGGGATGTGGATGTTAAGGGTGATTAGCTTATGGTCAGACCTGACTAACGAGGGGGTGACCATAGGTATGGAGCATTGATTTCCCATGTTGGTAATGACCAGGTCTAGGATATTGGAGCCCCTGGTGGGACTATGGATTAGTTGATCCAGGGCATTGGAATTTATGAAATCCAAGAACCGTTGTGCAAAGGTGTTGGGACATGAGTAGTTTTCCCAGTTAATGGCAGGGTAGTTAAAATCACCCAGTATTAGGGTGTTTGGTTCTATCTTAATATTTTCCAGTATGTTTAGAAAGGTGTAGTGAGAATCTTGGGGTATGGTTGGGGATCTGTAGCAAGCTACAATTTGGATTGCAGTCTTACCTAGTGTTAGTTGCACTTGGAGAATTTCAGACACATTGTGTTGGCCAACTAGCCTGGTGGTGTGAATATCCTTGGTGAATATTGACACTCCTCCACCTTTAGTGTTTCGGTCCTGGTTTGGTGGCCGAAAAGTGTGGTAAGAGTTGTAGCCTGGTATTGCAGGGGTGCACTCTGGAGCCTTGAACCAGGTCTCAGTTACTGCACAGACATCGATGTTCTCCATTTTTAGGAGTGCCTTGAGAGAGTGCATTTTGAGGTTTAGACTTCTAGCATTGAGTAGCGTTACCTTCAGATTTTGCATGCTTGTACCTGTTACGGTGGTGGTTTTGTCCATTGAAGTTTGCCTAAAAAAGGCACTATAGGGGTGGCAAGAGCCTTAGCCAGTAACCTGAATCCCAGGGGCGACAGGTGCAGACCATCTCTGGCAAAGCATCATGGTCTGTCAATCATGTCATCCCAGGCAGACAGATACTGGATCCCATTTGAATGACACCATAAGCTTAGCCAATTGTTGAAGTCAATCATTTTATCCTTATATTGTGGTATCATTCTGGGCGAAGGCAGGATGTTACTCAGGGCTAGGGTCATACCTGCCTGGGCCACATGATCCGAGAACTCTTTCATGTCTCTTTTCATGTAGTCGAGGGAGGTACATCTCAAGTCATTCACTCCAACATGGATAATGACAGAGTCATATTTGTACTTGTTGTGGAGTGACTTGAGTGCATGCGTTATGTGGCAGATCCTGGCACCCGACAGGCAGCTGACTGTAATTTTCTCCTTATTCAACCTGGTGAGAGGGACATCAGTATGCCGGACTATAGAGTCACCTATGACTAAAGTGTTAGGTACATTGTCTTGCCTTAGGGGCTGTTGCTGGGTGGCACACTGGTGTTGTGAACTATGTGACACATTGGTTGTGACTGGTGTTTGTTTGCGTTTCAGCTTCAGAGGTCTTTGTTGCTTGGGCAGGTTACAGTTAAGGGCCTCTGCATATGTGGATTTAGTGTTACTATATGTGGGTGTTGGTGGTGCGGGTTTAGAAGGGCTATGCGTTGCTTGAGGTGTAGTGTGGGTGTTAACCTTCTCCTCTTGACTGTTTAGCACAATCTTGCTTAGGTGCCTCAAATGTTCCCTACTGTGTCTTTCTTTGCAATTCGCACATGCCTCTTTGCACTCCGATTTGTGCTTTAAGCATTTAATCCATATAGCTTACCTTTCATCCCCACTCCTTTAGAATGCATCTGTTCAGCTCAGTATCTTACTCCTCCACCATGAATTCCACTCTTTATTTAGTTTTCCCTTGTAACCAATTACCTACACTATGCATGCAGTCTTAATTCGGTTCCCTTTTTCCAGCTGCATCATTCCCACCCTCATTTTCTAAATGACATTTTGACATTTTGTGCACCCATTTCACCCACTCTGACCTTCCCTACTGTTTCCATGTATGTATTCCTGCCTCACTTCTTTCTGCACCAGTTTATTTCCACTTCAGTACCTTTCCATGCCATTACCATCAAAGCATGATGCAACACTTTTTCCTCCTTAAAAATAGTTACCTCCTCCACATCCTACATTGCTTCTTTGTCCACTAAAATCCCATCCAGTCTGCTAATATGTTTACTCTCATCCCTGCTGAATGCGGTCCGCTTTTCTTCTTCCTACCTCTCAGGTTCTTCTTCAGACACTTAACATTAAATTCTGCTCTTGTATATAGTCTGTCTAGCTTTGGGATTAAAAAATCATTTGCATGTTCCCCATCCGCCATATTCCCACTATTTTTCTGTCATCTTTACACATGCCTCAAGCTCTCTAACTTACCTTTCTTAACACCATAAAATGAGACCATTTCTTACCTTTTTAATCCCTTATGCCTTTTCATACTGCCAGCCTACTACCTGTTCCACTTGCTTTCCTATTCCCCCAAATCCATATGCGTCCCATAGCACCCCACCACTTTCTCTCTCTCTCTTTAATTGGACTTTTCATTCTCCACATTGGAGATACCCACCCTGTAACCCATCTCTCTAGGTCTAACCACCACTCCACCAGAGATAGATCCCAGAGTCTTGTGGCTCCCACCCATTGTGATAGATCAAAATCACTCAAAACATCCACATGACAATATCATACACTAAAGTGCTGCCCTCTCAAGCTTTCACAGATTCATTCACTCACAGTCTCATCACTGTTATATTACCTGTGATTTTTTTCTTATATTAAAAAAACACCCTTCCAGTTTACAGTGTTTGTACTTTACTTTCTGCTAGCCCCACTGAACCACACAGTACCATGACACTTTCGATCATTTACTGGCTATCATTCTCTGTTCCTTACTTCCCCCAAATAATGCTACAAAAGAAAGATATGTATTAACATGGCCTTCTCTTGTTATAGCACCTAGTTTCTAATGCTTCTTAATCCTTAACACCCCCTTTTCTTTTGTCCATCTGGCCACTAACATAGACATAAGTGCCAAGAAAAGATTTTTAGGAATTATTATTTTTACATCATTATTATACCCTCTGTCCCTAGCAGCACATATTAAACAGCTGCAAAGACCCCCCCCCCCATAATAATATTAAAACACAAAAAAAAGCAAAGGCTGGAACAATAAATGCCAGCATTGCCTACTACTGGGCTGGCACTCCAACAAATTCTTTGTCCTGTTAGTAAACACTCATTGTCATCATGTTAGGCCAGCTCAATTTCCAAACTCACCCTTGACAAACATACTTAATACCTTCACATACCATAAACTCTACATCTGCAACCTGCCCCCCATTATAAAATCAGATTAATATTTTTCTGCCTCCCCTGTTAATTTTCCATTCACATTGCGATTCTTTTTATCTTGCTGCGTGATTGTGGCTTTTAGCCCTGTATTTTCCATTACATTAATTGCAATAATATGGTTTTGTGTCTTTCAAACCATGTGTGCCATGTAGTAAACAGTGTTGTCAGCTGCTGGCAAGTCTACTCTGTATGGCCATTTTCAGGATATGCTTGAATGATTTTCTTTAAATCTGTTGAACTATATTTCTATAATTGTGGGTTTTCTGATTTACTAAACGTCTTTATGTGCATTGTGTGTGTTGTCTTACTCTTAGTATGCTAAATGATGTTGTAAAAACTTAATTTATACTGCTTGCTATATACTAGACTAGTTCAATGCCTTTTTTCAACAGTAGTGATTCTGGACATAAAACTGATAGTGGGAGGTGATTGGCTGCAAAAATATCAGTTTGCAGAATTGCAAAATGTGACAACAGCAGCTGTGTTCACAACTGAAAGAACAATGAAAGTGTCATGCCCTTTAATTGCTGATATATACACACACCTTCATGAGTGTACTGAGTCAACTGGAGCGCACTCTTCATTGTAATCCAGTTAATTAATCCCAGTCTGTTTTATTTTGCTTTTGTTTACTAAGTTTGTCCAACTGGCTTTCGATAAAAAAAAAAAAACTTTTAGAGGAGCATCGGGGAGATAAGCTCCAACATTAAGTAGACTTTGCAACATTTGAAATCAAAGTGAATACACTTTTTCAGAAAGCTTACCTTTATAGAATTTCAGAAGGTAATCTGAAATTTCATCTCCAGAGTATTTGATATGGGACAGACCATCTGTATCCACAAGGTGCATAATTAAGCTGCCAAACTGATAAGTATGCAACTATCCCATGCAGGGAAAAATTCCATATGTTCCAGCTCATTGTACAAAGTAAAAAAAAAAACAATTTATAAATTGCATGTCATGACATATGCACTGTATGCTTGACTGTATTCTTATAACCTAGTCTACATAATTATAACAACTGTGAGATTGAAGACCCTCTGAGGAGAAGTAAGTAAAAGTGCTCCCTCTTCCGTAAGGGTATTTAGTATCAGAGTTGTCAAATATAAGTATAGACATGTTGGAATCCAAGGGGAATTCATCTTAGAAAATATGCTAGTATTGCATTATGTGGCACACTACTGTGAATAGATTACCTTTTCTCTTTGAAAGCTGCTATTTTGACATTCTGATATTGACTTATTGGGCCACGCTGAGGTCAGTTTTGTTGACTTCAGGATGGCTGTGTGGATGGCTTACTCTCGCCTTCTTCTGGAGGAGAGGAACATAACATGCATCCATCTTTGAGTTAGACTGACAATTGATTTACAGTATAATAGTATGGTGGTATTTTTGGGGCCACATCCCACCAAATGGGAAGTGTAGTGGAGGCTTGCTCCCCACAAAAACATATATAATTTTTTCTTTTTTTATATCACTATGCCATTATCGGCACCCATTGTATGATATGGAGAGTTTCACTCTGTTGAAGTTCGGTAGGATGATGTAACTCCATTCTTATGTACATCTTATTTACTGTAGCAAAACTGACTCTTTTCCAAAATGACTTTTTAAGTCTCTCTCTCTCTCTCTCTCTATATATATATATATATATATATATATATATATATATATATAGTTAGGGATTCCCTTCACAAGCTCAAAGTTTCAAAACTTTGAAATGCAAATGGTTGAGACCATAAGATTGAAGTTTTGAAACTTCAAACATTTTGAATGGAGATCACCGTAGAGCGCAGAACAGGAAATTTGCCATTTTTCTCACTGAAGTGCATTCTAAGAGTTGATATATTTATTTAGCAGGGCGTGTGAGGGGTGCAGGGGGCTTTTCCCTGCAAAAATGTAAAACATTTTTTTTTATTTTAATTTCGAAGTTTCAAAACTTCAGTCTTATGGTCTTGAACATTTGCAGTTCAAAGTTTTGAAACTTTGAGCTTGTAAAGTAGATGCATATGTAGATATAGTTATATAGACAGAGATCCACACACACACACGTCTGGGTTTCATATTCTGTTGCAATGTTAACACATAATTCATCTGTCATGGAGGCTCTCATCCATAGATACGAATGACATTTTACAGGGGAAATTTATTATTATTATTAGGGTTAATTGATTTGCTTACAGTCACACAGTAGGCAAACTGAGGTAGAAGGACTCAAATCCTTTACCCTGGGCTAGGGTAAATACTTCAGAGCCTTAATTATCTATGTCATGTGATAGACTTATTGCATAGACAGTAAATAAAAAGCCTTATTAACATTATGCATTCATATATCTGTATCGGTCTACACGTAGTGTTAGGACATTTGGTAGGTCATCTGCAACAACATATTAATTACTGCACTTACTCCAGAAATCTTACAAACTAGATGTTGCTACTTGTAAGTAATTAGCATGAAGGCAGGGGGCTGCAGGCAGAAAATTAGCAGTGCTTTAAACTAGAATGCAGAAACAGCAATGAGTTACCTCAGACAAAAACTGCAAACAGTGAAAACTGACACAGTTGCTCCTCTGCAAAATATCTATATATATATATATATATATAGTCTAAATATATATACAGCTGTGTGTGTGTGTGTGTGTGTGTGTGTATATATATATATATATATATATATGTGTATACCTGTATATATATATATATATATATATATATATATATATATATATATATATATATATATATATATATATATATATATATATATATACCTGTATAAATATATATATATATATATATATATATATATATATATATATATATATATATATATATATAAGTGTATATTTGTATAAATATAGAAACTTCTGCTTCCCAGAGAAAGGGGACTTCTCCAAGATTCTGCATTCTCAAACTGTTTATGCGATCAAGGAATGTGGCACATTAATTATTGTATTTTTCACTGTTAAAGAGTAGTGTGTTTAAAGTTCTGCCTTGTTCCCAGTGTACAGGAATCTGCATGTATGATAAAGTGCTGCTTAGAGAACTGAGGTTCTCTGTGCAGGTAACACTGAACTAAATGAGCTCTTCCAATTAGTGGGACAGTTGTCATTATAGTTCACAAATCCTGGTACGTGTGTGTGTGTGTGTGTGTGTGTGTGTGTGTGTGTGTGTGTGTGTGTGTGTGTGTGTGTGTGTGTGTGTGTGTGTGTGTGTGTGTGTGTGTGTGTGAGAGAATAGCTATCTCTTCAGTAAAATGATTGGGTATATCAGTAAAAGCTAATTACTTTCTCAAGCTGCAGTTTCCTGCTTGCAGTCCCTCTACTGATAATGGCTGCTTTCCCAGTAATGATCATATCAATTACTTTAATTCAGTCATTTTGATAGCAACTCATTTCTTGCACTAGATTCACTGCTGGAGTAAACCTGGTTTGGTATGTAGTTATATATGCCAGATAGAAGTTTGAACCTTTTTCTTTGATGGTGGAAGGATAACTGTTTTATTATTTTCATTGGTCTTATTTGTTGTCCATTTAAACATGTCAGCAAACCCTTGCATTATGTGAGTTGATGAATAAGGTTTGAGAATAAATACTTACATTGAAAAAGTGGGTCCTTATGTTTCACTGAATGATGCTATTTTACCAGATCTTTTAAAGTTAAAACTCTTCTCTTTATGTCAGACATTTAAAAGCCATATGAATTTAGCCTCGTGCATTATAATTTCCTGATAAGGCAGACAGAAGAGTTTTCTCCTTATGTGTACAAGTGTGCAACATGTTTAGACCATTGTGATTTATGTATCTCTTATTAAATCTGACAGATTATCTTGTTTCACAGTGTGAAAGCATTTTCTCAGTTATTAAGGTATCATAAAATGAGATGTATAGTTTTCTTCTAGTTCATTCTGGCTTGGTAAATATGCTCTGTGCATATTCTGTGGAAGAGGTGAGCTTTACTCTACCTATTGGTATATTGTTACAGCATGGCCAGACCCATAACAAAACCAAAAATTAAACATGATTTTCCTGATTTCTTTTTTCCAGCTGTCCCGGATGACATTCTTCTGGTGTATTATATCAGCAATTTAATAATTATCCAGTTTCTGGTAATAGGTACTTGCTAATGTTTAGTGATTCCTCTGTTTCCTGTTATACAGTGGCACTGTAGTTATATGGATAATGTGGTGCCCTTCATAGCTTTGCAAAGCACGCTAGTTTAACGCTCCATGAATTCTTGAGTGGCAGCCTTGAGTGTTGCTGTTTGATGGGCAGATCTCACTAGCTCAATGAATGTGTTGGCTCCTTTTTGGTTACCAATCTGTAGGCTATCTGATGGGTCCTTGTCATGCAGTCTGTCACTACATTGTTCTTAGTATGAGGGAGTACAAAACAATTCGTAAATCAGCTATTGTCAGTACAACAGCAGTTAAAACGTATTTCTTAGATCAAGGGCACCATAAATTTTAAGAAGTACGGCTGCAGATAGGTTCAGATTAAACTGCTACTGCTGCTATGACATTAGTCACTAGTAACCCCTAAAAGAGCATATTTGGCACAGCTTCTGAGTTCTTAACTTCCTAATGAGATATAGATATCACTAAATCTCATATTCATCCATCATTTGTTGTCCGCAGACTGTCATTCTAGAGTAGCAATGCTGCGAGCATTTGTTGTGCACTTATATGTGTTATGTATAGAAAGGACGCAAAGTCCAGACCACCTTTTTAAATGCTGTTTGGTTGGTTGAAGACATAAAGGAATTCTAGTGTCTAAAAAGTGTGTCACTGTCTCACTAACTTCCCTATTATTTCATTTTGCTTCACTTCTTAAATTCTTTTAGTTTTTTTTTTTTTATTGATAAAAATTATTAAAGTCAGGTCTGAAACATACAACTGTTATAAAATAATTGAAAAGATTTTTATGATACAATAGATAAAAACAGAAAGTAATGATATAAAAAACAAGAATAAATATAACGATTTACTATAGTGTTCACTACCTATGGGTGAAGTTCGCTATTTATCTTAAAAATAAAAACTGATATTAGTTTCAATTTATTGGTTTACTAGTAGGTCATTTATATTCTTCCAATAATTGTAAGTTGTTGTGTTCCCTGATGATCTAGCTCTAATTATCATCATTTCAACTTTAGAGATGTCCTTGAGAAGATCTTTAAAGTTTTGAAAAGAAGGGATTTGTGGTGATTTCCAATTTTTAGTGATTTCTTTCCTAACAATTGATAGAACAGACCACAAGATTGAATACTTATTTGATTTTACAATTTGGGACTGGAGTGTTAAACAAAATAAGTGATTTATTGATTGAAAAATTATCTGTAAAGATAGCTTGTAGGAAGTTGTTGATATCATCCCAAATTTTTTTTAAAAGGTGACAGTCATAAAATATGTGAGCCCAGTCTGCATTAATATCTTTCTTACATCTCCAGCATAAACCATTTTCTATAAATATCTTGTTGATTGTAAACTGTGTAAGGAATGATATGTTTAAAAATCTCCAAGTGAAAATTCTCCATTTATGTGAGGTTCTAGTTTTACAAGTTGATTGGAGTATACATAGTTTATCTTTATCTGAAGGATAAGAATTATTAATGGTGATAAAAGATTTCCAATAATTTTCTGAATTAATATTTAATCTGATTTTATTGATTTGTATATGTGTGAGAGACTGATTTTGTTGGGGTCATTCTGTTAAATGAAAACCATTAATTACTGTATTAGCCTAGGGAATATCATTTTAGTTGTAGAAGGAATAAGATTGTGCTTATCTTTGATATATTTCTTAGCTTCTTGTAAGTCTAGCCATAACAATGAATCAAAATTGTTGTCTTCAATAAGAATGTTAAGTGGATTTAATTTGTTAATGTTCATCATTTGATACCAAACCAATAAATGCTTTTGTTAAAATAAAGACATTTTATGATCATCTGTAGTGAAGATGATACTTTGTGTATAGGCTATAGGGAAAATAAGAAATATCCAGTTTTCATATGATTTGTGTCTAATGATAAAGTTTTTGAAGGATTTTAAAATGAAAATTATGTAGTTAGATCTATATATTTGAGTGTAGCTATACGAAAAAAATTCTTTCAATCTCCAAATAAATGTATTGTTTAAGTTTGACATATTCATTTTGTTAGTATTTTTAGGATTTTGAGATAAACAAAGAATATAATCTTTCCATTTAGCTGAATATTTACTGTCTATAAGAAGATTAATTGTTTTAATTACCAATGAAATTGCGTACAATTCTGGATTAGGTAAGGCAATACCACCATTATCCCAGTTGTACATTTTGATTGATAATGCAATTCTAGATTTAATTGGATGCCAGAGGAACTCATTTATAATACAGTTAAACTTTTTAATTATTATATGGGTAGGAGTATAGATATAGACTGTATTATATACAACATTTTAGGAAGTAAGACCATCTTTATAAATGACAACTTTTCTTCCATTGAAAATCTTATTTTTAACCATGAGCTTGTTAATGTTTCTATGCTTTGAATACTTTTATTTTTCATGTATCTTTTAAGTTATTAGAAATAGTTATATATATAACATTATTACAAAATCTCTTTAGATCATTAAATCTCCTCCAACACATGATGACCTTACAACCTTTTCATAGGAACCGTAACCTGAAAATTAATAATCAACTAATAGATCTAAAAAACTTCCCATTTATAATTAACTTAACTCTACATGATATATACCCATATCTGACTTATTTGGCTCATGATTTAAGACAGCAAATGAATCTTCCCAAATCATACTTTGTCATATTGAGACCGATTAAAGATCTATCCATAAGCTACTTTAAAGATTTAATTATTAATAAAGAGGACTTAATGAAATGTACCGCACTATGGCAAGCCCTATTACAAGGTACCAAATTTATAACATCCACATATAAACTGATAAAAGACTTTAAATATCAAGATCACGTCCTCTTGTCAAACTATTGGAAAGAAAAAATACCATTGATTGAAGAAAGTAAAATAGTAAAAGCAATTAATTTAACAGTAAAATCAATCTCCCTCCAAAAGTTAATATTTACCCAACTCATGATACTCAATAATGCTTACTATACACATCTTAGCCTGCATAAATTTAACTCTAAAAATTCTCCTAAGTGCCCATATTATAAAGATGAAACTGCTGACCTCCTACACATGTTCTGGAGCTGTAAATGTATATACAGACTTTGGAATTCCTTAAAATTACAACTGCAAAAGATGTGATATCAAAATTCAATGCTTTCTTGGGAATTTATGATATTGCATATCCCTCCAAATAATCTATCTAGATCCCAAATGACCATACTTATGAATATCTTTTTGCTAATGAAACTCTACATAGCTACTAATTGGCTGAACCCATCTCAAACTTCATGGGACAACTTCAAGATTTTAGCGATAAAACATATATTAGCCCACAAACTATAATCATACCAAACATATAATAATCTGAAGATTTGGGAACAAATTTTCAATATTATACTGACTTAATGTACCTAGCCTAGGAAACTCCCTGGATATATATAGTATAACGTCTAACCCTATCAGGAATCATATTATTACAAGATATTATCCTTAGTGATAAGAATCTTCATATGTACTTCTATGTTAAAATATGGAAGCATTCATGTAAATAGTGTACATATGTTATAAGAATGTTGTTAGAAGCTTTGTTTGGAAATTACCTGTGTATTTCTCGGTCAAATGTTTGTATGAACAAGCTGAAAAATAATAAAGAATTATTATTGAAAAAAATAAATAAATAATTATACATAGAAATGTTATTCGTTGAGTTTGTGCTAAATATTTCTTAAATTATGTTGTATGTTGAATTATTTTTGACCAACTAAGATAATTTGTGTTTTATTATGATTGAATCTAAAGACCTGAGTTTTTTTTTTTAAACTTGTCCATATTATTAAATAACTCTGACAAGGTAGGATTTTTACCCCCCAATGTAATCAATATGTCGATCACAAACAGTTGTACTATTGATGTTTCATTAAAACCCAAATCATAACATTTGATGTTAGTATTATCCATAATCAGGTTAGCCCATGGTTCCATAATTAAGGTGAAAAGGGGAGATAATGGACAGCCTTGTTTAGTGCCTTTTTAATAGGTATATATTGTGAGATATAGGAGCCTATTTTGACATATGCTTGACAACCAGGGAATAGTTGGGTAATATGATTTATAAAGTTTTTGGAAACATTAAGTTCTTCCCGTAGTATAAATAAATAGTCCCAGTTTATTGTGTTGAATGCACAATTTATGTCTAAGCTAATTAAGGTTAGGTTATTTTTTAAGTTCTTCACTGATTCTATTGAGGTTATTATTCTCTTAATGTTGTCATATGAGGTTCTGTTAATAATGAAGCCAGTTTGATCAGAGTCTAGTAAACTAGGAAGGAATTTTTTGAGTCTATTTGCATAAATTGAAATGAACATTTTGTAATTCGTATTTAATAAGTAAATCGGTGTGTATGATTTACATTTGGTAGGATCCTTATCCTGTTTTAAGATAGGAGTGATAAATGTATATTTCCACAATGGTGGGATTAAATTTTTAGTTTGAGCTATACTGAAGACTGAATGTAAAATCGAGAGAGCTTTTGTAGGTAGGATTTTATATATTACAGGGATGATGCCATCATTACCCGGGGCTTTGTTTTGTTTTAATTTGTTGATTTGTACTTGAATGTCTTTAAGGGTTATCTTGTCTGTCTAATAGTTCAACTTGTTCTTCAGTTAACTTAATTTTTGAGTTTTTATTAATGAATGACCTTATGTCAATTATGGGGTTTATTGACTCAGTGGACTGATTTAGTTTAGGAAAAAAATATCTAAATTAATTTAATATATTATGAAGACCGGAAAACTTTTTCTTTTTTTGTGGTGAATAAAGTTCCTTAATGTGATTAAATGTATTCATTCTTTTAAGTTTGTTGGCTAGCATATTTATGGATCTAGTGTTTGATGAAAAAGTAATACATTTAAATTTCTCTAAACTAATCTTTATCTTATGATCTAAAATCTCAAGATACTCCTTATTTAAAGAATCTATATCTTTTTTAATAGTTTTATCTTCTTTTTTTAAAGGTCTAGATTCAAATTATTAAATTTTGCTTGTATCTCTTTTAATTCTTTATCTCAAGTAATTCTTTTTTTTTATACCAATCAATTATCCTACCGTATAAATAGGCTTTCATTGCATCCCGTATGAACATTTTGGATGTGTCATTAGTGGCATCGTGTTCAATGAAGGCATGAACTTCTATAGATATGAAGGATTTAAAATCATTCAAATTAGTAATGTATGCTGGAATCCTCTTTATCTGAGCATTATATAAAGAGTAAATAGGTCAAAAGCTATAGAGTTGTGATCTGAGAGGGGACATGCAATCAGCTTAGTATTGGTTAAAGAATCAACTAAGTTATTAGAGATAAAAACTCTGTCTATCCTTGAAAATGAGTTATGTCTGTGAGAAAAATAGTGTAGAATAATGATTTAGTATCTGCATAGTTATTGATATCTCTCAAACAAAAGGATTCAGTAAATTCTTTCAATAACCTTGCAGTGGATGAAATCCTTATATTACCAGTGAAAGTGGAGTCTTTACTATCAAAAATACAATTAAAATCACCAGTTAGTATCGTGTTGCATTTTGAAAACTGAATAATGTGTTCTATATGTTGCTGTGCTGTTTTAAGTCCAATGCCAGGAATCCAATATATGTTAAATAAAGTGAATATTTCACTATTAAATTATATTGTGACTGATGCTACCATACCTTTATTATCTTGGTATATATCTATTATTTTAGGGACAGGACGTATGTTATTCCATAGTATTGCAACACCTCTTTTTTTTTGAACATGTTCAGAAGTAACTAGCAGAGAAAAGGATTTAGAGTCTAATTTGGCAATGTCATCTGATATCAAATGATTTTCTTGTAAGAATATCTGTTGAGAATTTTGAAGTTTAAGATATTTAATTAAAGATCTTCTCTTATTTGGGTCATTTAATCCATTAACATTAAATGAAATGCAATGTCGTGAATTAGATTCTTTGTTTAATAATACATTTTAACTCTGAGTTTTATTAGTTGTTTGTTAATATACAAGAGAGAAATATAAGGAACACAACATTATTTCTTTATATCGTATAATAAAGTAGTAAAACCAAAGATATGTTTAAATAGTGGTCATTTATGTGAGTTGTAGTGAACACCAATAAAGATATTTTCAAAAATTTATAACAAAAACTATTAATTAAAAAAAAAAACCTTTCTGGAGTTAAAAACTCCTAATTTGAGTGACACTAGTCACTCAAATTGTCTTTCTAACTAGCAGCAAATTTCAGTCAGGAACTATCTAGTTATGACCTTTCGTGTATTTACACAGTATGTCTTAACAATAATACATTTATTAGTGGTATATACTAAAATGGTACTACTTACTAGACAGAGTTACTGATTACCAATACAAGTGTGTTGATGAATATTGTAATGTTTATAAATGCAGAGTCAATAGCGCCATGTAATGACAGAATAAGAGTGGTTTATATAGAATATTTCTGGCTATAATAAGAAAAATATACAACACTAAGGACTAGTCATCTGCCTTCCTTATTCATAGGTTCATAGGTTGGTACTAGGCTATCAGCCCTAGGGCCTATACACGCCTAGCCATAACAATTCCCTGGCTATTTCTTCCCACATTATTTACTTTCCTGGACCCCTGTCTAGCAGGGCGACTGACGTGATCCCTGGGGTGAATTTCCTTTCTCCCATCCAGTCGTCAAGGTTCCTTTTGAAGAGGTCCAAAGAGGCACTCTGCTTGATATGTATGGGCAATCTATTCCAGAGTCTGGGGAGTCTCTGGGTCAGGAACCTATCCCTCCAGCATGTTTTGTTTATTGTGATGACAAGGTTTAGATCCCTGGAGTGTGTAGCTCTGACGGATTGGGATTTCTTTAAATGTAGCATGTCCAACAGCTCTGGGTTTGACATGGCCTTGTATGTTAAGCAGAGATCGCCTCTGAGTAGACGATATGCGACAGAGTATAGCTGGAGTTTTTTAAGGCGTCAGCGTAGGGCATCTGCTTTAGGCCTGTGATTCTTTTAGTGAGGTATTTCTGAGGCCTTTCCAGTTGTTGCAGATGACTTGAGAGGTACATACCAAATGGGGCATTGTATTCTATAATGGGTCTAATGAGGGATGAGTACAGTGGGACAATGACCTCCTTTTTTCTGGATGAAAAGCCCTTCGTGATGAGGTGTACCACATAGAAGGATTTCCTGACTGTTGTGGCGATGTGGTTATCGAAGGTGAGACCACTGTCCACCTGTGTCCCTAAGTCTCTTATCACACTTTCTGTGTTTAGTGTACTGCCACCTATATGGTAATTCATGGATACATGTTTTTTCCCAAAGGGATAACAATACATTTCTTGGCATTGAGCTTGAGCCCATGGCTCTGACACCAAGCATCTGTTTCTGTAAGGCCCTTTGTAGAGTATCCACATCATTTGGGGATTCAATAATGGCTCCCAGTTTGCAGTCATCTGCAAACTTTGTTAGCCAGAGTCCCTTAGTGTTGACCTGTACTTCAGAGAAGTAGATGCCAAACAAGAGCGGCCCCAGGACTGAACCCTGAGGTACTCCACTTGTCACTTGTCTGGAGCTGGATTTGGAGTCAGCTACTTTTATAGTGTGGGTTCTATCAGTAAGCCATTTAGCAACCCATTCGGTGACATAGGGATTAATGCCCAACTTAGTACGTTTATCTATGATTCCAGAGTGGGGGATGGTGTCAAAGGCCTTGGCAAGGTCTAGATAGGCTGTGTGGACCACCTTACCCTTGTCCATGGCTCTGGAGACTGATTCAAAGAAGTTAATCAGGTTCAGGAGACAAGATCGGCCCTTCACAAACCCAAACTGGGTGGGGTCCAGTGTTTGAAGGTTGCCAATGTCTTTGTTTATAAGTTCCATGATAATACGCTCCATGGCCTTGCAGATAAGGCTTGTCAGACTGATGGGACGGTAGTTTCCGGGATCCAAGGTGGATCCCCCCTTGTGGATTGGGATAACTGTAGCTCTGCGCCACTCAGTGGGCACGAAACCTGAGGTGAGGCTATGATTAAACATGACACTTAGGTGAGGTGCCAGTTCATATTGTAGTTCATGTAGTACACAGCCCGGGATGTCATCTGGTCCCATGGATGCTGTATTCTTGGCTTTAGAGAGTGCGTTTTGTACCTGTGTAGCCGTTATTACTGGAATTTGGCAATCTTCCGGTATTGAGATGGGCCATTTAGGGGGTGAGAGGGGGGGTGAAGTTGGCACTGAATCGATCTGCCAGGATATTGGCAATATCCTTTGGATCAGTATATTTAATGCCTTTCTGTTTTAGCTCAGAGCAGATATGAGCATTGCCATTTAGATTTTTGACATAGTTATAGAATGCTTTGTGGTTGTCTTTGGAATCTTTGGCAATTTTATTTTCGTAACTAGCTTTGGAGGATTTTATGAGGCATCTCAGTTTCTTACTGAGGCTAGTAAGGGAGTTTTTTGCATCCTGGGATTTTCCTCTTTTCTGCAAATGTTTCTTCCTTTTGTTGTAAAGTTTGTTTATGGCAGGGGACCACCAGATTGTCTTCCTTGTTTTGGATGAGAGCATTTTGGTTCTATTTGGGATGGCACGATTCATGCATGAGTGGATGTGCTCGTACAGTGCCTTAGTGTAGGATTCAGCAGTTTCAGTTCCCGTCTGCATGGGTGTCATGAAGTTTGTCACTTCTGACTTGAGTAGCATGAAGTTGGCTTTGGAGAAGTTTTTTATGGTGGTTTCTTTACTGGGGGTGGGGTGGGATGTGGATGTTAAGGGTGATTAGCTTATGGTCAGACCTGACTAACGAGGGGTGACCATAGGTGCGGAGCATTGATTTCCCATGTTGGTAATGACCAGGTCTAGGATATTGGAGCCCTGGTAGGACTATGGATTAGTTGATCCAGGGCGTTGGAATTTATGAATTCCAAGAACCGTTAGCGCAAAGGTGTTGGGACATGAGTAGTTTTCCCAGTTAATGGCAGGGTAGTTAAAATCACCCAGTATTAGGGTGTTTGGTTCTATCTTAATATTTTCCAGTATGTTTAGAAAGATGTAGTGAGAATCTTGGGGTATGGTGGGGGATCTGTAGCAAGCTACAATTTGGATTGCAGTCTTACCTAGTGTTAGTTGCACTTGGAGAATTTCAGACACATTGTGTTGGCCAACTAGCCTGGTGGTGTGAATATCCTTGGTGAATATTGACACTCCTCCGCCTTTAGTGTTTCGGTCCTGGTTTGGTGGCCAAAAAGTGTGGTAAGAGTTGTAGCCTGGTATTGCAGGGGTGCTCTCTGGAGCCTTGAACCAGGTCTCAGTTACTGCACAGATATCGATGTTCTCCATTTTTAGGAGTGCCTCGAGAGAGTGCATTTTGAGGTTTAGACTTCTAGCATTGAGTAGCATTACCTTCAGATTTTGCATGCTTGTACCTGTTATTTTCTATCTTACTCTCCCTTTTCCTATAATATGTCATTACTTCGCACTGAGGCCACGCCATTAAATGGTTTGAAACAGGTCGTGATGTAATGACGCAAGAAAAGTAGCTTAATGAGTGTGGTGATTAATAGGGAGCATTGAAATTATCAATCTAAAAAGTAAAATGGGTGTTTCAGATAAGCCGCACAAAGGACAATGCCATAAAATATAAGTATTGTATCCCTCTCTTTCTAAAAATAAAATAGAGATAATATCATAAGCAATAAGATACTTATTTATATCAGGTTAAGTAGACAAATGAAATGGCTTTGTAACTAAAAATGAATAATATACTATATATTGAACAGCATCTCAGTATGCAACATAAGGCAGTTATATTAATTATTATAATATTAAAAAGAACAGTCCAATACTTGTTTCTTCCCCTTTTTCTTTCCTCCTCCTCCCTCCCTTCCACTTTTGAAAGACCATGTAGATTTAAAGTTACATCGTTGGATTACAACTGTATGTTAGCAGGCTAGTATTTCTTTTCTATTCTCTTCTTTCTTCTCCTTTCTTTTCCCTCTTTCCCCTTCTTCCTTTTTCCTTTTAAACAAAAAATGCACAGTAAAGCAAGAATAATGTGTTATTAAAAGTCTAAAGACAAATAGTGTTGATATACTAAGCAACAGATCTGCTTTATGCATATATAGTCCATCAAAGTCCAAGAATATTCATTATTTGTGAGTTTAAATACAGTACCTTTATATATGGGTCTCATTTCTCTTTTTTTCCTTTCTTTCCCTCTTCTCTTCCTACTCTTCTTTCCCTGCCCCTCCACTCACGGCTCTATCGTGGCTTTGTATCTCTTCTTAATTCAAATTGATCACAATGTGATGTATGAGAGTCTGAGAGGTTGAACATTTACTGGCTGGATGTAATTTTGGAGTTACAGATGACATTAAATTAACATTGTTGCTGATTTTCCATTGAGATGGATGAAGATCCTTGTGTTGGATGCTTCCATGTTGTGGACGGAGTGCTGATGATGTCATTCTGCATCAGAAAGTCATCTAACAGCTGATCTTTAGTCTACAAGTTTGAATAATCAGCTGGAGGTTGCAGCGGGAAAGAGAGTGATAGCGAGACATGTAAAACTGACTTCCAACAACTCAGTAAGTGCTCGAGACATCCCGAACATACTGAGAGCAATACAAACACTCGCAGAGGGAGAATAAAAAAATGTTGCAGCATGGAACAAATCCAAGACCCAAGGCACAACACAGCCAAAATGAAGCAAAAAACAAACAAACAAACAAACAAACCAACCCCCAAAAATTCCCACAAAGAAGTGCACTGCCAACACAAAATATCTCTAAAAATAGCAGGACACCAAATACAAAGCACAAAATAAACCCCAGTGAGTACACATGAAAGCCAGATCAAACAGCACGTCCAACAACGCTAACTTATCAGCATCACTCCAGAGCTACAAAGCAGAGAAGCCAAGACCCACAAACTACAAAAAAGTTGCTCAAATTGACATAAAAAAGCAACAAAAAATAAGAACCAGTTCACTACAAAGCAGATAGACCACTCCAACAGTCCAAATGTAACTATAAAATGACAGCGTAACAATGACCCCATCCAAGAGACTGCAAGTCACAAAGGACAACACTCAGACTGTCAAATGCTAGAGAACAGATATTCCCTTCCAGCTTGTATATGATTAAGTTATATCATGTAAAGGATATTTTATGTCAAGTTAATGAACTAGATACTAATAGTAATAGATCGTAATGGAGCATGGGATTAATAACTATTAAATATATAACAAATAGCAGAAAATTAAATACTATTTAACAAAAACCAAAGAAAATGGAAAAAGTAATTTCAACACTCACCTGTTGAACAATTTTCATCTTGGAAGACTTCTGAGTTATATAGAAAGATTTATAATTTATATATTAGAACAAAAAAAAATCAGAACATTGTGGTTTAACTCAAGTCATTTATTTTCTTTAGTTTCTTTTTGTGGTCTAGAGTTTTCCAAGATCCATTTTCCGCTAATCTCTTAAGGCTAATGGAGGCCCAGTCCATATCATCTATTTTATCCAGGATTTTATTTGATTTTATATATGCAATGGCTGGTTCTAGTTCATCAAATATCTTGGGACTGTCCTGAAGAAAGATTTTTAGCTTTGCTGAAAAAGTATAGTGTGTTTTAATTTGAGCTTTTTTAAGTTCTTTGAGTAATGGCAAGAATAGTTTCCTTTTGGCAATTACTGATGAAGAATAATCATTGTCAAACCGGATGATATTATCTTTAAATTTGATGACTGATTTGGACCATGCTGTCTTCAGTACAATTTCTTTGTCAAGAGAGGACAAAAATCTAACTATGACAGATCTTGTAGAATTAGCTTTATTATTTTTTGATGTAGTCAAAGATCTGTGAGCCCTTTCAATTCCATATGAAAGGGCTTCGGGGAGTTGTAGGATCACTGGTAACCAAGATGTTAAAAATTTCTCCATATTATCTTCAACATTCTCTGGCAACCCAAAGATTCTAATATTGTTTCTTCGAGATCTGTTCTCCAGATCTTCTATTTTTGTTAACAGTTAGGAATTTTGCTTTAAAAGGCGTTCTAAATTGTGTTTGATTTGTGCTTTTTGTTGCTTAAGGTCTTGGTGGATAGTTTCCATTTATCGAGAACATTTTTCCTTAGAATTATCCAAGTTCAGATCCCATTTATCTATTTTTGTAGAGAGTTCCTGGATGGTAGGAAGCAAAGTTTGTAGTTCCTTTTTTAATGAGAAATCCTGATGTGAAGATTTAGTGAAGCTCATACTGTTAACTGGTGCCAGAGACTTGACTCTTATAATCTGACAGGAAAATATAAAAAAAATAACAAAAATTGAAATACTATCTAAATAAACTTTAGGAATATATAAAAAAAAATCCGTATTAGATAGATATGTTCAAATTTTCCTGTCATAAAAGATATGAAGAAGCAGAGCTGACAGAAAATGCTGCTACTCAAGGCTCATTCTTAGCCACGCCCCCACTTCTTAAATTCTTGACTTAAGGGAAGAAACTGGTAGGAAAAAAACATTGGGCAGGATTCACGAAGGCTTGCACGGAGTGTAAGAGACGTGCAACACTCCATGCAAGCCTCGCGATCCAGGAACAGCCCTAAACTCCGTGTAAGAGACCAGCTAAAACTTCTCTTACACGGACTGGGCATGGACATGCTAAATACCTCACTTGCATCCAAAAGGTATGCAAATGAGGTATATTAGCGATCCACGAAGCAGAAACCAGTCCGTGTAGGAGACGTTTTAGCTGCAGAAATGTACTCAGTTGACAACTGAGTACATTTCTGCAAAATCCACAACGGAGCGATGTCAGCTCCAAATAAAGGTTGCATATGATTCAGGCAGCATGCCAATGGCCAAATATGTGGCCATTGGCAAGACAACCCGATGCAAAATTATTAAAAATATAATTTTTTTTTCGGCGATCGCCGATGTTTAAACCCAGCGCAGCCCCGTGCAAACGGGCTGCGCTGTATAAAACCATGAAAAAGAAGGTTATAAACCCACAAATGTGGGTTTCATGCAATACATGGAATGATAATGCAGGGACCAGCAGACTAAAACCAACATGGCCACCGTGTAGTGGTTGCTAAGGGGGGAAGCTGAGTCTAAGACATGTAACTAAGCATTAGTAGGCAATCTTATGTAAATGAGGGTTCGGATACTGAATCGCACAGTCACATACCAAATGAGCACAGTCTGAGTAGTGTAAGAGATACAAAAGGGGGAGGAATAGAGTAGGAGATAGGTGACATCACAGGGGGGAATGGTAGAAAAAATGCAGTTCATTGGAGGCCAGTGTAACATGACAGATGACAGGCACAGATCATGGAAAGAGGTGTGCCACTAGATAAGTCATGGAAAGTCAAGAAATGGAAGGTGTACACTGTAATCTACACCAAAGATTCTTGCTGGCCGTGCATGCGCACGTGTGCACGCCATGAAGCACGAGTAGGACAGTGTGCGCGCGTGTAAGGCAGTGTGAGTATGTGGGAGCATGTTGGGAAATGTTTAACACTGTTTGCACGGGTGTGCACGCGTGTAAGGCAGGCTGAGTATGTTGGAGGCTGTTGGCGGACGTGTAACAGTGTTTGCGCGCGTTTAAACCCGAATAAGTAGATTCTGAACCGTGTAAGCACGTGTGCGTGCATGTAAGCCACTGTGAGCGTGTTTCAGATAGTATGCAAGCTGCTCCCCCCTGAGGAAACAGAGAGGAAAAAGGAAGCAACAGAATAAATAGGAAGCTAGCAGGGATAACTGCTGAAGCTAGCAGGTGAAAACAATTAGAAGCAGGCAATTACACAGGTAGAATAGTAGCCCAGCCCAGCACTTAAAACCCTGCAAACAGTAGTGCAGGATGTTTCCATTAAGAGACACTGCAAGACAGGAGTAAGCTAATAGAAGTGAAAACTGAAAAAGCTTCACTCAGAGCAGAAATGTTAGGGGCTGCCATAGCTGTCATAATGAGACATAGGCGACTTGCTGAGGGTGGTGACAATGCAGACGATGCCAGACAACCCACAGTGAGGAGACGGAGAAGAGTGTACAGGCCCAGGGTCACCTACCACGGGTTACATGAGCTGGAGATAGTAGAGCGCTATAGAGTGGACAGAGAGCTCCTGCAGCAAATTGTTGAGCTGTGCAGGCCACGCCTCACACACAGAACCAACAGAGGGGAACCCATCCCAGTGGAAATCAAGGTATGTGTTGGCCTAAGAATACTAGCGACAGGTACCTTCCAGAGACCAACTGGCGATATGATGGGGATATCACAGGCATCAGCCTCCAGGGTACTACACCAGTTCCTGGATGCCATGTCAGCACATGTCGGTGATCATGTATATTTCCCCAATGCCCGTGAGGTATTGGCCAGCAATATACGTCTCTTCCAGCAAATAGCGGAATACCCTGAGGTACTGGGTGCTATAGACTGCACGCACATACGCATCAAAGCACAAGCAGGTGAGCGGGGTAGGGATTACATTAACCGCAAGGGCTTCCCCTCCATCAACTGCCAGGTCGTGTGTGATGCCCAGGGCATAATAATGAATGTGTGTGCTGGTTGCCCTGGGAGTTATCACGATTCCCACATCTGGCATTTGACGCAGCTGTACCAGACATTTGCCAATGGGGACATCCCACACGGACACCTAGTGGGGGATGCAGGTTATGCACTGGAGCCGTGGCTGATGACACCCATCAGAAATGCACACACACCTGAACAGGAACGCCATAATGAGGCACACGCACAAACACGTAATGTGATAGAGCGTGTGTTTGGGCTGCTCAAGTCATGGTTCCGGTGTCTGGACACATCTGGTGCAGCCTTGCAGTACACACCAACTACATGTACCCAAATTGTCATGGTATGCGCTATGCTACATAATATGATCTTGCGAAAACAGCTGCAGCAGGACCAGCATAGGGCCGGGCCAAACAGCCCCCACCATTGCCAAGGCCAACACAGGCAGAGCATGACTCGGAGGAGGAACAACCTGAGCCTGCCCCAGTAGGCAGAAGGAGGCGTGCCCAGTATGCCCTGGCCTTGGCAAAGAGGCAACACATAGCACATACACTGGCACAGTAGGAACCCTGGGAATGATACCCCTCTCTGACTCACTCATATAGTAGCAGGGATGCCTAACATGACACAACCTGCTCTCAAACATGTACAGGGAGTGTAGTATGTGCATCCGACAGAGGCAGCCCTGCAGCACCACCTGAGGCATGATTGCCATGTGTTAAGCAATGTAACACCATCTAGTATATGCAAACATGAAGACCGTGCCTAACATCTCACCCTCACCAAGCATGATGCCACACTATAAAGACAAGAATATCAAATACAATAATTGGCTGAAGTAATGCAGTCAGTCAAAGGGGAGCCAATGTGTTACAGTCTGGGAAGATATGCGGAGTTTGACATGATGCACCACCTGCTAGGGGTGGCATGCAACTATCATGCCATGCCCCATGGATACTGGCAAAGGCTGTCAGTACCCACAGCATGCCCTGAATAGGTAAGTCTCAAAACACAAACCCAACCCATAGGTTATACAAGGGATAGGAACCTAGATGTAATACTACCCCATGACAGATGTACAAACAGCAAGATGTGTGCAGTGTAAATGCACACAGTAAGGAGAATGTAGATACCAGTCCTGTAATAGAGAACTGGGCAAGGCTCACAGCAGCACCCTAACACTACCAGGTCACACCACATACTGTGCTGTACAGCCGCAAAACATGGAACAAGCTACAAAAGGAGGGTGACTAGCAAGAAATGGCAAGGATAACCACACCCCCATGTTGGTACCACAACAAGAAGCAGCAGGGAATATCCATGGTCAAATACCAATGGCTAAAACTGCCTCGCAGTATATAGCCTGCCGCAGACCCCTGTCCTAATACCAGGAACAGCACCTGGCCTATGTTGGAATACATGAATATATCAAGCCCCCCAAACCACATTATATTGCTTGACTGAAAATACCCAGACATACACCGGTAGCATTGTACCAGCACCAACACAGTAGGAGACAATTACCCAGATTCCATAAACCAAAATGCCCAGGAACAATGTACCACCCCCACAAGAGGGGTAAGCATACTGGATGTGATAATCAGCAACATGTGTACTGGATGGCAAGATGAGAAATGTACCCCTCACTAGTAAGACCAGACCATAGAGTAAGCACACTGGATATACACACCCTGACCCCAGTCCCTGGCCAGAATACCACAGTGAAAAACATGTGTAAAGTATAGGTTGCAGCCCTCAAAACCGATGTTGACTCCACAAAAGGCCCTGTGCAAGTGCAGAATATGGGACACACCACAGAACATGTTATACAGGCATTCCATGAACACAGCCAGGAATGCTTGGAGTATGCAGTCACAAATAACAACAACACACAATGCCATACACGCAGACATCTGGCATGCTGGACTCCAGCCATTACCAAACCATGCAAGAGAATGAGGAAGATACCCCAAGATAGAGCAAACATAAAAAGGGAAGTAATCACTGACCAGTAGTATGGCAACAACATATGTCCACACATACAATCCACTAAGTCCAGCCACAACAAGTATAACCTATGAATCCAGAGGCAATGTGATGCCAGTACCAAGTACACAGACAACCACAACACCCCTGAATAAATACAAACATATGTGATAGATGCATCCATGTATCCAAAGCAGAGGTTGAGCTCCAACAAGCCAGTACTGTCAACACTAGTCAGGAGGAGAAGGTAACCACATACACCACAAACCCAGTCCCACATAGACCTACCACAACTGTAAACGAAACACATAAACACAGACAAATATTCCCGGAGGCCTTAATTACAAACACACCACACAAACAGACGCCTCCAAAGTAGATCACAAGCAACCAGAACAGTCAAACATAGCACATGCAATGAATAGTACACAAAGCTGGTGTGCCAAACAGTCACAGGCCCGAAGGAGAAACAAATGCCTGATACAGTCGTAATAGGTGTCTGTATAGGCAGAAACACAGCTGTCCCACTCACCAGACTGAACAAGGGAAAGGGTAGAGTAAGCTTCTTGTAGGTAGCCACAAAATGCCACTTAACACAAGTACGCAATTCACCCCAAAGCAAGCAGAAATATGATGCACTCAATGTCCATGCTGGTGTGAATTACCTGAGTTGTACCTCCCTGGTCAACAACAAATGAGACATGGATGGTCCCTCCGAGTATGTACCCCAGGGCGGGATGACACTGGCTGTGTGCAGCATCCAACCCTCACCAAGAATGATGCCACAGTACAAACACAGAATGCTCATGTTTAACAGCTGGCACAGTTACAGCTGTCAGTCCAAGAGGGTGTAATGTGTGTCTGCTGGAGATGTCAAGCATGACAAGGCATGCTGCTGTTACAGGGGTGGCTGTCAGCTGTTACCCGTGTGCGTCTGGATACTGGATAAGGCCTTTGCCGCCTCCATAGAGCCGTATGTAGGCAAGGCCAAAATGACTACCCACCACCCTAGAAAACATAAGTGGTAGGAAACATAAGGGTAATGCTGACCAATGCCAGATGTGTAAACTGCAATATGCATGCCCCTGAGGCACTTCCCATTATGGAGAACATTGATGCCTGTCCAGTGACAGAGGCCTGCTGCAGGCCTAGTGATACCACACCAGCACTACTAGGTTATACCACATACCATGTGTTATGGCCCCAACACCTGCACCAAGACATTAAAGGAGGGGGAGTATCCATATGCAGCACAGACACCCATATAGCCAGATAACAGACAATGCACAAAGCAGCGGACACCACCCATGTGCACATAACTGTAGTCAAAACTGCTGTACAGTCTGTAGCATGCGACAGACCACACTCCCACACACAAGAACCCCACCCAGACATCCGAAGACACTGGACAGTATGGATGTCCCACCAAATACCAGACAAGGTACACAAAGTACCACATAGGTGTCAAACCATTATGTATGCAAGGAGTCATCAGGGACCTAGGGACACAGGTCGACATTGATCTGTCATGTGACAGCCACAATGCCAATGTGGCTATGACGACTGTTGATACTGGACACCGTATCATGAAAGGATTCACACCAACATCGACAGGGGTCACTGTGCCGCTGTACTGTTCCCTTATCAGACCCATAATCTAGTACAATGACTCATATGGGATGTACCATACGTGACACCTGCAGCGGTTCGAAAGACCTCATAGTTACCCCACCAACAGGATAAAGGGTGCGAAATATATGTCATATGCTGCCTGGCTGTAGACACCCCAGCTGACTGCAGTCACACACTGCCTACACAGAGGCATTGTATGTCTGTTGTACCAGGCCATGTCCAACACAGGAGTAATGGACATGCTACACCACAGGAAATCAAAGCCATTGGAGCTGTGAGAGTCACAGATGTCAACTCAACACATAATGAAATAAGATGTGCTGGAGGGACAGATACATAACCCATAGGCTCCCCACACCCAGAAACAGGATCCCAATCCATGGTAGGCAGAGCCCCTCACTGACACCCCTCAACAGGAATATTGCCAAGTGGATGGATGACCGTACATATAAACTGGGGGTTCCCACTGTGTCACGACCAGACAGAGACACAGTGAAGAACCTCATAAATGGCCGTAATTGAACATAGCAAGGGGTGGCAAAGGACACACACACTCTAGCTAGGCTTACCAATGGCCTAGGGTGTCTAGCCTACTATGAACCCATGAACCTATGAAGATACAACACGTACAGGACACTAAGGATAATCACAAGGCTTACCCAACTGATGTTGGGAACCATGTTGGGCATCCACAGATATGCTCCGAATCACACAGATATTACAAACAACATACCAAACACACACACATATTGCTAACATAAAACCTGTCAGGTGCAGTGCAAACACCCCCCCCCCCCCGAGTGCAAAATACCTATCCCAGCAGACGGTCCCCTGACATTGCAGATGCTGAGGTAACAGCCATCATCTGCAAAGCAGAACACACAGCAACAAAGGTATGTGATGGTGTCCTGTGCTGAGGCCAACATGGACCCCAAGAGTAATGGAATGCAAAATCACACTACTGGCCAATGTCAGCCTTACCACAGGGTATGTACCCAAAGAGCAATGTATAACAACAGTGGTCCATCCCAACAAAGGTGTTGCCTGAATGGATACTCCAAACTACCACCCCAGGATCCTGACAAGCTTGTTCTGCACAGCTATGGAAAGGATCAGTATGTACCGCAGACAGAAGGCTAATGTGGACCTACTGATACCGGACCCTACACACTGTGGCTGTTGTAACTGCAGAACCGGCCCCTAAACATGTCTGACCCATTTGAAGCAGTCATTAAGGTCATTGATGAGGGCTATGTGGTCCACACAGCATAGCTGGACCGTGCACATGCTTCTAGACAATAACGTACGTGTTCAGTATGGATATGTTCACCAGCTTAAATATACACCCCTATGTCAGTAGAGGGGTTGCAAAGCAGACCAAGGACAGAACTGACATGGTCAGACATGCTGCATCCATGTCAGACTACAAAGCGGATATGAGTGGCATCCCACAAGGCCTGGTCTTGGCCCCCCCACCCCCATTCTGTATACATGTCCCATAGGTATAGGCCAACATGGAAGGACTGTGACTGAGCATGTATGCAGAGGAGTACAAACAGCCCACCGTATCCGACCCCCAGCTGACACAAGCAACCCACAAAAGGGCCACCTACAAACAAACAACTGTAGCCATAGCCAAGTCAGCAAGCCAAGTGCAGAACTGTGTATAGACAACCACTGTGGATATACAGTAAGTGCCCACAAATTACCACACAGGTGTTAACCCATGAGGCACCTAACATGTAATGTGAGACCTGGGTACAAAAGGTGATAAATAACCTGCACCGGACAAACATGTGTCTGTAGTGTTCACAGAAACATGTACCATATACCCACCCAAACATGAAGGCTGGCAGATGTAGATAAGGGGAATGCACCCTGGCTCTGCAGCCATCCTCCATCAGCATCACAACTGACTACAATAGCCCCTGTGGGATATAGCACAGCAGACACCTCCAACAACTGTAAAGTCCACAACAGTACCCCACCAGGGCTAGCAAAGAGCCTGAACAGATGCCATGTGTTGCCTGAGTAAACAAACTGCAGCCCCACACACTGCCATCCTTCCCGGCTACAGGAAAGCTGTGCCTGATGTATGATGCCATGCCCAACCTGGAATGAATTAACATGTTGCACCTTGTACAATCTGAATGGCAGTGGGCTATGCACATGAGAGACCTGAACCCCAGCACTGACATACATAGGACAAGCTGTACAGAATGATCCATAACACAGAAGGCACCCCCACACTTCAGTAAACCCCTGGTACAGGACAGCCAGAGTGCCACATATCGACACCCCTCAAGAGGCAACCTGATGAGTGTATGGGAAATGGTAGGCTACCCTGGGTATCACTGTTATATCAGAGGTAGACAGAGGCACAGTATACCAACCATGACATATGTCATGGCAAACTCCAGTTACAATGTGTGTCAAAGGACAAACACACCCTGTGACTACCATCAGAAATGGCCTACAGAACATCGCTAGTGTTTGCCAATGTCCACCCATGTTGTGGATTACACTACCAATGTTGGATGAGCCTGGTGTAGGAAGTCCATATCTGAACATATTGCAACATGATCATATGTGCACAACTGGCCCCTACACCGTCTGTCATGCTCACTATGAAGATGTCAAGCAGTGATAGGACTAAAGCCCAGGATACTGTCCACTACAGTGAAATACCGAACCACTACACTATACGGTACTACAGTGTTAGGTCATTATGAAAGTATGTTGAGAACTGTCTGCAAAGTATCCCATGCAATTCCTGCAGGCACAGTATAATCCCTGTTGTGGCAGACATGAAGCAGTTGGCCAGTTAGTACACAACATGACACCCAGCACACAATCATAAACGTGTGATAATGACGAAGGACGCACACACCTAAATATGTGTTGGACTTCAGAGTACAACATATGGAAAGCTCACACTGGGCATGCTCGCACACTTTGATAAATGAGGCATATGTCAGACAACATGCCATGGAAAGGCTGAACTGGGCATGCCCACACACTTAGGCCATATCTCCGTGTAGCAGTTGGCTACACATATCTGGTATTTGTACGTGTCCGTCCAGGAACCAACCACAACACAGCAATCAGCCCAGTGCACACAGTAAATGACCACAGAGACATAAGTGATATAGTGGATCGCCGTCATATGCAAACATCTGCCACAGATACACAAGTTGGTCATAGGAACAGGGAATGCTATGGCAATAAAGACCTGCAAACAGTAGAACAGCACAACAAATATTGTGCATCCGCCAATTGAACATATGGGTGTAGAGGTCAGTACTAGGCTTCTTGCCCCAGGGAATGGCAGCTCAGCCAGAGTGTGCTTGGCATCTGCATCCCCAGGATAGTAGGCTACCATGCCACTGTAAAGTAGGTCACAGAAGGTGACATGTGCGGCTAGTGAGCTGTGCCTCTGTCAAGCAGGGGCACCGTGGAGGTCTCAGGGATTGAATGTGCTAAGCCACAGCCATGTTGTCAGTATGTGCTGTGAGAGGGTTGCTGAGGATCTCTGACAGTAGGTGTCCGTCAATAACAGACTGGGGGAGCCCTATCTGCATTCTCTGGACGATTCCACTGTCAACACTGTGTTGTAATGAGTATGTGTGAATGAAGTGCCGTGCTGGAACCGTCCACATATGTCCTCCCTCTGTGGGCTACAGCTCTGCAATGTATTAGGTTGCTCTGTCTGTTGAACGGCGCATATATGGCCGGTGTACAGCTGACAGGTGTCTTGTTGTGGAGCAGTCATGGGTATATGTGGGATAGCATGACCAGTGCAAACTGTACACATGCTCATAGGATGCAAGTGTCAAGGATTATGCTGAGTGGCCAGTATAGTCCTCCAGCATGGGTCCTCTGAAGTCATCCACCCCAGTCTACACAAGTGTAGCATCTGCTTGTGCTAAACGCAGTTTGTGTGCAGTGACAACCTTGCCTGGGGGTGGAGATGAGATATGGATGTCCAGGGAAAGGTGGGCATGGGCAGATATCAACAATGGGGGTCTACCTCTGGTGTGGAACAGTGAGTACCCACGTTGCAGATGGACAGGTGCAATATGTATTCACCCATGTGGCTGTGGTGTGTGGTTCTGCCATAGCACATGGAGCCACAAATTGTAGTGGCGGTAGGGTACCGTGGTAGAGGCCTGAGTAGTTCTCACACACAATATGCCTGTACCTGATGTTAACAACTGGAATGGTGTATGTGAATACCTGCATATCCTGGCACTGTTCCCAAAGAAGCTAAGTGTGTGTCCTGGATGTGGGTGTGGTGTTCTGGACTGGTTGTGTTGTGTGTTACAGGTCCTGTGGTCCCAAAGCATGGTATAGAACATAACCTGCCAGTGCGATGTGCATATCTGACCTTGACGTAGGTGGCTGCAAATGCATATATATGCTATCCCCCACCTGACAGGTAGTACTACATCTACATACCTCTGTGGAAATAAAGATGTCAGCACCCTAGAAATACTACAGGTGCAGAACAGATGCCCAGTAATTCGGATAGTGCGCTCTGCTAATGCGTCGCCCTCAAGTGTCATAATATAGTTAGGTAGAGGTTCGAATCCTGCAAATGCTCAGTGTCTGCGTGTGTGTGTGGGTGAGTGGGGTTTGTGTGTGTGAAAGGCTGTGAGAGGGAAATGTCCCTTTTGGCAACTGGGAGAACACACTACAGGATGCACACTCCCCTTTCTAAACACAGATGATGTCAGCACCCTATAAGTACAGCAGGAGAAGGGAAGCCTCCCAGTAATGCGAATAGCGCGCTCTGCTAATGCATCCGTCTCAAGTGTCATAACATAGTTAAGTAGTGGTTTGAATCCTACAAATGGCAAGTGTGTGTGTTTGGATGAGGGGGGTTATTGTGTGTGTGCAAATATGTATGAGGAAAAGGTACCTTTTGGCAACTGGGAGAACACACTACAGGATGCACACTCCCCTTTCTAAACACAGATGATGTCAGCACCCTATAAGTACAGCAGGAGAAGGGAAGCCTCCCAGTAATGCGAATAGCGCACTCTGCTAATGCATCCGTCTCAAGTGTCATAACATAGTTAGGTAGTGGTTTGAATCCTACAAATGGCAAGTGTGTGTGTTTGGATGAGGGGGGTTATTGTGTGTGTGCAAATATGTAGGAGGGAAAGGTTCCTTTTGGCAACTGGGAGAACACACTACAGGATGCACACTCCCCTTTCTAAACACAGATGATGTCAGCACCCTATAAGTACAGCAGGAGAAGGGAAGCCTCCCAGTAATGCGAATAGCACGCTCTGCTAATGCATTCATCTCAAGCGTCATAACATAGTTAGGTAGTGGTTTGGATCCTGCAAATGGCATGTGTGTGTGTTTGGATGAGGGGGGTTATTGTGTGTGTGCAAATATGTATGAGGGAAAGGTTCCTTTTGGCAACTGGGAGAACACACTACAGGATGCACACTCCACTTTCTAAACACAGATGATGTCAGCACCCTATAAGTACAACAGGAGAAGGGAAGCCTCCCAGTAATGCAAATAGCGCACTCTGCTAATGCGTTTCCCCTGCGTATCGTAATGTAGTTAGGTAGGAGTTTGAAACCTGTGAATGACATGTGTGTGTGCTTGCTTGTGGGGAGTTTGTGTGTGTGCATTTCTGTATGAAAAACATGTTAGTTTTGGCAATCAGGAGATCACACTACCTGATGCACATTACCCTTTCAGAATACCGATGTTGTCAGCACCCTATAAGTATAGCCAGAGAAGAGGAACTATCTAGTAAACCGAATAGTGCGCCTTGCTAATGTGTCCCTGTCACGTGTCATGACTCAGTTAGGTAGGGGAATGAATCCTGCAAATGGCAAGTGTGCATGTGTGTGGGGGTAGTAGGGTGTGCAAATGTGAGGGAACAGATCCTTTTGGCAAATACTACAATACACCAGATGCTGCATACTCCCCCAGTAAACACAGGGGATGTCACCACACTATCAGCACAGCCAAACAGGGCTAGTTGGCTAGTAATGCCAATAGTGTGCTCTGCTACTGTGTCTATTACCATTGTCAGAGTACAGATAGGTATGTTTTGGTAACCCACAACTGTCACGTGTGGTTGTGTCACACAGTATGACCTTGTGTGGGTGTTTGTACATAACAATGACCTGCAGTAGTTACCATGTCTGACACATGCTTCGTCTGGATAAATGGTATTAGCAATGTATACCAATATGACTGTGTCTTACTGTGCAGGGTCCGCACGTGGTATGTCCCTATACAGTGTGGGTGTCTATGGTGAAAGACCTACAGCAGGGGATACACATCTGGTCTGGGCCATATAGTGTACATGTAGTCGATGTACAGGTGCTGCATGTTCCCACCTGTTGTGGTAGTGGTAACATGTCATTCCACTGCAATTCGGTGACCACATGCTGTGAACTCTTCAACGAGAGTGTTGTAGCTACAGTAATGCTCACACACAATGTTCGGATGGATGCAGTATGGCCTTATAAACACAGTTCATGAGACTGTCATATTGCCGGTGTTGTTATGGAGGATAGGTGGTCTTCCTGTGTATGTGAGGGTTGTGTGTGCCAGGCTATGAACCAGATGGCAGTCCGACACACAGTCAGCTGCACATGAGTAGGTCCTGATGGTTTGTGCTGTGCCAGCAACCTGGAGGTGTGTGTATCTGTGTTACCTTGGGATACCACCCCCTATCCATGTGTGTTACATGTGTAGGGGATGACAGGCATGGTATGGGGCATAACCTGTCAGTGATGGGTAACACCTGTGAGCCATGAATCATGAATCTGGTACTGCACAGACATTGCAGTTCACCATGCTGAGGGCAGTGCCTGGTGCATGCATCTTCCGGTGTACACTGCTGTTGTTGTGTAGCAGCACTGTTAGTGTCCTAACCTGTGTGATACCCACGGAGGTCGCTATGTAAACCATGTCCTGCAGCATAAGGCAGTATGTGTGTACCAAGGAGCCTTGCCATTATACATCGGGCCATGGGTGTCACGTGCAAGATGACCCGTGCACATCATTGTGGCTTCCCTAGCATGTAAGCACACGTTGACAGCCAGTGGATACCCTATGAATGACAGTGGAGACTGAGCATAATGTAGACATACAACACCCTTCCCACATATAGTGGTAGAATACCTGGTGATGGTATGTTGGCAACCAACATCAGGCTCATACTGGCCTGTGCCACATGCTGAGAGATCCATTCTATGTTCCCTATCATGTAGTCCAGGGAGGTACGTCTCAGGCAACCACACTGGCATGGTCAGTGAGTGAGTCATATCTGTCCATGCCTCTGACTGCCCTGTATGCATGTGTGCTGTGGTGGACCATAGTGCCCCTGAGTCATATCAATGTGACCTTCACCAGATACAGCCTGTTGAGCGGGACCCCAGTGCAGCACACATGACAGGTACCTGACACGTCTGTAGCAGGTGTGTTGTGTAGCCCTACAGGCTGTGAGTGTGTGGCACAGGGGATGTGCGTGCCATGTGTGGCATGTGCTCTGTTCCGAAGGAACATATGCCTGTATGCCAGCTGCGGAGGTGTGTGATGCCCAGGCAGGCTGCTAGTCTGAGTCCCCACGTATGCCACAGTGTGTTCAGCATGCTGTCAGTGTGTGTCAATGTCTGACTGGTATTGTCGTCACTGTAATATATTGTATTGATTCATTTATTTATCCTACATTTGTTGACTGGGATAGCCCAACTGGATGCATGTCCATTACCAGGGGAGGCCCGTGGAGACAAGCTACAGGGGTAGCAGATACAGCATTACATAATACTAGCATTACATAGTACAAACAGATTATTTACAGAGATTACATGAGTAAGCAGGTCAAACATGTTCCACAGGTTAATGTTAGACCTGAGCACAAGCCAGGATTAAATTAAAAGTACACAGTAAAGTGGTTCACAGAAGTTACACATTCGAGTTAGCCAGGCTTGATACATTGACATAGCCAGTTAAGTGACAAATGTTGTTTGAGTCTACTGTTAAATGACCTAAGGTGGACAGTAGGGTAATATCAGCTGGAAGTGAGTTCCAGGATCTACTTACAGGGTTTGCAAAGAGAGAATCACCAGCTGTGTTATTAAACTTGCTAGTCTGAAGTAGTACTTTGTTAGAGGATCGAAGCGGTCTAGGATTGTTATAGGGGGTGATCATATTTGAAGTGCAGGAGTATTGTCTGGATTATAGAGGATTTTATAGGCCATACTCAGTTGGTTATACTGTATTAGGCTGGGTATTGCAAGCCAACCAAGCTGATTTAGATTAATGCAATGATGTGTCCTAAAAGGCGGGCCAGTGGCAAACCTGGCAATGTGGTTGTAGCAAATGGAGTGTTTGTTAAGGACAGTCTTGTTCATATTCGAGAGTACAGGGGATGCATACAGAAGGGTTGTAACAAGGTGTGAGCGAGCTATGGCACCTTTAGCTGGAGGGGCTAGGAAGGCTTTAATTCTGTAAAGTGACCCTAGTTTTCTATTGATGGCTTTGCTAATCTGGTTAACATGTATGTCACATATGAGATTATTGTCTATGATGACACCTAATAGTTTCGGAGATGGGTCAGGGGAGATTATTGTGCCATCAGTTGATGTTATGGTAATGGTGACAGTGGTAGACCTACGTGTTGGTGGAATGACAGCAGTTTAGTTTGATTGGGATTTAGGATCAGATGATGTTCAGAAAGCCAGTTAGCTATTGTATTAAAGGTGGTCTGGGTAGCTGACCATAACTCTACTGGAGATGTGGCTGAGCAGATCAGAGTAGAGTATACAGCATATTGGATACAGCTGACGTTTGGGATGACAGTATAATGGTCGTTAATGATGATGGAGGACAGCAAGGGCCCTAGTATAGAGCCTTGTGGTACTCTGAGGGTGTTAGGTCGAAGGTTAGAGGGTTTGTTCTGCCAGAGGCCAGCCTGCTGTTGACCATGCAGGTAGGATTGACACCATTGGAAGGCTCCAGTATCTAGACAGTCTTTGCAGGGTGTGGAGTACAAGTTGGTGATCAACCATATCGTATGCCTTTGAATTATCCAAAGAGAGGGCTGTGGATATATAATTATTGTTGCATGTATGGCTTATGGTGTTAGTAAAGGCTAGGAGGCCTGACGTAGTGCTGTGATGAGGATGTAAGCCATGCAGAGTGTCTGCCATACTGCGAGTTTGGATTAGGTGGTGCATGACTTGTCTATGACGAAGGTTTCCATAATCTCTGCAAGTAGAGAGAGTATAGCTATTGACCTATAATTGGAGACTTCAGTAGAGCTGCCTCCTGTTTGAAGTGGGATTACATATGATATTTTCAAGATGGTGGGAAAGTTAGATTCTAACATGGTTCCTTTGATTACCTTGGAGACGGGGTAAGCAATAGCATCATCTGGTTTTGATAGGTACTCGGCAGGGAGTTGATCAGCAGACAGTGTAGTGTGTTTAACTGTTACAATCAAGGTACGGGGAAGTGAAGTGGCGACTGGTTGGCAGCTGGACGCAAGTAGTTTACTAGGGGTGCTGCTTTCAGGACCAGGGGAGCTTGGAGGTAGATGGCTAGCTAGGGCCTGAAATGTCTCAGTAAAGGACTGGCCAAAGCTATCAGGAACATCTTCAGGGGTATTATCAATAGTAGCAGCAGGGATTGGGGTTGACGTTTGTCCTGGACGTAGTATATATGACATGCCACCTGACAGGGTATGGCATTACCGGGTTCAGAGACCAGTCCCCAGATTGGCTGTGTGGTGGCATCCCACACATGTGTTGTACGTTCCTGGCCAAGGGTGATGGCTGACTGCATACATGTGGCAGCTGTGACAATGACACATGACTCACATAAACCACGACTGGACCATAGAGGCGATTCACAGGTTACCGTTGCACATGCCACCCTAGTAGTGTGATTGCCATGGTGAGTACCAACACATAGGGCCAATGGGGAACAACATACTGAAGGTGTGTATGTGTGGGTGGACTGCCACTGTTTCATAGCACTGACATATATGACTTCACACACGTGGGTAAATGCCAGGTCAGACGTGTGGAATGTGTCACAGGCAAAATACATGCGTACAGGGCAGACAGTGACGTTCTGTCATGTGTAAAGTTGACATACATATCGTACGCTATGCAGATGTCACTAGCAGTCTACAGAAGCACTGTAACTCTGCATTGCAGGTGTAAGCAGTGTTCCAGGGGACCCCAAGCGAACATGCATGCAAACAAAGCTACAGTAAACAGGGCTGGAAGTAGTGCATTATACAACAAAGACGGGGTAACAATAACAGTAAGTAACAATGCAAATATGTAGGCACGATCAACATGTACCCAGGAATACGCAGCACAGATGCCCATGGTAGAACCGATATGATGTCATACTTATTTGTGATTTGGATTACATTGGTACTGCACACATATCTACATGCGCGAACATCCACATGGCATAGTCGTTGTGGGCATCTTGACACCATTACTGTACATGTCCACCATTGCATATCACTACTTGCGTTAGCTTTCCCCCTGTGCTACCCATGTATGCGGCTATCTGTTGACAACCTTACCACCGGCATGCAATTATGTCCAGCTGTTATACTTTGGTATGTACTATGGGTGCAGATAACAATTCAGGACATTCATACAGTTACTACAGCAGGCATGCTGGGGTGAACACACAGTCATAGCAGCACACTGTACTGTTACCAACATGATACTACTAATACACATCTATGTAGTCACCCTGTGCATCAGCAACGTGTTTACCTGTTCCCGCAATGATGTTGGAGATTGCAGGAGGTGGCACAGTGTCATCATATGCACAGGGTGTGGATTAGGTATGCCTGAGTCAGCCACTGATACCACCAATTGACATGTGTGTGTATGTGTGTTGGTGAGGGGCAGCAGTACAGGGTGGGGCAGTGTTGGTGCAGTGTGTGCATGTATGTGGTTGCCCTAAGTGTTGACATTTCACATGTGTGTATGCACGCACACAGTTCCACCTCATGGCTGCCATATACAAGGGTTTGTGGACAGCCACAGACTGCACCTGGCAGGCCATACAAATCAGTGTCTGTGTGCATGGACATGGTACCTGTGCCTGGCAGGGGTGCTACGGACCATATCCAGTACAAGGCCAGACTGGGTACTGTCATCAGAAGCGTGGGTGTGTTGACTGGACACATGTCCCTGTTGGGACTGTCCAGAGCCACGTGCACGTGGTCTCCTGGGGCGTTCCGATGACAGCACAGACCCAGCATTGCTGGGGCTGCTGCTGGCACTATGGGGGCGTGTGCGAGCCTGTTGTCGTCCGCGCCGACTGCCAGCTGCTGATGCTGCCGGCATACGGCCACGTCGATGCCGCAAACGCCCACCATTGCCCTGGCTCATGGACATCTGGTTGTGGAACTGCTGTAATATGTCCCCACAACGTCTGTCTATGACATCGGTGAAGTTACGGATAGCATCTGCAATGTCACGCATACTGTCTGTCATGGCTGTGCGACATGCTCTGAGCTCCCTCAGACCCTGTCTGGTGTGTGACTGAGCCTGCATGACAGTCCAAAACATAGCTGAGGTTGACAGACCTCTTTGGGCACGTCGGCCAGAGGCAGTACGCCCACGGATGCTCCCACGAGAACCCATGGGCAACTGTCTGTGTGGTACCATCGGAGGACCCTGCCCATGGCTTCTGTGTGGGGATGCATGTGCCACAGGTACCACATTACCCTGGTCTATGCCCGCTGTATCCTGTCCGTCACCTAGGGAGAATGGTGACAAAGGATGTACAGGCAGGATGACTGTGCGCAATGATGGGGTTGACAGCTGTGTACTGTCAATTGGCTGACCAATGGCAGACCCTTACACACCTTCCTGTACCATTACACAAATATCATCATTACCAGTAGCCGTGGCACAGGATTCAGGTTCCCTGCTGCAGGTCACCAGAGCAGCCCCAGAACCTGTGGGATGAAGACAGGAAACACAGTTTACAGTCTCCAGACATTGTTACCAGTGATGCACTTATACATACATGCACTTATACACACATGCACACATGCACACAGGCACACATGCACACATGCTCACAGGCACACGTGGACACATGCACATGTAGACACATGCACACATGCACACGTGTTCACATGCACACATGGGCACATGCACACATGCACACATGCACACATGGGCACATGCACACGTGCACACATGGTCACGTGTACACATGCACACATGCACACGTGGACACAGGCACACATGCACACATGCACACGTGGACACAGGCACACATGCACAGATGCACACGTGGACACAGGCACACATGCACAGATGCACACGTGGACACAGGCACACATGCACAGATGCACACGTGGACACAGGCACACCTGCACACATGGGCACAGGCACACATACACACATGCACACATGCACACCCCGCAGTATACACACAGAGCACTACTGAGTTACACTACTGTTACTAGCATTATCAGGACTATTATAGGTTATGTTAAACACACTCACCAGCATGGATGGCCTGTCTCGCTGTAACCCTGGAGGGACCTGCAGAAATGATGAGATTAATGTCAGTGGGCACATCTGTGCCATTGATATTGCATATGATACAGTGTACAAAACAGTCAGGTGTACATATGGCATATTACCTGCACGCTCCATGTCGTGCTGCTGTGTGGAACCAGCCTCCATCATAATGCAGGTGTACTGCTGTTGGTGTTCCGGGGCTGGAGCCACAACACTTAGGAGTAGCTCCTCCAGTCTGGTGAGGGGGGGATGTGTGGCCACTCCACCTCCTGTGGCGACCTGTTGCCTGTGGATATCTGATGCACGCTGCCGGACACTTCGGATTAAATCACTGCAGTGATGTCGTACCTGCTCATATGTCCTGTTATGCGTGCCAATATCATTTACCCTACGGACAAGGTCTTGCCACAGTGCAGCCCTCTCCTGCTGATTCTGACTGGTGCTGGAAAACAGGATGTCATACTCCCGCACCAGGCTCTGGTGGATCTCCTCATCTTCCGCCACAGAGTAGGTGGGGTTACGCTGTCGCGCCATCTCCCTGGAAGAGAACACAGACAGGATATCAGCAGACCATGTCAGCAATATATGGCACACATACTATACATGATACTCATGTGTACTGATATACTACTACTCCCATATGTTGCATGTGTGTGTGTCGTGGTGGATACACAGGTACATGGCCAGATATCAGTGCTCAGCCAACACCTGTGCAACAATACCTGCCACATTCCACACAACGTAGTAGCATGCCCCATCGGTCAGCATACACTGACAGGTGCAATGCACAACCTCACTGTGGGGGTTCATCCCAATGTACTGTATGTGGGACACCGTCCACTACTGTGATGTGGACAGACGTTACTCGGCCTGGATATACATATCCCACCAGCACCACCAGCACAGTAGACTACTTTGATATGTATGTGATTAGACAGTTATTCACTTGCTGGAGCTGAGATGGTATCCATGCAGCACACTGGGCCAGTGGAAGCCACAAGCCACACTGCTGACCCCTTTGCAAATGCTTACCATGGACATGCCACGGATTGCATGACACTTGCACACACATGTCTAACCCAGACCCTATGCACAACGGTTAGGCATCCTGTCCGGTGGACCCCAGACAGAGGCAGATTGTATAACAATAGCAGGAGGCTACTGCAGGACAGAGCACATTCACATTAAGGGTAGGCATCTGTGGTCATCACTGGTACTATGTTACGGTCCGTCATAACAACAGCCACGGCCTGCTCTGGGAGGGAAATGGACACAAACACTATGGATGACCACAGTGCCTTCTTTGGTTATGTTACACATATGGACCACATGCCTCAGATATGCTCTCTGTTAGTCCACACCTACTTAACATTCTCCACACATGGATATTGGCAACAATCCTGCAGACATGTTTGGTGCACATATCCCCCTCCTTCTCCCCCACCTTTGAAATATTTATCCCAGCTGGATGTAACCTCCCTATCATCTCACATGTCCGGGTGAGGGCCGCCCTCAGCAGAGGGGAACACACAGCACCACTGTGACCCCGTGGTCCCCCTGGATGTGTGCTACCGGCACTCTGAGAGGACATACCACCGCATGTAACACTGATAGTTTATCTTGGTCGAGCTACAGGATATGTACCTGGACAGTGGCATACAGCAACAGTGGTCCCACACCACTAAGGGGGCACCTCGACTGACCCTGGGAATTACCACATCATATGCATAACGGGCCTGGTCTGCTAAGCTATGGAATTATGCAGTATGGGATGCATATGCGGTGACATCAGGTACCTGCAGACACTTGTTCCCAGCCAGTATGCCTTTGGGATGGGCTGATCCTGACTTTTGAGCCTGGCTGACATTTCAAAGCGGTCACTACAGCCACTGCTGGGCCAACGCACAGACACATGCTGCCAGGATCCTGGCCTATGACTAATCGACATGTGATGTATGGACATCCCCTTTTGGTGGAACTACGTACGCACAACATATCACATGGACATACCTATGGATACAGACCTATGACACATTTGGAGGATTCACAGTATGCACACTATTAACCTGCTACTTTGAATTACCTCTGTTTGTCGCAGCTGGTTGCGTTACCACAGCTTCTGCTTGCTGCTGCTACTGTCAGTGCTGACAGCTTCGGGTTGCAGAGTCACAGTGTCTGGTTCTTTTTTTTTTTTTTCTCCCTCTCTCTCTCTCTCTCTCTCTCTCTCTCACTTCTTGCTCTCCCTCTGCCTGCTTACAGACAATGCAATGAATGTATTGCATGTGGGGAGTGTTAGCACTGGATGCTTTTGTAGGTATCTGCATAGGTCCATGTGATGGCCTCTGCACCAATTGTAAGCCAGCATTTGCTAATTGCATACAGCCAGTTGAGTACTGATTGCAGTTCTCACTGTGATTTCAGGTTAGTGCTATAAAAGGGTATGTGGGATAGGCATTGCCCTTTCAGATTGTGAGGGCGGGGACCATGCTGGTATGCTGTGGACAGTGTTCTGTGAGTGTAAAGGTAAGTATCTCTCTCATGCTTCAGGCTGTGTTGTATATTCACAATTCTCCATTCCTCTCTCATGTTCCCTGTAGCAAGTGTGTATGCACATTGACTCCTACAACTATATATATAGATATGTTTATATATATATATATATATATATATATATATATATATATATATATATATATGTACATTTGCATACATATATCTATGTACTTTAACTGACCTTATTATGTACAAGCTGCCAACCAGCATGGCTGTTTCTGTTCACACACTACTATTATGGAACTCTAGTAGTTTTGACATTTATTTTAAATGACATGCTTTGTGTACTACACATCCTATATTCCCTTTACATTCATCCCTACTATTACATGTTATATTTATTTTAGCACAATGTTTTTGTATAAGAGTCATGGCTTAGTGGTAGGTCGTACAGACTAGTGTTTCCAAGGTCCCGGGTTCGGGACTGACAGTGGGATTTTATTTTGCTCTTGAACTGAGTACAGGACCTGTCAATCAAAGTGACTAAGGCACTTTTAAGCAGTTGTAACCGGATTAGCACTGGTTTGCGCGGAGCTCACGCATGCGCACACCCGCTTACAACCACTTAACGGTGCTTACTCTGGCGCACACCTGCGCTATTTTCTTTGAAAGAAAAGAAAATGGGGAGACAGGAAAGTGGTGAAAAAGGGGTCACAAAGAGGGTAAGACAGTAGGGAAACAAGCTTGGGATGTGCAGGAGGGATGTAGGTAAGGCCCCTAGCTGCCCATTTCTTCATCAGAAACAGCTGTGCATATGTATGTAATTTGGTGTGACATTTGAAACCTTCCACCCCTGATAGAGGTGTCAGGGCAACAATAAAAGTTGTTGTACAGCCAATTGTAATTGATAGGTTCCATGTCCAGCAGACATGTGTGCAGAATGGGCAGCTATGTATGGGGTGTAATTTTTTTGTGGGTACAGAGTGCCCTTTTTTTTTTTTTTTCAGGTGAGAGTGGTATGTCAGGTGAAGGAAGTTGGTACAGCTGGGGAGGTAGGTTGGGTAGGTAAACAGACAAGACAAACAAGACGCATACAGGGGCGGTGTATGACACGTGTGGGGGGGTTACACAATTGACGGGGACGGAGGTTTGGATATCCAGAGCCCATGAGCCCACAGATGGCAACAGTGGAACTGATATCCCCACCCATAGGCAGTTGCCACTGTTCCTTCACTTCCCAGGACGGGGCTGTGCTGGGGGCTGTGTAGGCGGGGCAACAGGCATGCCCGTTAGTTGTGTCACCCGTGCCTTGAGCTGGCGTAGGGGCTCGAGAACAGAGTCCCGAATCTCCCTACGCACCACAGTCCGGACGCTACGGAGGGTGAGTGGTGGCCCTCCTCCAGCCACACTTGCAGAGGGGGGGCGAGCCCCATCCCCTGCAGTGCTTCCACCCGCAGGTGGCACAGGGCCACCGGAGGAGGGTCCGGACTCGGCACTAGTGCCAGGTGCACTCGCCAGCTGAGGTGGGAGAGGTGGGTCCGCTGGAACCCGCCTTCCCTGTCGTACTATGTTTTGCATTATGTCATGACAGTTTGGGTTAGTGACATATAATACCATTCACAATTATTTGTAACAGCATGCATTAGTATTCCCATTAACCAAACGCCCAGATATTCACACCATTGAACAGCGTGCATAACACATGCATAATTTGAACAAAAATACACAGTCCAACAACATGCAGGGTTAATTGATGGCAACAGGCCATCAGGTGTGGATGTATGAACAGGGCAGATGCATCAAAAGACATGCAAATACATATGACCCAACAGGACAAACGTGCAGGGGTGTTAATTGTGATTGCACATACCATTTTCACGTGGAATGGGTTATATGTGGTTATAGGGTGGGGTGAGAAAAGTAATATTAACACCTTCGAATAACAATACATATGCTGTACATTTCTAATAGCTACAGTTATAGACACACTACTGTTCTAACTACAGTTTCCTATATGATAACTATTTCAACTTGGTGATAGGACTGTTAATGCAACATCAATATACATTTTATGTTTCTTCATACACATTCATATCTAGCTTTGTTCAGCTACATCAAGGCTACATTTGCTTTATATAGCTGTAGACAAGTGTGGATGTTTGGTATATCAGACAAACATCCTATCTGCATATTGCAGACTGACAGCAACATATCCTGATTTTGGGATACACATTCCAGATGCAGAAACACTTTGAACAGATTTTGCTGTTTGGTTTTGAATCTCACATGCATTTCATTCTGTCTTGACTGCAGTATACTTTATTCAGGAGTTATTACTGCTGTATTGCTGGATTCATGGCACTTTCTCACACTCTCTCACTTGCTTTCATTTTACTATTCAGGATGGTACTTCTAGGCTTTATTGACATGTTTTAACAGTAGTTATTACAATCCTTTCCAGCAGTCTCACTTCTGTCATGTTTCAGTATTTCCACAGGGATATATTTCACACATGTGATTTCATCATCTTCTGCAGCTATACTTTTCAGCCTGCTGCAGGTTGTGTACTATTTTCTTACAGGCAGGGCATTTTTATTTCAGAATATATGTCGGACAGTTTCATGTTTAGGTTAAACTTACAGGCTGACACACTTTTGTAATCAAGCAATACTAGCATACACTTTCACACTGTTACTTACAGATTTTATTCCTTACTGACTACACTGCACTCTTTTGCTGACTGTCATACTTTTATATTTCTTTACAGTTACTGGTAGTGGATTACTGACCTGCCTGGTGGCGCAACCGCACCAGCCTATCAACCTGCAGCTGTAATATAAATGAAGTAATATTGGAATACACATCTCCATAATATCAGCTAGTTTAATTTCTTACATACATAATTAAATGTTACTTACTCAGTAGTGGGATGTTAGGTGTTTGCCGGGCCTCCTGGATCCAAAGGTTCAGTTGGTCCTGCTTGCGTCTCTTCAGGTCCGCATGGTGGTGACGGACCTGCTCACCAGTCCTTGGAATCTTTGTGGCACTGGTGAGATCATGAGCCAACCGGTCCCATGCCTCAGCCCTGTATGCTCCCCACAGGACCTGGCCCTGCATGAGTTGGGCCTCATGATTATGGACTAGGAGCCAGACCATGTACCTGGACTCCTCAACACCCCACCTCTGTGCTCGAAAGCAACTACCCTCTCCTACTCCTGTCATTCTGCCTGCAGGTCAGTTCTACAATCGTTTATGCTGTGTATTCCCGCCTATGGGGCTTATATAGTCCATTTTTCCCGCACATATCTGTGATTGGCCATTTTGGAATTGTATCAACTTCAGTAAACCTGCATTGTCATGCTCTAGTTTGTATTCATTCCTATATATTAGCTATTATTGCATTTACAGGTACTGCTGTCATGGCTTAGTGGTTCTGTACCTTGACTATGGTGTATAGTATCCTGGGTTCGAACCTGACCACTGCTTTTTATTTTTCATGACTGTCTAGACATGCTGAGGGGTGTGTCTGTGTAAAGGCAGTTTTGATACGGCTTGCTCAACGTTGCCCGTCGGTTAGCTCGTTTGCGCGGTGCGCAGCTCCGCACAAACGGGGTACGCTGCTTTAAGCCTCATTTGGCTATAGGCATGCATATTACGCTCAGCTCAGTTAGAGGCACATAGATTTAGTGTGTTAAACCACTGCTCAGCTACGGGCACTCATTTTGCACCAGTTAAACCACTGCTCATCTACAGGCAGATGCACTCACCCTGTTAAACTGTAGCTTATCTATGGGCACATCTGGCATTTTTTTTTTTTTTTGTTACCTCACATTTCTTCAATATAAATGGGCTATTTCATTACATTTTACATAAGTTGTGGTTTTATGTGTACTTATTTGTCAGGGACTTGTTTCCTGCTTATCTTGCAAAAAAAAAACATTGGTGTTGTGGGGGCTCGAACCATGAATGCCTGCTCTGCAGCCAACATCTCTACCGCTACGCTATTGCTTCCTGGTTTAGTTTGCATATTTAGTTCTTATATGCTTTCCCACTGACTGCTAACTGTAGCTGCGCTACGGGCACGCCCGCGCAAACGAGCGCACTCATGGTTAAACATCTATACAGTTTAAAAAATATATATAACATGTTCATTTATATATATTTTATGTTCATAGTCTGTGGGGGCATGTGTTGTGTTGTGTTTATTCACATTTCCGTGGACTCTGTTGTGGGTGTTTACTTTGGATACTTTTCCTCTTCTGGGGGTGTGTCCACTTACAAGGCTCGGCCTACGGACACGCCCCCTACTGTCTTACACGGGCCGTGTTGGCCTTCAGTGTGATTCAGCATGCTCTCATTAATATGCAGAGCATGCTGACATCACTCCGTTTAACTGCAGCCTCCGTGTATGAGTTATAACTCTTACACGGAGGCTTCGTGAATCTTTGCCATTGTGTTTCATTTTTCTTCAGTCTACTCTCACTATCTTTTATTTCCTATGAATACACTGGGGATTATTTTTGTATAGTAAAATCCTGGTTGCTTCATTTTTCCCTGCCTTCTCATACCTTTTAGGCCTAAATCATGCTAGGACAGGGATTTTGAAAAACTGTTACCAAAAAGAAAAGTTTTCTGGCAAGAATGGCTTGAGGCTTAGGCAGTGAAAAAATTAAATACAAGGTTTCCATCTCATGTCCTTGTTCAGACCACTGTACAAGGCTGCTTCTCACTGACACTAAACTGCTTAAACTAGGATTGTATTATTCTAATTATCTAATATCTTTTGGAAATGTTTGTTTAGGTATGCCTTTGCTGTATGTTCTTTTTTTATTGTTAGACCTGTAAGTGCAGCCGTTATTTTAATAAACACTCAATATTGCAGTGTGGCTTGCTGAACTGTTTTTCAGACCCACAAAATAGTGCGCTGGTGTCAGCCCTGTAAAAGTTGTAAACTGTGTAATAAAATTTTGACCCATTATCAGTGAAGAATGGAATAAGAAATTCTTTTAAATGGTGATTCTCATGTTGCATATAGGCTTAATGAAATACTTAAAAAAATAATGGCTGTTGAATGAAGGTTATTATTTTACAGATGGTCACAAATAGACTGTGCCACAGGCCAATAAGATAAATACCCTTAAATAAATCAAACCTTAAAAAAAGCACTTGCAAAGCAAATGAGAATTTCTATTAAAGATATTGCACTACTGAGGCAGAAATCGTATACAAACATATGTATAACTCTGTTACAAAACAGGCAAACCTCCATAACAAGGTAGAAAATCCTAGCACTGACACTTGCTTCTGAATTCTGAAACACTACTAACCTTTAAATTGTTAATAACCTTTGCATACACCTGCAAAAGAAACTGTTCTGCTAGATGCATGCCAAGTAACACTGAGTGAGAAAAGGCACCATAGTATGATGTGCAGTTAACATAGACAGCAATATCTGAAGGCAACTTGATACTGTTTGATTATAAAACCATCCTAAAAGCAGCTGTATCATTAGTATCAAACTAGTAAGATCCATAATGTGTAGGCATACATATGACCCAAACCAAAATATACATAGGCAGCATGGTGAAGGGAATAGCAGGAGTGGATAAAGTGAAAAACAGCAACCTCAGTTAACAAAGTAATGAACAGGATGCAGCAAACTGACCTTACTCCCATGGATGTCAGCAGCAGATCCAGGAAGGAAAATCAAGTTTGCCAGATGTTATGCATGTCATACAGCTGGCAATAGACAAAGCCATGCCATGCTTGTTGACCTGGAAGTAAATCTATAATAATACGAGTGGACATTTACAGAATGTGTAACTGGCTGTTACAGACTTTGAAGTAAGTAAACAGATGGCACCATCAGCTGATGAGACACACTGTGTTCAGTAGCCCATAAGACATTTAAAAGTATAATCATCAACAGTTGTAGCTGTGATGCATGTCTCCAAAACCCTGACCTCCTAAGTAGACCATCTCCTAAACCTTAATCTCCTAAGTAGAATTATTCAACCAAATTCAGAAAACTAATACATATTTCTGCAACTGATTGTTGCTTCCTCAGTATACATAATACATTGAGGTTACAGTTGTGGACAAGAAACAGAATTCACAGTTAATAATGGTTTATAAAATGATGGACAGTCATGTTGATCACACATCCTAAACAAAGGGATGCTGTCCAAAGCCAGGAGAACATTGCAGGGATAAATGATTAGAGAGATACAGCAGTAAACAGATCACTTAACAAAATAGAATGTAAACATCTACCCTCCTGCCCTCTTTAGTAATGGGTGATAACCCTAACCTAATGCTGCCCCTACTCGCAGCCTTAACCCCAAGATTAATGTCATTAAAACCTTCCTTGTAACACTGCACTATTCAGGCCAATTTGAGCCTAGTGTTATTGGGGAGGGGGGTAGTTTTAATAATGTGAGAGGACATAGTTTTCCTGTCGATATTGTTTTCATTTTTTTTCCACTACTGGCTATGAGCAAAGTTATTTTATTGATGTGTTAAAGTTAACATTATGGTGTTCAGTTATACACAGTAGACCCATAGACCCATGTATACATATATATACATGCATGTATGTGTGTGTGTCTAAGTGTATTCACACACACACACCCACACATATATGTATGTATGCATATATATATATATATATATATATATATATATCTATATATATATATATATATATATATATATATATATATATATATATATATATATATATATATATATATATATACATATATCACTATCTATATATACTTCTTTTTCCAAGGGAGGTCAAGCTGCATATGTGTATATATGTGTGTGTATATATATATATATATATATGTACTTTCCCAAAACGAAAATTCACTTTTTCAAAATTGGAAAGTACATCCCCACTTAAGCAAAAGTGCACTTTAACGAAAGTGCAGTTTTGCTTAAGCTCACTAGACCGAATCTAATGCGTCACAATGGAGGACATTGAAAAATGGGCTATGTCCTCCACTGTGGTGCAATAGTCACGGACCTTAGGGTTAGGGCACGGGTCAAGGTAAGGGGATAGCCCTACTAACTATCCCTTTACCCTAACCCATGCCCTAACCCTAAGGTCCGTGACTGCTAGCCCGTTCAGTCTAGTGGGTTCGCAAAAGTGCACTTTCGCGTTAGTGTGGGTGTACTTTTGAAGTTAGAAGTAGTGAACTTTCGTTCTTCAAAAGTACACCCGTATATATATATATATATATATATATATATATATATATATATATGTGTGTATATATATATATATATATATATATATATATATATATGGGTCCTAGTCTGAAGATTGAAAGTATGTTTAAGTGAAACATACTTGAGCAAATTCACTTTCGCGAAAATGCATTTTATTGAAAATGCGCTTCCGTAAAAAAAAAAAAAATCACGCAGTTTCCATGTAGATTTAGTTGTACATCAACATGTAGTGTTGATTGTACAACTAAGCAAAATGTTGCTGAGATCGTGGTACAGTTGGCATAAGGGAATATTCCCTTTACCCCACTGTAGTGCGATCTCAGATTGAGAATATTATAGTAGGGGGGTGTGGGAGCCCCCCACATGTGGGTGCAGGGGGGCAAACTTGAGTAGTTTTATTTGTGTAGGTTTTTTTGGCATTTTCTTTTCACAAAAGTGAGTTTGCTCATGTGATATATATATATATATATTATACACACATATATGTGTGTGTGTGTGTTTGTGTGTGTGTGTCAAGAATTATAGAAAGACAAATATTTATATATATATATATATATATATATATATATATATATATATATATATAGATATATAGATATATATATATATATATCCAGCAGGAAAATGATTGTCTGTGGGACCTGGGCATTCAAGCTCCTATGCAGAGGAGGAAAAATGTCCATGAATAAAATACCCTAGGTAAGCCAAGAATAAATGGATGACCAGGTAGTCTGCCTTAAAGGTAAAGTGGGATGTCGGTGAAGAAGCTGGGCTACCGATAAAGCCTTGAGAAAGGCTGTGCGTACCCAAGCGCTTGTGGTTGAAAGTTGAGTAAAGCCTTTAGAAAGGCTTCGTATATAGGTCATAGTTCCGGCTGGTCAGGTCGCCTGGTGAGAGGAACCGCTAGTGTGGCAGCTAGAAATCAAAGATGAAACACACAGAAAAAACAGGCAAAGCAACGTAAATATGGCTCGGCTAAGGAGCTCTGCTCGCCATGGTGGCAAAATATCAACATAGTCGAGGTTCAGATTCTAGAAGGTCGTACTTTATTGAAGTACTTTTGTACGACGAGCAGAGCTCCTTAGCCGAGCCACATTTACGTTGTTTTGCCTGTTTTTTCTGTGTGTTTCATCTTTGATTTCTAGCTGCCACACTAGCGGTTCCTCTCACCAGGCGACCTGACCAGCTGAACTGACCTATCTGGCTTTCTAAAACTTTACCAGTAGCCCAGCTTCTTCACTGACATCCCACCGTACCTTTATTAAGGCATCCTACATGGTCATCCATTTATTCTTGGCTTCCCTTGTGTATTTTATTCATGGATATATATATATATATATATATATATATATATATATATATATATATATATATATAAAATAAAAAGGACTAAAACATTAATGTATTATGTGTCTGTATATATTTTGATATTTTGATCTTAATATTTTAAGGACTGATGTCAAGGATCACATGTACATCTGAATTCAATATAAGCAGATGACTGGTTTTGTTTACATAAATAGCTGACATAAGTGAAAATGCATTTGTACATTTTGCTGGTATATTAAAGCCATTTGAAGTTATCTGGAGTGTGGTGTTTTGGAGCCCTTTTTGGTTCTCTGTGTTTTTACTTAACCTTTTTGTACAGGATGAACATTGTTGCTTATGCCTTTGGACTGGGATTTGGCTGAAAAGAGAGAGAGAGAGAGAGAGAGAGTGTGTTAAGAAATGGCAGCCACTGTGAAGTTTCACAAACTGGAGGTGGAAGCAAGTGAAGCACACTTGAAGCCTGCAATTAACATCTCTGTGAGTCAGGTTGTAAATAACATTGTAATTCACATCCACAACATCTCTAAAATTTAGCTATGTGGACCATGGTGTGGGCAGTTGACATGATCCACATGTACTGCTGTAGCACATAATCTCCTGTTGTTCAGCTTTGGCCATGTTGTTGACAAACTGGCATGTTGAAAGTAGCTCCAAAGTAGACATAACATGGGTATTTGGTGTTGTCACCATGACTCTAACTGCATGATGCACTGGTGACAATGACTCCACCATTTACTGCTATTTGCTTTGAAGGGTCTACCTGCAAGCTCTGCCATACCTGGACATAGATGCAGACCAGATCCATCTCTGGATCCCATGCACTGACCACCTTGTTCTGCAGTAACTCACCTAGCTGTGCTAAAGCTGAAACCCTTGGCAGCTGTTGCAGAGCATAAATGGATGTGAGTCATCATGATAGTGGCCATAGTCATGTGTCTGTGATGTGAGTCATCATGACGGTGGTCATGGTCATGTGTCTACTGGAGCTGCTTGCCAAATAAGGACTCATTGCCAATGCTGAGGATGTTTCTGTAATGCCACCCCTATGTATCCGCCATACACCTTATTTGTACTAAAATGAATGTCTTATGTGTGCTCTTTTATCATGTGGATGTGGTGAGTTGTGTGCCACTTATAATGTATTTTGTGGTGAATTAAATACTAATGTGTAATACAGCAGATACAGTGGGCAGCCTCAGGTTGGTGTCTCCAGTTTGCATGACACCACTGCCACACTCCAGCAATGTGTAACATATTGTTTGTGCAAGCTACACAAATGACATGACATGGTATATGGAGCTCCCTAGTCACATGTCAATACTCTTAATGTTGAGTGCCAAAAAGCCTCTAAAATAATGGAAAGACAGGAGAGAACAAATTTCAATAATCACTGTTGTCCTTAAAATGTCTTTTTGCAAGGGGGCAAGCCCCCTTGCACTCCCAGAATTATTCATACCAACTTTGAGATCACCATACAACAGAGAAAAGGGAATATTCCAAGAAATGGCATCTCAGGCTTAGTACATATGTCTATTTTTTTGGCTATTCAGTCTCTGTATTTCATGACTTGCTCTAGCAGGTCTCAACATTTTAAATGGCTACCGGCATATAGTTTTCTTTGAGACATTGCAGCGCTTATAGCTTTCTACCATGTATTTCAGTACTATTAGTGCACATGTATACTGGGCATGCCATCTTTCCAAATGTGGTTAATGGAGCTACTATGTCTCCTCTTTCATGCCATAGGATAGGATCGTACGATACTAGGCTATTGGCCCAGAGGCCCTTAGAAGCCTAGCTAAGACTTTTACCCATGTTACCACAATGTCAGCACCTGTTTCCCCTGTCCAGCAGGTGGGATCCCAGGGGTGTATTTTCTGTTTCCCATCCGGTCGTCCAGGTTCCTCTTAAAGAGGGCTAGTGAGGTACTCTGCTTGACATAGAGAGAGAATCTGTGCCACAGATGATGGAGTCACTGGCACACATATGTATCCCGCCAACAGTTCTAGTAATGTCACAGACCAGGTTAAAGCCTTGCATGTAGGTTGAGCGAGTGGATTTTGACTTATGGATATGCAGCAACTTCATCAAAGCTGGGTCTGAGATGGCCATGTATGCCAGATGCAGATCACATCTGAGCAGTCTGTATAAGACTGAGTACAAGGACAGGGTTTTTAACCTATTTGTATAGGATAGGTGTTTGAGATCCTGGATTTTCCTGATTGGGAACCTCTGTCATCTCTCCAGCTGCTGCATGTGCTTAACAACAACCACGCAGAAGGGAGCATTGTACATGATAATGTGTCTGATAAGGGAGGAGTGCAGGGATATTATGCCTTCCTTGTTGCTGGATGAAATACCCTTACTTATGAGGTGGGCCATGTAGAAAGCCTTCCTTACAACAGAGACAACGTGGTGGTCAAAAGTCAGGTTACAATCAACCTGGGTGCCCAAGTCCCTCACGACTGATTGCATGCTTAATAAATTGTTATTAATGTGATAATTATTGGAGATGCTATTTTTCCCAAAGAGGAAAATGATGCATTTCTTGGCTTTCAGTTTGAAGCCATGCTTTAGCACCAGTCATTAGTTTGGGTAAGGCCCTCTTGGAGGATATTCACATCACTAGGGGAATTTAAGATAGCGCCCAACTTGCAGTCATCTGCAGACTTGGTCAGCCACAGACCACTTGTTTTTACTTGCATTTCAGAAAGGTATATCCAAAACAGGAGAGACCCGAAGACCAATGCTTGGGGTAGATACTGTGCATGTGGTTTAGTGGGCTGTGGTAGTAGAATTCCAGCTACTTTAGGAGGAGGATTGTACTCTTGGCTGTTATGCTGTAGAACATGGCATACACAGGGACTGTCTGAGATATTTTCCCCAACATACACAAAATGCCTAGTTTTGTTTTCCTGGCCTGATGGTACTCCCCTGTCAGACTGTGTGCCATGATATATGGTACACATTTGTCCTGCACAAGTGCTGTCTGTCCAGTTGGAATCACTCGGCTACCTCTTGGGTTATAATTAGCTGAAGCACTTAAGTGGACAATGTCAGAGTGTCTTTTACATCAGAACTTGTAGCTATGGGAATTGTAAAATTTCCGCTATGGCAGCAAAAAATGTTTCATGGAAATATTACATTTTATAATTAAACAAACAAAAAAATAAATATTAAATTCTGGCATTCTTTTTAAAATACAGTGCAGCTCTGTGGCATTCTTCACCAATTTTAATGTTGCCTTTTATTAATATGTGACATACTATTTACTCTGTTTTGAAATCATACATATGATACTTCTGGACAGATTTGCATGTTGGGTATCATGACTTCCATATCTTGCAGCAGCCGTTGGTGAGTTTCATTTACTGATAACAGTTGCAAGTACTGCAGTGTCTTACCTTTTTCACAGTCTGTATCAGTTGAGTCAGTAGCCAGATCCAAAGTCCGTTACTTGTGGAAGCCTTGCACACAGTCTTCTGGTCAGAAATGGTACTGAGAAGCATATGCCACCATCTCATGTTATTTTGTATTAAAATTAATATGCAAATGGGAAAAACGCATTTGGTATTTCATGTTATTTTCTATTAAAATGTTTGAGTATTTTTAGCATTCTGGTGCTATTCTTTCTTCATAGGATTTCCTATGATTGTTACAATTTTTCTTGCTGCTTCAGATTACATAGTTTAATCCCCCCAAGCACAGCTGTGAGAAACAACCAGTTTCCTACTCAAGAGACCCCAGAGATGAGACTTTTTAGAATTTATTTACTTTTTGTCTATCACTCAAGTCTCCGCTCCAACTTATGACTCTCTCTTTGAACCACACACAGAATTGCATAATAAGGTATGCTCTTTGTAGTTCCCTAGTAAGAACTGCCTGGCAGGCTCTCTAGTTATCATACTGCAGGAGTGAAGAGGTTTTGGCTTATGATATCCCCTACTTCGTTTCTCTTCCCAGTAATTACTGAAAATGATATTTCTCAAGGAGCTGATACAAGAATGCACTTCAAATGCCTGATAGTATTTTCTCTCATCAGTTCCTGGTGACCCCTGCCCAATTTTCTGTCTACTAGGAAAAAAATTACATAAATGTCTCCCCTACCACTGCTTTGTCTTTGAATCACCTGAGTTGCAAACAGCACAGATTAGTAACAATGGTCCATCTAGTGTTAGGAGTTAACTTGCATCTCTATTTTAACACCATTGTTAGACTGAGTGGTATTTCAATGTTGTAATAGTGTTTGAAGGCCTTGGATCTCACAAGTGATCTTAAAAGGTCAGTCAGCATTTTCATGCGTTTCAAAATACTTTTTAACCAAACCACAGATCCAGTTCCTTTTTAAAAGCCAAAATGTATGTCTGTTTATTTTATTTTATTTATTCATTCGTTCATTTGTTAGATAAAGTTTCTGCATGTGGCATGTGAGATTATTTCTTTGTATTCATGTGTCCCATCAAGTTTTATATTCCGTAATGATATCACATTGAGGTATGGGACTTCAGACTTGATTGATTTAATCTTAGGATGTTACAGTTGATTTCATTACTCAGGAAGATTTACCAACTTTTCTAGAAGTCTGTTACTTTACTAAGTCTGTATGTCATTGTATCAAGGTGCTTATTTTGATATATTTATTGATTCAGCTGTCTCATAGTGGAGCAAAAAAATAAAAAAAGATACATGTTCTTGGGAAATAATAATAATAGCCAACATGGTGATACTTGTCGGTAAATAATGGACCATCTAGGGGTGTTGTAAGACCTAATGCCTAAGGTTACCACCTATCCATTTTTTCCCTGGACTATCAGAAGTGTAGCCTTTCATCTGGTTCTCTGTTATTGTGGGTAAAAGATCTGGTTCCATAGGCTTTAAAAGCACCATTTAAGATATCTGTTTTTTTTTTCCAGCCTCAGTAGTGTTCATTTATGATATTGTAGTAAACATACTGACAAGGAGTGCCAGAAATAAAGAAACAGTGCTGCACGACTTGCTCTGACTTGTCCTTGTTGCTCACTTATTGAGAGGAGTGTCTGTTCACTAATGCCAACCAATGAGAACGATGCAATATTGGCAGAGAAACCTGCAGAATTTAAAAAAAGACACTCACAAATTCAAGCACTTGGTTTACATTTTATTCTTTTGTTTTGTTTTAATCTAAGCTCTCATCCTCTTTTCTCAAATAGCACTGACAAAGTCCAAAAACTAAGGATATTTTTTAAATGTAATTATATTCTCATTCACTTTAAAAAGTTTATAAAAATAGGTTTTGAATCAACATGCATTTTACTGAATAAGAAGTGTGGGATTCTTAATGTCTGACATTTTTGACTGAATGTGATCTTGAGCAATTTACCAGAATGTCAGCCATTTTAAGATGCACAGGGCAAAAATATGAGGCAAATTCATGGACAGTCTAGAAAATCTGGGATATTTGAGAGCTACAGATACTATTGTATCATAGCAACTGACTTGAACGGATCTGACAATGTATTGTATTTGCTAAAATACTGTGTAGTGGTGCAGCGGTTAACGTTGTTGCTTCGGAGAAAGAGGTTCCCCGGTTTGTTTCTCGGCTGGGGTGCCTTCTGTGCAGAGTCTGCATGTCCTCCATGCATTTATTTGGGTTTTCTCCAGGTGCTCTGGTTTCTTCCCACATTACAAGCCATATGTCTGGAGCAATTCTCCCTGGGCCTACACTGAAAATTGGCTCGTTCCAAGTGGGATTTCCCAGTAAACAAATGTTAAATAAATAAAATAAAATAAGTATGAACACAACAGTTAACTGTGGCTTATTCCTATAGGGGGTGGGTTGGAGTGAATATAAGACCAAGTTGGCCATAAGTTGTTTCACTTTCCATTGCAGTCAAACATCAGCATTGCACACGATATATGGCTGGCTTTGATTGTCTGGGCAGGATATGTGGAAAGGAACACACTGTCGGTACAGTGGCAAAGTGAGCAGTGCTGGCATCTCACAGTGCTTGACTCCCCATTTGAGTACTTGTCTGTTGCTGCTTCTGCGTGGAGTCTGTGTCTCTGGCTGCTTCTGTGTGGAGTCTGCATGTCCTGCCTGCCTCTATGTGGGTTTTACTCAGGTGCTCTGGTTTTCTGCAGCACTCAAAAAACATACCATTTGTAAGCTGATGTTCCTCCAGTTTCCCTGTAGGTACTAAGTAATAACAGTTTGTGTATTTGTGTGTGTGTGTGTGTGTGTGTGTGTGTGTGTGTGTGTGTGTGAGACTCTCTGGCTCTGTGTGTGTAGTTTGTGTCAAAAAATATTGGTAGTCACATAATAAATGTCTTGGGTAGTGGAAAAAATAAAGCATAAAGTGTATCACTTCTGGGGGCAGCCACAGTTGACTGTTTGAGTGAGTTAGTGGGGTATCAGCCATGGTCCTCGCCTATTCTAAAACTGAATCTCTTCACAGTGGTAATTATTTAGTTTTCATCACAGTCAAACTTTACAGGTATGTACTGACCACTATAGCTTGTGTGCTGGCTGTGGACTGTGGTCATTGTTTTTTACTTTTCATCAAAGTTTCATCTCAAGGGTCTGCACAGAAGGTCAGCATAGCTTGTCTAGAGCTATTGTACTGGCTAGGTTCAACAAATTGAAATGTGTTACTATGAGCATTATTTTTTTTCCTTTTTCCACCATCAAAATCAGGTGTAATACAGTTAGCCGTCTTTTGGGTTGGGGAAAAATGGCATGCTGCATATGTACATTTTGCAGCAACAAGCTGAACTATATTATTGTGATCTGTTTGTTCCTTTGCTTTCATCCCAGTATGATATTAGACGTGTACACAGAAGGTATCTGTCTTTAGTGTTTAGGGTGGAGGAACCATGCTGTTTAGGTTTATGACAGCAGCAACCTGAAATTTATGAGCTATGGCCTTCTATCCTTTCACTTTCATCCTGATCAAACACCAGAGGCACACACAGGAAGTGACTATCATTTTACAGGTGGAGAGGGTGGAGGAAGAAAGGTAGTTATCCCAGCTATGATTTGTGTACACTCACAGGTATTTTTCTTCTCAGTTTATGTGTGACAGTTACTCACTTTTTTGTTAACTACAATTTAGCAGCTTTGAACTTTTAGTCTTGGAAAAAACTTTTCTTTCATAAAAGAAAAAAGTATATATATTTTTTTTCCTTAGTCGTGATTTTTGTTTAGGCCATTATTCAGTCAAAGATTGTGGAAAAAACTTTAAAATGTACCTTAAAACATTTAGAAGCACATAGCTTCTGGGGGCCTAATGGTCCCCAGACCCATATCTTAATTAAATTCTTTCCTGCACAATTATTTCAGTACAATCTTCACCAGTTAAAATGTGTTGAAAAAATGTAGGAAAGATGAAGCATTAGACAAAGTATAAGAAAACAATATAAACATAGTCTGAATAGTATGGTGAGGCAGGGATGAGAAGAAAACAGGAAAGGGCATTGGTTGTGTGCCAGAGGAATAGTCGACAGCAGGGTGGACAAGTGCCATGGAACCTTTGCCTTCCACTTCATATCATCTAAGACTGCTCCACCAGTCACTGTGTATGACGTTTAAAAGTTAGTAATTCTGGGAGTGGCTTGCTAAAAGGGTGTGGTGATCCCCCAAGGCATGGGGTATGTTTGTGTTGTGTAAGGGTGTGGCTGGTTTATCAGGAAATGACAGGATGCAAAGTTGGCAACCCTCTGTTGTTTCCATAGATGGCAAATATTAAACTTAGGAAATGGCCTCTGTGTCTGTACTTGTTGAGTTCTGCATTGTATTTATTTTGTTTTTTCAAACTGTGCCTAGGTAGACATTGTACATCTCAGATGTCTTCCATGCTAACAAGAGGAGTAATTACATTGTCCGATAAAAAATAATCAGCATAACAAACCAATCTAAAAACTCTAGTTGAAACTAATTTTAATATTTGTCTTAAAATTTTAAATCTTGAAAGAAAGAAGAGTACCCCTTCAAGGATCAATCTGTGCAGTCCTAAGCAGATGGTAATGTATGGAACTTTATTCTCCCAGATCCTGGCAGCTGATTCACAAGTACTGAACAAGAACCTTCTGGCCATTTGAACATATCTGGCTGCAACTAGTATAAATCATGCAGCACAAGGACGATGTTGGTCATCCTACTAGTGCTGGTCAGAAACGTGGCTGTGGAATTGTGTTGTAAAGGGATGTTTTTGTTTGTTACTTGGTGTTTCTCAGACAAAAGTAGTTCCTTTCCTTGTGTATTCATATTTGAATATTTCATATAACATGCAGATTTAGAAATGGCTGTAAGTTATCGTATTATTCTGCTGCCAAAGTTTAGTCAGGTACTCATGAAAACTTACTCCCCCAGGATTCAAGAAGCTCGGCGCAAGGACGGTTTTAGTCTTGAACCGAGCGTCCTCACTACAGATGGCACAGCAGCGCCGTATGAATATGTATGAGGGTGCGACACTGCAACCTCGACGTGCACAGGAAACGTGTGCGAGTGCAGGGGGCGTGTACAAGTGCTCTACGGAGGCATAAACATGCCCCAACACTTGCAAAACCCACTATGCCTACTAGTAGAGCCTGCCCCTAATAGGAATTCAGTGTCCGTGGATACCGAAATGCATGCTAAGCATACAAGAGTGTCCACGAACAGTGAAATAAACTCGAAGTAGTAAACACGCAAGCACGTAGTGGAATGTTGAGCCCTGTCCCTAGAACTTTCACAATTAGATTCCCTGTCCCTGTGTCCCTATTATACATTTGAATTGTTGCAATATTGAAGGTGTAAGCAAAGCGCAGCGTGTCTGCATGTTGCTGCCCTCCGCCAAGCATAGCTTACACATCATATTCATTCAAATAGAGAAAAACATGCGGAATCAACATAAGTGTCAATAGTGTAGTGTTTAGAGCATCCGCCCAACAAACAGGCATTCACGGTTTGAGCCCAACAATAGCACATATCATTTTCCATGTGGAATGAATGTCGTTTTGCTGTAAAACCGACATAAGAGTATTGCATAAGATATTTAACTTAAACATAATGAATACGGTACTAGTAAGCAGGTGTAAGCACAAATAAGTAGCAGTAAACACGTATAAGTACCAGTAAGCAAGTCTGAGTGCCCATGCGCAGGTCTAAGCAGTGCCCAGCACAGGAAATGTGCATAAGTATATACATATATATATTATATATATATATATATATATATATATATGTATATGAAGAAAGAACGACGTAACAATAAAGCATACAAAAGCAATGAGAAGGGAATCAACAGCAACCCCAGTATTACATAGCGCTGTCAGTGTATGTCATATCCAGCTGGGCAGGAGTGAGCAAAGCACTGCTACTCACACCACAGACCGGATATTACCAGTGGGAGTAACATTGTTGATTTGCTAAGTCTACTTTACACACACAGGGTAGTCCTTGGTGGGACTACCCAAAAATTGATAGGATGATTGGCCATCCGACCATTACACAAGCAAGGGCAGGTATGTTCAAGGACTAAATGGTGGGAGAGCCTGAGAATAAATGGGTTGGGACATCATACATGTAGGGCCCCTAATGCTCGGGAGAGGGCAATGTGTGGAGGTGCATCATGGCTGCGATAACAAGTGGAAAATGGAGGGTATGTATGTATTTTGAACACGGATTGGGTGGAGGAACTATGGGTATGAAATTATGGAGCCAGGCTTGCCAGGGTTGGTTGGGCTGGTTCTAACTGGATCACCCCGTGGAGGTCAGTGAGTTTGTTATAAGTATGTATGCATACACACATGCAGAAGTACATTCTCTGTAACACATTCATTCCATTTGCAGACGTAAATAATATGAATGTGCCCTTACAAACCTCAACAGTAGATAGAATAATAGGTTGTTCAGAAGAGGGATGGGACGAAACTTCTAAAATGCAGAAGTGTGTACAATGTCCTAAGTCTGTGCTGTGCTGAAAACAATCAAATGTGAGGACTTTCCCACACATGGAATCATTCCTGTGATCTGCCTCCTATGGCAATGCCAATTACTAAACCGGTCTATTTGTAAAAGAAATACACTGAACACATACATAATTAGGCTCTAGTGTAATGTGTGCATTACCACATAGTCATACATATTAATTTATTGTAGTGTCATGTTAACGGGAGTAAAGATGTAATGAAGTATAGAGTCTAATCTTGACATAAACACATGTGTGTCCCATGTGAGACAACCCAATAATTGCATATAGTATTCTTTTGGTCGTTCATGTCACAAATGTTTCCGGACTAAACGTCTGGGAGTTTTGAGGATACGTGGAGTAAGTCAACCGATGGTATGGGTCTATAGGAGTAGGGAGTGGCCAATGTGTAGTGGTATGGATACACCACAAATCCGACTGGAGAATGGATGACTGCAGTGTTAGGGAGGCATTGGGGTGTGTGTTTGGGGAACCAGGAGCCATGGGTATATCTGTCTGCCGTATAACCTGCAAAATATCAATTAAATGTTAACTGGAGTGAAGTGTCAGTGTCATAATGAATAAGGCACTAGTAAGCAGGTCAAGCATATATAAACATCAGTAAGCATGTGTACGTGCATTTGCATGGGGTATGTATGTCTGCAACTATATATATATATATATATATATATATATATATATACATACATACATATATATGTGTGTGTATGTGTGTGTGCACGTAGATGTACACAGATATACACCTATGATAGGAAACAGCACACAAGTATGACATGTTCACAGGCTATGCCAATGGAAGTGAGGAGCCCAAGCAAGAGACCTGAAGCACATAGCTTGACCTTCCACCCCCCCCCCAACCGGTCATGGGAAGCATACACACAAACAATGTAAAGAGTCCACTGCTCCCCTGACCACAGGCAGGATACAACTGGGGGGGTACACAGTGCCCCCACGAATTCTCCTCTTGGAACACAGACAGGAGTGTCCCTTGCGGGACACCCCAAAAATTGTCAAGACCAAAAGAAGGTGATAGACCGTCCATTCTGGCTGGGGTGTATACATACTCGGAATGCAAGGGGGTGTATACATACTCAAAATGCAAGGGTGGGAAACCCTGATGACCCATGGGCCGGGACAATTGTATGAAATGGGTCCTGTGAAGTGGAGAGTGGGCAGCGTGTCGTGGTGTGCCCAGAACAGACCAGGACCCAGAGTAAGGATGGGTGTTGTTGAGGAGGTGCGGGTGGGGGAACTATGGGTAGCTACTTATGGGTCTAGGTGTGCAGGTGTTGGCTGATGTGGGCCCATATGGACAGCCCTAGGGATGTAAGCAAATGTGTTCATTGGGCATCGCCCAATGAGCAGCCACACCCACTATGAGTCCCACTGCAGCAAAGTATAATCTATATGACAAGGAACGGAATAAACAGATGTAGACATGTATATGTAGAGGTATGTGTGTGTATATCTACCCATAGCGACATAAAGATAAACCTCTCCCTCTCTGTAGTACAAATGTATACATACAGAGACAGAATACGAATACATACCAACATATAAATATATACATATGCAGACACCCATTCACCCATATGTTGTGATATATATATATATATATATATATATATATATATATACATATATATATATATATATATATATATATATTGACAGAACAATATAAATATACATGTATGCATACATATACAGATATATCAGTATATAGTAATGTAAATATATACATATATGTGACTTTAAATATACACATGTATATAGCTAGGATATGATACAGCAGTTATGAGTAACATATATTCACAGGCCGTGCATATGGCGTTGAGGGGTCCAATAAATAAACATGTAATATGTAGCATCATCCCCCCCCCCCCCCCTGGGTAGGCCGGTGAGACATACAGACACACAATAAAGGTAAACACACCACTGCTTCCCAGACCACCGGCAGAATACTACCAGTAGGAGAGACTCTTCAGGTCTAATCTTGAAACATAGACATCGATGTCCCTTCTGGGACACCAAAAATTAATGATCGGAGCCAGTCCCGGTAATGACTTATGAAACCAGGCTGTAGATGTACACGGACCAGTAGGTTATGCAAGCCTGATAACCCATGGGTCGACACAATGTACATGTTTCCCGACACTGGGAGAGTGGGCAGTGTGTAGTGGTGTGTTTATACCCCACCTGCACCCACAGTAAGGATGAGTGCTGTAGAGGAGTGGCAGATGGGGGAACTATGGGTATGCAATTATGGTCCTAGGCATGCAGGTGTTGGCTGGTACAGTCGTATTAGGACTGCCCCGGGGATGTAAGTAATATTCCGAAATGGACATAGCTGATGCCTATACCTCTCAACCCCTAAGATCACATCCACTGGACAGGCCATAAACCATTGGGGGAACAAATAGGAACCATACCTCTGAACTGTCCCCGATTTCCAGAGATGTCCCTGATTTTGACTCAGTTTCTAATTCTGTCCCACTTAAACCCTCCTAAAACTAGTGACATTTGGGGGAAAGGTGGTGAATTACATGTAATGAATAACGACAACAATTAAGAGTTATAAACATCATTTACTCCAGAAAATGTGAATGAATTCATATGCTCTGAGTCTGTCAATGTGTCAGGTTAATAGCACCAGTAATTTAAATGTGTCCCTGATGCTGTTATGCCGTGTCCCTGATTCAGTTTGTATTTTTCCCCAATCATATGAGAGGTCTGATAGGGACAGAAAGCACATTTTCCACTGACAACCTTAGAAAGATGATAGAATATTAGGTATGCAGTAGCATGACTTGGCTGAAGGATGTGGGTTCCAAAACCCACTTACTTGTTTGTATTGAAGAGTGTCACTTCCCATGTATTAGCCAGATGGGTGCAGATTGTAAGAGGAACACACCAATAATATGAATCAAACTGGACAGGCCGCGGATTCCGTACAGTCGAACGGCATGTTGTCGCCTAATGGGCAGCCATTCTCGATACTTTAGGCATGTAATCAGATGTAATAGGCATCACAAGGTAATATCGTAGTCCTCACTCCCACCCAGGGGTGTGACTGTCAGATGCAAACACCAAATGCAGTGCATTTGCAAGTGCGGGAGCAAGCGGGTGTAAGCCTGTTTGGCCGCCAGTATGCGAGTATTACACTGGTAAAGCAATGTAGATGCTGATTGTAAGAAACTGTAACCAGAGGTTAGCATTGCTTTGCACCATGCAAACCCATGCACACCTGCTCAAAACTGCTTTAATGTGCCTTAATCACTCCATATCCATTGGCCTTGTTATGCCCCGCAACAAAATAAAAGGCCTCAGCAAGGCTCGAAACCAGAACCCTGCACACACAGCTATTGTGATTTACAACTAAGCCATGGCAGATATACAGACATCGGACTTTATCACAAACATATCATCCAGTGCAGTCATTCAACAGTATAGGAAATGTATTCCATCATGTAGATGCATGTGTGAGTGTTTATGTCCAGCATATACAGATACATACATATATATAGATATATCAGGAACATCCCATGTGACAACAAAGCATTACAAAGGAATGAAAAGGGAAACACAAGCAACCCCTGTATTATGTAGTGGTATTGTCCTATGTAATATCAAGACTCCCTCAGACAGACATGTGTCATTCATACATGCAAACATTTGTACATTGGCCATATACATCACTCTGTGCATGTTATTTACATTAACACAACAGTTCCTGTCCAATCATTATGTGAGAACAGTATTCTTGCAATGTGCTGTGTGCGACATCATCATCATGATAAAGGTAAATGGGGTAACCACAGAGTGACCGGTAGTGTGTGTACAATGGGGTCATCCGCATCACGTGTACCAGGAACATTTAGTAGTCATGTGCATACTAGGATCGTGCACCTGAGAGACAGGGGTGAGGACAACTGAAGTATGTTGTGATGCATATTAAAAGGGTTACATGTGTCCAGTGGACACGTGTGTGAAATGGACAGCTATGTATGGGGCAAATGTTGTTCTAGGAACCAATTGGCCTTTTGTTTCCATAGGGTGAGAGTGGGATGTAGGGGAAGGAGAGTAGGTATGCTCGTGGAGGATAGGTAGGGTAAGATGACAGACAAGACAGCATACAGGGTCAGTATATGACATGTGGGAGGATACACCTTGGACGCGGAGGGGTGTTTGGCATTCACAAGCCCATGAGCCCCCAGATGGAAACAGTGGGACGGAGGTCCCCAGCCATGGGCAGCTACCACTGCACCAAAACAGCCGCAAAGGAGGCAGTGCTGGGGCCTGTCTAGGAGGGGCAGCCTCACCCTGTAAATGCGACACTCTGCCCTTGAGCTGGTGTATCTGGCCTCGAAACCCCTTATTGAGCCCCCTATGCACCACGGCAGGGACTGCATGACAGCAGACATGTTCCTGGCTGGACAAGCCCCATCCTTAGTGGTGGTACTACCAGAAGGTGGTGCAGAGCCAACAGAGGTGGAGGTCCAAGGCTGGGCCCTATATGTACTGGTGCCCAATGCCATGGCCAGCTGAAGTGGGACAGGAGGTTCTGCCGGGGCCTCCAAACCCATACAGCCTATGGTGTTGCAGTTTAAACACAGATATGGCTTCGTAATAGTCAACAGCATTCAGGATTACTTACAACAGCATGCATAGATACCATCACCCCAACACAGCAGATGGTATACATTTGCCACATGCATATATACTGCATGACATCTGTACAAAGTGTAGAAGACTTGTGACTGCAGCTATGAACAGTGGCCCATTACTGGCATGTCACTGAGAACCCTAGACAGTTTCTGTCATACCACTGTTTCATGTGACATATGTCCAGTCAAGGATGTGATGGCAGTAACTCATCACTGTCACCATGTACTGGTTGCAATCCTCACACTATGCTCCTGCTGTTCACAGATGTGTGTTCAGTGAGTAACACAGGAACAAATGTTTCCACACACTGACCAGTCCAAAGATGGCCCTACAGATGGGGGTCCCTCACAAACAGAGCACTGTCTTGTCAATTTTAAAACATGCAGAATAGCCATTACCACACACAACTTGTTAAACAGGCTGTAGTCTCAATGAAGCATAGCTACCCATACATGCTGTGGTCTTGTCTGGTACATCACCCTTCTGTCTTTAGGCTATTTCCCACTGTGTATGTTGTTTGAGGAACATCCAGATATCAGCTGTGATGCCATTTACCAAACACCAGATCCAGGTACCACTCACAGCGACTGTCATAGGCAAACACCAACATGATGCTCCTAGATATTGTACTGTGTTTTTCATGCGAATGGATATGGGAATATCTTCACAGCTGTTCCACATGCAATCAGCTAGAGGAGGACTGCAATTGGTGCAGAGGCCATCTCCTGATCATGACCATCACTTAAATACACAAGCTGCTGCTGAGCAGGTGTACACCTCCACATCCACCAGATAGTGTGTGGGAGGGACAGACATTGGCAAAGTACATCAGAGAAGGGCTTGGAGACTAAAACCTAAGCATCGTCTGTCACACACTTACCAGTACAGGGGTCAAACCCCTGACTGACTAGTCATTACTATTACAAGTGCATGCAGTAAATCCATGTGCTACAAAGCTGATATGTTGGTGTGCTGTAAGAACATATATGTGTGTTGATGAGCGACATCTGCAACAGAGATATAGTAGACGTACATTAGGTGTAGCACACATGGCTGTCCACATGAATGGATGTCATTTTCAACACAACCACACTCTCTAATTGACTCACATTGACACTGTTTGCCAGGCCCACAAATACACTCCCAAACTACTTAGTTTGCCACAGTGCAGTAATTCACAGGTACTACATGTACCACAGGAGATATCTGGAGGTTCTATGGGCTAGGGCATGTGAACGTGTTTGTCATATGTCGGTATACCAGTGGGGGTTATACTGGGAGTGACTGTGGTTTGGAGCATCGTACCCAACACGCAGACACAAGGTGTCAGTACTGACATGCATGTGTGCATTGCTTCATGGACATGTAGTGGTTTGCTGTGCAAGATGGCTGTACAAGACTGGGTGAGGGGTAATCCTTGGCATCATGCCACCCGACAGTGGTATGCAGTGTGGTACAGGGTTGTAGTGTCTGCAATGTCCCACACAGATGGGTATTGTATGAACTGCCCTGACATCCTGGTTGCCATTGTGTATGGCCATAGCTTTGCAATGCATGCCATGTCTGTGTTTGATAGTCTTTGACATGGACATTGCCTGGGTTGTGCATGTCCCACAATAATGTACAGTGACATGTACAGGTGTACCTGGTTTGGCTGGCACATGTTGTTTTCACAGACTGTTATCCTCTGTTATGCCAATATTGGCCTGGTGTGGCAGAACCTGCTTATAGTCAGCAGGTTGACCCTGCACCTGCATTGATAGCATGATACAGGTATTCCCTGGTGTCAGTGGCATCGGTCCATACAGGGCACATGTGTAATGCATTGTATGGCCTCTGTGGATCACATTTGCTGGCACCACAATTGTTGCAGGCATACAGTGGAGAACATAGTGAAGGCACATTGTCTGCAATTATGTGCCTATTTTGCTGCTGTACAGGGTGCCATGCCCTCTGCAGCCCACTGCAATCACACCATGCCTACTATCTGTCATCAATGTGCAGGGTACTAGCAACATAGTGGGATATTCTAGGCAAGTGTGTTTGTGTATGACACATAGGTTCAGGATGTATTCCGGGTAATAGTAGGGTTGCATACTTTGTTCACCAGGCCTTTTGCCAGATGTAAGGGTATGACTTGCCAACACAGTCCCGTGGCTGACTGACATCTGTACTCCTTGTGAGGTGGACATTGTGACATATAAGATGGACACCATATAAGAAAAGTACAAAATCCGCTCCCCAACATGTCCAGTGGTTAGACACTCCCAGCCACCTCCACACAGGCTCTGACAGTCAAACACACACACCTGCCATGTCCTGGAATAGAACTCCTACCTAACTAGTTTATCACACTACAGCAATACGCAGTTAACAGCACACGCTATGGAGAATACTGGGTTACAGCAATCCTAGATGTGTATTTCTAGGTGGGTGACATCAACAGGATTGCCAAAGGTGGTCGTGTGAATTGTAAAGAGTGTGTATACTATAAAAAGAAAAGTTCTTGTTTCAGGCAGACAGAGACACACAAACACACACACAGATGGCCTCTCTTGGAGTGGAACCCCTACCTAACTAGTTTATCACACTACAGCAATACGCAGTTACAGCACGCGCTACGGAGAATACTGGGTTACAGCAGTCCTAGAGGTGGATTTCTATGTGGGTGACATCAGCAGGATTGCCAAAGGTGGTCATGTGGGTTTTAAAGAGTGTGCATACTGTAAAAGTATCGTTTCTTTCACAGGCAGACACACACACACACACACACACACACACACACACACACACACACCACACACACACACACACATTGACCTGTCTGGGAATAGAACATCCACCAAATTAGTTTAACACACTACAGCATTGCGCAGTTACAGCACGCGTCATGGAGATTACTGGGTTACAGTAGTCCCAGAGGTGTATTCGTAGGTGGGTGATATCAGCAGGATTGCCAAAGAAGGGCATTCAAGTGTACTGCGGGTTGTACATGTCTGTTACCTGTGCATACACACTGCTTACTGTCATGAAAACACATTTACACCTGCTTACAATTGCTTAAAAGTGTCTTATCCAGTCCTAATTGACAGTATCAACAAGGCTTGCAGGTCTTGAACCCTGGACCATGTACACTGAGGTCACTGGACGTACCACTAAGCCATCTGGGTTGTACACATGTTGCATGAAGTCTATAATGCACATCCTACTACAGGTATTCCACAGTACTGAAAACAAATGGGACAGTCACTTTTTGTACATATGTACAGTACCCTTGAATGTACTGTACTTTGTGAAACAACAAAGACAAGTCTACATCTGTACAACTGTTTTATATACATATATATATATATATATATATATATATATATGTACCTATGGGATGTGTACACACACACACACACACACACACATATATATATATATATATATATATATATATATATATATGCATATACACAGCCATAGCTCTCTCTCTCTATATATATATATATATATATATATCTATATCTATATATATATATATATATATATATATATATATATATATATACATACATACATACATGTCTGAACGCCCTTTGTGACACAGAAGGGTTCCAAAGGAACTGACGTGTACACAAAACAGAGGCATCTCCTGTGTTATAACATTGAAATCATAAGCAGTTCACCAGAGAAGGGATGGTTGTTGTGTATGTGGAGTTTGGGGTGGGGAATGATGGTTAATGTAATCTACCCTGGGGATTGTGGAGTTTGGGGTGGGGAATGATGGTTAATGTAATCTACCCTGGGGATTGTGGAGTTAGGGTGGGGGAATGTGGGTATGGACCTACACCCCAGCGACCATTTCTATGTCACAGCTCGAAAGTGGCACAGGAAAATAACATACCCAACTGTAGTCGTGCTTGACTGCGTATTCTTTACCATTCCTAACTATGTAATACTTTGTAGACACCAGTCACCACAGATGGCTACCGTGGTGTGCTGAAAGACATTACACATGTGTATACCTGGCTATAGGTTAGTCACACACACAGACAGGCACACACTTGCCAGTATTGTGCATACACATCTTGCCTATGTAAAGGTAACTATTACAGTGGTATGCAGTTAGGGTATGTGCCACAGAACACATACAATTACACTTACTGATTCCACTTCTGAGCTGGGTGACATCACAGGACCGATTACTTGGAGGGGGAGGAGAGAGGTTTAGCGGTTGACAAGGATAAAGGCCAGTGCAAAAGGAGGTATCGCTTTGGAATGCAGCAAAACCCGCTGCCATGACAGGATGCAGACACAAATACACACACACAAACACACTCAGCCATTTGCTGACACACACACACACACTTGGCATTTGCTGTCACACACACAAACACACGCTCACAGTTGCCAGTGGTGGGATCAGAACTCCTGCCTATCTAAAGTTCACTATTATAGTACTACGCAGTTAAGAGATGCGCCACAGAGATTACACATTCCAAGGCAGTCAGACTGCCCTTCTACAATTGAAGACAACAACAGGGAGATTGACAGTCACAAAGTACATAGCTGTAGACCTGTGTGTTTAAAGTAGGTTTCCATTACAACCTGTATGCACAAACAGGACGTCATCCGCAGGTAGGCCTGAGAGATATAGTTGTAGCACAACAGGAACCTGAACTGGAGTATGGCCATCTGCGGAATGGATAACTACACAGGGTTACAGTGGGCATGCTCATACACCTAGTAGCACAGGGCCATTTGGGATGCACAGTGACTACAACTGCACAAGGTTATATTGGGCATGCTCATAGACTTAGTAACAAAGGGCTTGTTGGATGCACTGACTCAAATTACCCAAGGTGGCAGTGGGTACGCTCATACACTTAGTAGCACAGGGCTGTTTGGGATGCACTCCAGTTCTAATCACTGAAGGCCACAGTGTCCATGCTCAAATATTTACATGTACAGAACACATTGTAATGGACTCCTATTGTAAACACACAGGTTTACAGCTAGGTATATCTTACCTTTCAGTATAAATGCACATCATACTGGTTTACTACCTGATACCTGTATGTGGCCTGTAAATGATATATCTGTGTCTGTGCTGTGTGATACACATGCATACATGTACATGAAGTACTGACATATATATGTTACGTATACACATTCATGCATGTGTGGATGTGACAGACAATAGGCTACCTGGGTCGCACAGGCGGATGCTACCTACAGCATGTGTCACACACCTTGCTGCCCTGAAAGGCATACATTGATAGCAGGTTATGGACAGTGGCATTATACGTGGAACAGTGGCAAGTGCAAGCATAATGTGTGAGCCACCTTGTGTAATGGTACTGAGGTGCAGGTGTTAAGATTACCTTTCCTGGCTGTGTTAGTAGTTGTCATTATTAGCAGGACTGCTACCCTAAGTATATCTCACATTGGTCATATACACAAGTTCTGCTGCTGTCTGTCAACTTACATGGGGCATTTTTCCTACCAAGCACATTAATGCCATGCGCAGTGATGTCATGGTATGGGTGGCAACTGCTAGACCAAAACAATGAACCAATGTCCTGCTGTTATTATGAGGTTGTCCAGTGTTTGTCATTCCAGACTGTCATGACTGAACGACGAGCCTTCAACACAGAGCAAATGCATCCATGTTACATGTGTGTGTGTGGATAATACCTAGGTCGCATTTACCCATATAGCTGCACTCCAAGGCAAATGTCCTACACACAGAAGTAACATCCTGACACCTACATGACAATTGCATTGGCTGTTTATGCTAACCTGTGCTAGATGAAGTGACAGTTTGTAGGAGCATATTATGGAATAATGCTGTGTGTGTCACGCTGATATGTGCTGTTGTAATATATGTACTCAGTGAAAGTGATGGTGTCCTACCAGTAAATGAATACAACATCCATTATGGTGTAATGCTCGGCTATGTTTCACACATGGCATGGGAAAGGTGTGGAATGTATCCTCTTGACCTGCTAGTACATGTACTGATGTAGACCGCATATGTGTACATGTATTACTGTTTGTGTAGATTCCATGTGTGTGCAGTGTCTGATGTCTGAAGGTATCTGTTGTCTTAGTACATCATGCTGTTGCAATACAGCCTCAACATGGCCAACTGTATATGGTGATATACTCTAAGTACAGTAAGCCGTACATGATGTATAGACAGATGTTTGGACATGACTACTAAGTGGTGAGTAGGGTTGCCACCTTTTCAAATGGCCAAAGTGGGACATTTTCAGGACACACATCAGATTTTACAGGCCGACACATATCCACGGTCAGTACAAAGCATAGAACTTAACTTCTTTTTTGCCTAAATAAAAGCTTATTCTTGTAGAAATTTAGTTGCTTATTCTGTTTCTTGTAACATTTAGGTATTTTAGGTACAGAAATAACTATTTTATGGGTTCATACTAGGCTATCTGCCCTGGGGCAATTATAAGCCTAGCCCGATTCTGTATGGCTTACGCCACCCCTTGATTTGAGTATACTTTTTTTTGTGCCTCTG
>NC_056731.1:1971919068-1972116568 GCF_019279795.1 Protopterus annectens
TGTACTGGCATATGTTATGCACCTGCTATTTACACAAAGGCCATAGTTGTATTGTGTCGAGCCAATGTACAACAGGGTGTACACACATGTACATCACTTCTACTGTGTGTGTTACTTCATGTCTCTGGCCATCCTCCATGGCCATGTGCACACATGTTCAGTTCAATGGTTGTGATGGCCATCTGATTTCACATGTCAGTGTTATCCCATATGGCATACACCCATAGATGTCATATGCGCCATTGAGGACAGGGTTATGCAGACAAATGGTGGTATGTATGGGATGTGAGACATGTTTGTCAGGATAGATGAGCAGTGTTGCAGTCAACCCACTACATGTCATGGACATGTCTGATAGCACATGACATTGTGTGACATGCATAGCAAGGGTATACTCCACAAGGGTGTATCCTGTGGGCCGGGCATACTCCAGCTCCAACACATTTAGTGTGTGCGCACACATATGCTCTCTGCACAGTACTGTTCATATTCCCAGCATGTGTAATGATGATATGTAGTACCTGTCCCTACAGTGGAACACACTTCCACCATTGTATTCACTGTTGTCCACACATCTAGCAATAACAGTTTGGAAGGTTTGGTGTAGGTGTTTCATATAGTCTTCAGTTGTTTCACACAGGTAAACAGTATGATGCATTGCAGGTCTGACCAGTGTCCATTACCAGGACCACCATACATTATGTGTATGTGTGTTATGGCATGCAATTAATATGTTCCGTGCATTATCAAGCCTGTTGAATAATAATCTCTCCTGAGACAGGCTGCTGTTCCTGCAAAACGCCAAAGGTACCTAAACAGGAGTGTCACAGCAGTAAGATCATTATCCACACCTGTATGGTAGCTACAGGGTGCAATGTCCATGTTAGCACATAAGCCAGTACAATACACTATACTATGGAGTATGCACATCTGTGCATACATAGAGTAGCAGACTATAGTATGTGGCATGTGTGCATACATGCCTTGCATATGATGCTACATTACATATTGTACAGTAACACATGTAACTATGTGATATATAGTTGTGTTTTATGTGCAGTAGTGACTTACCAGGCAACTCCAGGCTCGGTGGTTGAGAGACACCCACCACCACAATACCAGCTAAAGCTTGTGGATGGAGGTCTGCAGGTGTCCCCAGGTTGGCCAGTAGCTCCTCTGTACGTGTGAGTGGGGGCTGGGTGAGTGGCCCCCCACCTGTTGCACCTTGTTCCCTGGCGATTGCATTAGCATGCTGTTTCGTCCATCTTATCAGGTCAGTGCAGTGTCGATACACCTGCTGATAGGTGCGATTATGACCGCCAACATCATTTACCCTCCTGCAGAGTTCCTCCCACAGGGCATCTCGCTGCTGTGCATCCTGTGGCACATGGCTGAAGAGCGTTGTGTAGTTGTCGAGGAGGTATGGGATGATGACCTCATCCTCCAAGTGGCTGTACGGCGGCAGTCTGCTGTGTGGCATACCTGGAAGACATAACGATGGAGACAGGTCACAGTAACTCACAGAGAAGTACAGCAGTACAGCTGAACATACATGTGTATCACATTTATTAAGATTACAAATACGTCTTTGTAAATCTACATGACACTAACACCACTAACGTGTAAGTCACACACATTTGACACCTACTGGTGATGTGATGCTATCGCCATGTATGTGTGTGTCATGTGATGACATTGCTCATACACCATATGATTGTTGTCTTGACGTGGGCATGTCTGTTTGCCTGAAGTGGTGTCTTTACCTATCAGCACATGCCTGGATGTGTTCACATTAATGCAATCAACCCTAATGTTGTGTATATGCTACATATATAGTCATACATAGCCATTAGGGACATGACCTGTGACCCTGCAGACTTGCAAGCATGTATGTTTTTTGTCATATACATCTATATGGCACTGTACAACTGTGTAGCATCCTGCCATGTATTGCCTGTGTTGTACATGTGTAACACATGGGACAATGGCTAGCCTGATGGTATTTGAAGGGTTGGATATCAACTATAGCATGTATGGTTATAGTGATCTAGTAGGCTATATGCCCTGGGCCATTTATGAGCCTAGGCAGACAAATTAGCTAGCTGTAGGCAACAGACAGGTATGTTTCAGTGGCCAGTTCAAGCAGTACTACAGAACTGATACACATGGTTACTGATATATTTGGCATGCGGCCATCACACCATGTCACAGAGAGGGTTGATGTGCAGCTTCTCTGGATAGGGATGCATAGTATGGCAAGAGTATGTTAAGTGTATGGGACAGGGATCTGTCAGGCATGTTGTGATCCTTGTACTAGAAAGGTGAATGTCCATGACGTATGTGTTTATTTGGGATCAGGATGTGTTAAGTGTAGCATGTCCAACACCTCTGGGTTGAACATGGCTTTATTCAGGATAGGCTGCATGCTACATAGTGCAGCTAGGGATTGTGAAGGGCAGTGTACCATCTAAACATGGGCAATAACCCTTAAAGAAAATATGTGATTTATTATGGGTCACATGGGTGTTGAATATGGCTGAGCAGTTATCTCTATATTCCTGGATGGCACCCTGTCATGATTAGGGGTGCCACATATGACTACCTGTCTTTTGTGGTGACATAACTATCAAAGGGAAGTACTGTCCAGCTTCATCCCATACACACACAGTTGCCATTATGTTGACCACTGCCTAGGTGGTAGTTAATGGGTACAGGGTTTGTAACATACGGGATGACAATGTAATACTTAGCAGTCAGATTGTGGCTATACATCACACACCACACATCTGACACACTAAGGCCCTTCTGTATGTTGAATGCAGCACACAATGAGTCAACTATTGCTCCTAGTTCATAGTCATTTGCAAACATCAATAGGCTGATATCTTCTGTGTTAGTCTATGTGGTATAGATAACAAAGAGGGGGAGTACCAGGAATGACACCTGTATTACTGTGGCTGGCACTGGTTTGATGTGCGTGTATTCATCAGACACCTTCTGTTGTGTGGGTTCTGTCAGCAGTCCAGTTGCCAACCAGTCTTGTGACATAGGAATATACACCTAGTTTACTGAGTGTAGCTGGAACACAGTATGGGTGATGGTGTCCTACGACCTGACAAGGTCATGATATGCAGTGTTAATCAATCCTACAGTCATCTACATCTGTACCGAGTACATGAATTATGCTGACCATGGTTCATGGCTGTACAGACCAGACTCAGCAAGGTAGTTGTGCACTATGTCCCATTATCAGTGGTGTCTCCCCCTTTGTGGGGTGTGATAACTGTTGCTGTGCACCATTTTGTGTGCACAGCCTGACATGGAGCTATGATTGATCATGATGTGTATGTGGATAGCTGAATGTTCTTACATTTCTGTAGGATACATCCTGGGATGTTGACAGGTCCCATGAGAGCTGTATGTATGGCATTAGAGAGTGCAGCTTGTATCTGCATAGTCGTTAGTGCAGGGGCCCTGTAGTGTACATGGTTATATTACTAAGTGTACCTGTTGGGGGTGGGGGTGGGGTGGGAGTGGGTTTAGGTTCTCCAAGACCCTATCAGGATGAGCAGGTGCTATTTCTGTAGGTGCAGTACTTCCCATGCCATAGTGCTGTGCAGCACGGCAGGTCTCGTCATTGCCATTACGATTAATGACAGCTATAGAATGCTCTATGCTTGGCCTCATAATATGTGGCTGATTGGTTTCACGGTAGCTTTGCGTGGTTTCATATGGTGTATCTGCATCTTACTGAGGCTGACCAGGGATCACCTACACTCATGTGTGTTCACTCTTGCAGCAGTTACTACCTTCTGTGGTACAGTTTAAAGCAAGGTACCACCAATTTGCTTACTTGTTTGTGTTGGGTTGACTCCTGGTTCTGTTTTAGTGGCACAATCACTGCACATATGTGACTGCTTAAGGTTCATTTGTGTAGGATTCAGCATTTGCACATGCATTGTCCATCTGCATGGGTGCCATGGCACTCACCACTCTGCTCTTAGGAAACATAACATTGGCATTGGAGACCAACTATGTGTAGCATACTGTTAGCCCTGTTTGTGTGACTTCTGTGATCCAGGTCAGTGGGGTTGATGGAATCCAACATGCATTGAGCGCAGGTGTTGGTACATGAGGAGTCTTCCCAGTTCATAATGGAATAGTTAAGAGTAGCCAGTATTATGGGTCTGTCTCAGACCTAATCTTTCTCATTACAGCACATTATGACAGTTGGAAAGTCCGCGGCCTGGTGGGTGATCTGTCTCAAGGTGCATTTTGAATTCCACTATGGCACAAAGGTAGTTGCTTAGCATAATGCATCTGATGTTATGCAAGTCCAGTTAGCATGGGGGTGTACATATCCTTCAGGAACATGGGCACACCCGTGTTCCAATAAAGGATAATGGGCAAGAGGTGAGGTATATGTTATAACATGGTCATGCAGGTGTGCTCTCCGGAGAGTTGAAACATGTCTCAGCCACTGCACAGATATGTTCTCCATGTTAGGGATTGACATATGTGTGCCCGTATAGTGTTTTTGACATGTATCATTGTGTAGCGAGACCCGCATGTCTCAGCCACTGCACAGATATGTTCTCCATGTTAGGGATTGACATATGTGTGTCCGTATAGTGTTTCTGACATGTATCATTGTGTAGCGAGACCCGCAGTTTATCACTTGGCTTTCCCTCACCTGAACCATGCATGATGAAGGCACTATAGGGGAAGCATGAGCCCTAGTCAGTATCCAGATTCCCAGCGGTGACAGGTGCAGGCCATGTCTGGCAAAGCATCATGGTCTGTCAACCATGTTATCCCAGGACGACAGATACTGGATACCCTGTGACATGCACCACTACACTAGACAATTGTGGAATTACAATCATTTTGTCCCTGTACTGCAGTATCATTCTGGCCAATGGCAGAATGCTACCCAGGCCTTGGGACATACCTGCATGGGCTACAAGACCTGACAGTTCCTACATGTGTTTCCATGCAGTCCAGGCTACTGCATCACAGGTTCTGCACAACAACATGGAATATGCCAGAGCCATGTGTATAATTCAAAAGGTGGTCTGAGTGTATGAGTATGTGGCTAATCATGGCAGACAGGCAGCTGACAGTATGTATGCCCACGCATAGGTCGGTGTGTAACATAGTGCTAGAGTTTTCATTCACAAATAAGTACTGTTGGGCATGTTTCCAGTCATGTGTTCGGAGGTGTGGCACAATTATGCAAACTATGTCGTACAGTTTGTGTATTTTGGTGTCTGTCTCTTCCTGCTTGGGGGGGGTCACTTGTTTGGCCAGATACTTTGACGTGTCTGTGAATGTGTGTGATTTCTGGTAGTGTGTGTGGGTGTCCTTACTGTGTTCTGGTAAGGGTATGTGTTGGTTGTGTTGATGAGCTGCATGTGTTAACCTACACCTCATGACTGTCCAGTCCAGTCATGGCTGTAGACTGGGCTGCCTTCCAGCTTACCCCTGTAGCTGCATCCCAAACAATGTGTGGGTGTGGTGTTAGGTGGGTCTGGCAGTGTACATGGCATAGAGATTACATTCCCCCAGGATGGCCACATACACAAAGCTGACATTAGGAAACACCAGTAGCTGACTAGTGGACATGCCTGTATGAGCAGTCAGTACTACAAGTACCAAGTACTGTATTTCGTTTATGTATTGCCTATGAAGATGTTTTAGACAGTGATGCTCACATGTAAATATTTGTGTTATGGAAGTGACAACACTGGCTATTATGGAAACATTGTAGCTACCTTTAGCAGCAATCCTCCTCTGAGGAGCACATCACATCCTGTTAGTTGATTACAGATGATGCAGGTGTCTACAAGTCTGTTTCCTTCTCTGGGTATATATTCACATATCCACCAGGACCATGAGCTCTGTTGGGCACAGACACCCACTCTCCAAACAGAGTCATGTATCAATAGGTTCTGATGCCACTATCAACATGATCAGGATGTAATCAGATAGTGTGAGCCATCACCTATGATGCTGCTATTACACATGGGCAGTTGTCTCCTACATCTTACACTCCTACTGCAGATGTTACACTGGAGTTAAAGATGATATGCAACCTGTTTCATTACCAGTGCTGTGCACTACCTTACATAGAGCATGTGCAGGCGGCTGTTAGGTTGGCAATGAGAGGCTGGGCTACACAAACCTGGTAGTCCAACCAGTGTGTCTGTACTCTCAATATCCACTCTATGTAGGTGTGCCCATAGCCATTTGGCCCAGCCCTGTAACAAGGGTCACTACACATTTGCATAACATGTACACATGCACAGCTTTTATTGCTTGCAAATGATACTAGAGAGGTGGATATTACATGTGTTATGTGCTTGGATAGTTACCTAGCTCTTGCAATTATCTTTGCTATCATGCTGCTAAACTGTCAGATGAATACAAGTGATATGTATCCTGTTATTGAGTATTGTAATTGCCAATAGACATAACTACTGTTTGCATAACATAACAGAAATGCTATTTAGAATGGAATACAGATCTGCCTAAAATATTGTACATTACACAGTTATTGGCACAATATCCCACAATGTAAACCATATTTGCACATTAAGCTCACCTTTGACATGTTCATCTTACTTATACACCCATACATATGTCGACTGTTACAATATATCGACATATACTATCCCCTGTTATAGCACATACTTGTTGGACCAATCCTGACACTGACAGTGGCTGGAAGTGAATTGGTGAGTTCCAAGCCCATATCATCCCTTGTGGTATATGTGGAGTGTGCAGTGTGACCTACAGCAGTACATACATAGAATACTACAAGCATTACTACTGCTCAACAATACATCGCTACAAGATAGCTATTTCCACTATTGATTACACTGTAATTCTTACAGTACAGGTACTACATACACAGACATACTACATGTTATACATACCGTCTTAGTAACTGGAGGTGTTATTAACTAGTGTAATATTCGTTTTTGGTTCGTCTTTCAGTGTTTTGTACTGTCCTACAGGTAGATACAGATGGTTTGAATGTTACACAAGGCAACCTTTTATAGTTACAGATCAGTAACATGTGCTATCCCGATGGCCAATTGGTGTTCCTAAGTAGCTAATTACATGCACATCAGCTGCGCTGCTACTGCCTTAGCCAATACCATGGCTACAGTGGAGTATAATTGAGTACTCCACTTGGGCGTTGTCCCTTTGCCTTACTTATGAGGAAGACAGCATGGAAGTTTTGTGTGGAATCTATTGCAACAGCTGTATGGAGACAAACAGTAATTTACTTTGTGTAATGCCTAGAGAAGTTGGTCTAAATGTGAGTACTGCTGTTATATTTCTGAACATTGCTACTTGTGCAGGGTTTGTCTGTACCTAATACTTCTGTATATGTTTCAGTCTGGCCAGGTTGTTTGGCCAGCTCAAGGCTGCATAGCTATGCATATAATGTTAGAGGGTTTACAGTGTGCTTACCAGACATATTTAGTTTGTTGTTACTGTGTATCATACTGTGCTAATAATCAGCACTCTGTAAAACTTCCTGGTGTACGAACCTTTCAACCCTCTGAAACAGGATTAGTTCATACAAACCCTGTTACATCAGCAGCTGTTCAATTGTATAATGGCAACTATTTCACATAGGGCCACGTTAGTGTGTCTGTGTCCAGGTATGTTAAGGTTTCAGCAGATGTACAGTAGTTGCATAATTGGTTATGGTATGACAGTATGTATTGATGTAATTATTTTGGTTGTGAGGTAGATGTTGGTGGGTGTACATAGCACATGCAGGTGTGTAGGGAACCCCTTTTGTACAATGTCTATATGTGTGTGGGTGTTCTTTCCCTATGTGAACACCCATCCCTTAGTGGACTAATACTATGATAATTGGAGGCTGATTCATTAAGGCACTATTAAATGCTTCCTGTATAGCATGCATGTACTGTTAGTCCTTGAATCCTTTTGGCAATATATTGGAATGTTATAAATATTTGCAAAATGAAAGCTGTTTGTGTAATTCTGTCATGGATATTTGCAGTCATTGCAGTTGTGTTGGTGACTGTGTCCACAAAACATATTTGTAATAGTGTATTGGCATATACTCTTCATATGTTATGTTCATATTGTTTGGGGGGAGGTGCAGAATGTGTGATTGCTATGGTCCATGTTATACTCAGATATGACCAATTCAGATGCTGTCTACAGACATGTATGTATGTGTATGTGTGTGTATATATATATATATATATATATATATATATATATATATATATAGATATATATATATATATATATATATATATATATATATATATATATATATATATATATATATATATATATGTGTGTGTGTGTGTGTGTGTGTATATGTATATAGATATATACATTATTGCATACGTTTATCTGTACCTCCATAGATGTAGATGTTTTTAACCTTTGTATATATCTACATATATATGTAGACCTGTATATATCGACATGTCTATATGTATCTCTCTCTCTCTCTCTCTATATATATATATATATATATATATATATATATATATATATATGAGCAGACACCTTTAATTGGGTACATGGCGGGTTATCCTATTTCAACACATTCCTTCCTTTTGTGTTTTAACCTGTCTGCATACGCTACTGAGATAGGTACATCCCTGGTAGCTTAGTGTTAGGTTACTCTGAGGATGGAGTACATGGTTGTGGGTTCTACTCCTGGAAGGTGTTATTATTTTACCTCTCAGAGTAGGCACTGGTAGGGAAAGTGTGAATAATGCACATTTACACGGTTGTGAGCAGGTTTGCCCGTGGTCTGCGTGATGTTAAGCAAAGGTCAAAACATGTGAAGCGCTTCTCCGTTTACCGTGTTTCAGCACTGCTTACCATCGCGCAAACACGTGGAAACCCACTTACAACTGCTTAAGAGTGCTTTAATCCACCTGCATCCAAAAGCCCTTATACTGGCCCTCAAAATAACCTAACAGACCTTGCAGGTCATGAACCCGGGACCATGAACACCACAGTCACTTACTTTACCACTAAGGCATCTGAGATATGTACGAATGTTATGGTGTTTAGAATATACATTGTACTACAGACATTCCTCACTACTGAAAACAAATGTGAGAGTTAGTTGGTGTACATATGTCTGATGCATGTTAATGTTCATATGTTTGTGAAAGTAGGTGTTGCAGTGTGACATGACAGGGTGTATTATGAATGAGTAAGGTTCTTGCTTTGTGTCCTTTTTATATTGTCCCCATACTACATGTATGCCCCTCCAGTTCACTTATTGGACATCCAACCCAGGCCCTCCTTGATGCATGATTGCATTACCCATCATTCCTCCCCCCTCCAATCTTCACATACATAACATCCACCCCCTTCTATGGTGAATTAGGTTAATATTAATTGTTATAATACCAGAGCTGCATGTGTTTTGTGTACACTCCAATTCCTTTGGAGTGCTTCTGTCTCACAAAGTGTGTTCATAGATGCTTATATATATTGCTATTGATGTAACTGTATAATATATATATATATATATATATATATATATATATATATATATATGTGCAGACATCACTGATATTATATATATATATATATATATATATATATATATATATATATATATATATATATATATATCTATATATATACTTCATATTAGTTTGTAACAGTAATACATCTGTAGACTGGAATGTGTTGGTTCACAAACTACAGTGCATTAGATGTGCACAAAGTCACTGTCCCATTTGTGATCATTACAGTGAAATGCATATGGTATAAGGTGTAGTCTCAAGACCATGAAACATGTGTACACCTTGGATGGCTTAGTGGTACGTCCCATAACTATAGTGTGCATGGTCCAGGTTTCAACACCTGCAATGCTTTACGGATGTTTTTTACTGCAGAATAAGGCTCATTTAAGCAGTTGTAAGCATGTTTAAAAATGTTTGTGTGACATTATAGCAGCGGTTAAACAAAATTAAACAAACATTGTAACGTATAACCTGTGCACGCAAACACGGTCACATCCCTTAACTACTCCAGATATATACCTGTCAGTGACGTAACATCTCACTATGTGCTGACATGACATTACATTCTCTGTTGACTGTACTCTCCTGCACACATGGGTTTATATGGGTGATTCAAATATTTATTATACAGACGGTTACTATGTATATATGCAAGCTGTGGTTAAGGTATAATTTTGCACATGATAAACATCCCTACCTTTATCAGGATTATAACCTCGAATGCACACATACTATACAGATGCTGTAACCATTACACTGTTGACATTAACGTTGCTTCTGCCTATTTCCTATTTAGATGATTTCTATGTGTAAGTTAGGCTAAGCAAAGGGCAGGAGCCCCCAAACTCACTTAGCTTTGCATACTCTTGAAATAACATATAACAAATGTACTGTGAGACAATACATTACATTCCTAACTACATTAGGCATAGCCCCTCACTGACACACTTCAAGGGAAACCTTGTTGTGTGAATGGGTAACAGACTTTACACCCCTGGGATCATGTGTCCCTGAACCATACAGCCAGGGGGTGAGGGAGCCTGTCCAGTTTGATAGCTGCGAGGCCTGTTGGGGGAATTGAATGGTGTTGAATTGTCACATTAACATGCCCTCTTTAGATCACTAAGTGCCCCTGTCACCCTCCACAACCCCAGTCTTCTACAGCTTCCAGCAACTTTGTTTGGAATTGCTTCATTGGCTATGCTTGATAGAGGCTCAGTTACTTCATCAGTGGTGCGGGGAAGGCCAATGCACTGTTGACATGCTTCTAATTGCCCTTGAGCAGATAGATAGTAGGCTATCTGTGAACCTCTAATGTGCAGGCCATCACAGCCATAATATTTGAATAAACAGACCTTCAGATCACAATGTACAGTGTGAACTTACCATGTAGTCAGGAAACAGTTGAGTACAGCAAGAACATACAGAACACTGATACTTAGTCACTCCAAAAGCATATCTTGGAAGCTAGAAAACTTGTATACATTTAAGGCTTTCTATTTCCTACCACTAGGTTACCTACAGGGGAGATGAAAAACAAGCACAGATGGGAAACATGCTTGCAATGATGCCATACCGGCCTATGTGTCAGCCTTACGCTTTGGAATACTGGCCAAGGCTATTGGCGCCCCCATGGTGCCTTATTTAGGAGAGTCTTGAAGGTGAATACCAACTCCATAAACAGCACAATAGCAGATTCAATGAGGTTTATGCTACTCAACACCAGGGGTTGTGATCACAACATGCATGCACTCACAGCACTCCTCAGGATGGACAACATCAACATCTGTGCATTAACCGAAATCTGTCTTAAGGCTCCTGAGGGCACACCAGCACTACCGGACTACAACCCATGCCACACATTTCAGCCACAGAACATGGACTGACAGACATGGAGAGGCAGTATACATATTCATCAGGGATACCTACACCTCCAGGTTAGAGGGGCAGCATGATACCTCTGTGATCATCCATGTGCAGCTAACATCAGCCACAACTGCAATGTGGAATGTGGCCTGCTATGGATCACCCTCCATGACCCAGGACCTCCACTCCACCTACCTGGTGACAGTGGAGAACATGACAGTCCTAATGCACACCCTGTCATTGGTCAATATCAACTACCATACCATTAACTGGGAAACCTACTCCAGTACTCACTTCCAGGACCAGCGCTTCCTGGAATGTATCACCTCATATGCCGTGCATCAGGTGGTAACCTCCTTAATGTGGGGTGGAAACTACTAGATGTGGTCATCACCAACATGGTCAACAGGTGCACCACAGTGGAGGTTAACCGGTCACTGGTTAGATCTGACCATGAACTATTCACTGTTTCGACACCCTAGCATCTCCCCACCCACGCATACCACAGTGTATACCTTTCCTACAACTATATTTACACTACTAGTGACAGGGATGGGGTGTTTCACAGCCCCCACGCTAAGGGGAAACACTGCTCAAGATACAGACAGATTTACAAATGCAGTCTGTAAGCACCTACACAGATGTATGGATCGTGCCATAGCTGGTAAACCAAGACTCACTCCTCCTAGACAAGGACACCGGTCTGGTGGACCTCTGCAATAAACAGGCTATACTACAGATGCAGGACAGTGTTCCAGACACACAGCAAATACCACAAAGGGCAGACATCCATGACCACTATTAGTATGATACGTAGGTCCCTCAAGACATCATCTAAGGCCAACATCAGCAGGAGAATACGCAAGGATTCGAAAGATAACCACAAAGCCTTCTTTGGCTATGTCAAGGAACTACGTGGAAACCACAGATTTGCACTGTGCCGGTGAAATATAGCACAAAATATGCTGACCCTACTGATATCGCCAACATCCTTGCAGATACATTTGGTGCATACTTCACCCCCTAAATAGCCCACAACTCTACCCGAAAGGTACAGTATCCCAACCATCAGAAACACATAGGTGGAAATGGCCCTCTCTAACAGCAGAACACAGCGTCAGTGGAGGCAGATGTTGACTCAGACTGCATCTTGCAAACTGTACAAGACAACCTACCCTCCACCTAGTTAAGCATTCCTACCTCAGCCTCTCCACAGGCTACATGCCCATACAATGGCACGTGGCAATGGTTATTCCACTCCATCATGGTGAAATCACAACTGACCATGGTAACTACCACCCCATAAGCCTTACTAGCCTGGTCTGCAATGGTATGGTTTGCATCCTCATAGCACTCATTAACAATGACATTAGTAACCTTCGAACACGTAACCCAACCCAGGTCAGCTTGGTTGAGTGCAGTTTATGCCTACTGAACCTGTTTGACATCTTACATGCAGTCACCAAGACGTTAGATGACAGGGGAGGTGGTTCACACATACTACCTGGACCTCACCAAGCTTTTTGACACCATGCCCCACTCAGGTATTATTGATAAACACACCAGCCTGTACATTCACCCATACATCACAGGTTGGGTTGCCAACAGGCGTACACACAGAACCCACATGGTATGACTAGCAGTCTCCAGGTCCAACTCTTGAGCAGTCATGACCGGTGTCCCACAGGACTCAGTCCTGGGAACCCTACTGTTTGGCATATACATCTCTGATGTATAGGCTAACACAGGTGGACTACAGCAGACCATGTTTGGCAATGACTGCAAACTGGGAGCCATGATTGATAGTCCAGCTGACACGGACATCCCTCAAGGGGCCTCACAGAGAACATCACAGGGTGCCAACGACATGACTTCCAGCCAAGTGCCACTAACTGCATGGTCATTCCATTGTGGAATTGGCACCCACATATTAACACATGAGCGGCAGCCACTTTAATACACACGAGGTAATGGGGTATCTGGGGACTAAGGTAGATATTGATCTCCCCTGTGACAATCATATCTTTTTTTATTTATTTTATATACAGCAATCACATAAGTAAGCAAGTTAAACCACTTCCACAGGTTAGAGTTAATCCCAGCCACTTTAATACAGACGAGGTAATGGGGTATCTGGGGACTAAGGTAGATATTGATCTCCCCTGTGACAATCATATCTTTTTTTATTTATTTTACATTTGTTGACCGGGAAAGTCCGACTGAATGCATGTCCATTTTCAGCAAAGGCCTGGGAAGAAAAGCTCCAAGGGTAAGCAGATACAGCATTACATAATACCAGCATTACATATTACAAACAGACTATTTACAGCAATCACATAAGTAAGCAAGTTAAACAAGTTCCACAGGTTAGAGTTAATCCCGAGCATAAGTCAGGATTAAATTAAATTACACAGTAAGATGGTTAACAGATTTTTACACATTCCAGAGAGAGTTAGCCAGGCTTGATACATTGACATAGCTAGTGGTGAGTCTAGTTTTAAATTGACCTAAGGTGGAAAGTAAGGTAATATCAGCTGGAAGAGAGTTCCAGGATCTACTTACAGAGTTTGCAAAGAGAGAGTCACCGGCTGCATTATTAATTTTGCTAGTCTGAATTAGTAGCTTGTTAGAGGATCAAAGTGGTCTAGGATTATTATAGGGGGTGATAATATTTTTAAGTGCAGGAGTATTGTCCGGATTATAGAGGATTTTATAGGCCACAATCAATTGGTTATACTGGATTAGGCTGGGTAGTTCAAGCCACCCAAGCTGATATAGATTGATGCAATGATGTGTCCTAAAGGGCACCCCAGTGGCATACTACACAGTAGTTAGAACATAGTGCCCCTTTACTCATCACTCATCAGTCCCATCATAGGGTATAATAACCCATGTGGGATGTACCTCAGAGGACACGTCCAACAGCTGGGGGGTCCACAAATGTACCTCACCAAGAGGAATACTGGCCTCCAACATATGGCCTATGCAGCTGGACTGAATAAACTCCTGCTTTACTCAGTGGCATCTCGTTTACCCAGAGACGATCTCCGCTGGCCAACACAGCCATGTCGAACTCAGGCTTGATGGATATGCTCCACCTATGGGATTCCATGTCACAGTGAGCCACACACTGTAGTGAGCTGACCTTGCCACAACAATAACCAGAAGATGCTGAAGGGACAGCTTCCTGTCACAGACACTCCCCATACTTTGGAACAACAACACTAACTACATTATACAGAGCCCCTCACTAACACTCTGCAAGAGAAACCTTGAAGGGTGGATGGGGAACACTACATGCACCCCAGGGATCCCGCCATTGGGTCTGCTCCACAGAGAGATGGTTAATAAATCAATGGGGTGGCAAAAGCCAACACATTTTGGCTGGCCTTATGAATGGCCTCTGGCAGTTGGCCAAGTACCTACCTATAAATCTATACATACATTATCTGCATATGCTGATAGCTTAATTTACTATTCAGGTGTTGACTTACCTTGTGCCAATGGCTGTTGTGTGTGCAGTAGTTGAGAGCTGTCTATGTTGGATGCACACAGTAGACTGCCTATACATGACAATTTACAAGTAGTCTTGTGTGTGTTCCATCCATTTTTACTGTGTGTGCAGGTGGAGAAAGGTGTCGGTCCCTAGGTGCCTACACAGTCAGTGTGTGTGTTGTATGTTCCCTCTTTGCCAAGGCATGGGCATACTGGGCATGCCTCCGTCTGCCTACTGGAGCTGGCTCTGGGTGTTCATGGTCTGAGTACCTCTGTGCCTGTGGGGCCCTTGGCAATGGTGGTGGGCTGTGAGGGTCTTCACCATTCTGTCCCTGCTGCAGCTGTTTCCACAGGACCATATTGTGTAGCATGGCACACACTATGAAGATGTGGGCATATGTGCCTGGAGAGTACTGCAAGGCTCCACCAGATATGTCCAAGCAATGGAACCATGATTTCAGCATCCGAAACACACGCTCTGTGAGGATTCTGGTTTGTGCGTGTGCCTCATTATGGCTTTTCTGCATGGGTGAGTATGCATTTCTGATGGGAGTCATCATCCATGGTTCCAGTGCATAGCCAGCATCCCCCAACAGATGACTATTTGGGATGTCCACCCTGGCAAATAAACCAATACAGCTGTGAGGCATGCCAGATGTGGGAGTCGTGATAGCTTCCAGGGCTGCCAGCACACACATCCATTATAATGCCCTGGACATTGCACATGACCTGGCAGTTGATGGAGGGGTATCCCTTGTGGTTTATGTAGTGCCTACCCTGCTCACTGGGTGGTGACTTGATGTGTATGTGCATGCAGTCTATTGCACCCAGTACCTCCATGTATTCTGCCACATGGTGGAAGAGATGCATATTGCAGACCAACTCCTCCTACATTCGGTGGAAGTATATGTGCTCATTGGCATGTGGTAACATGGCATCCAGGAACTGGTGTAGTACCATGGATGCTGATGCCTGTGATTTACCCATGATATCCCCAGTTGGTCTTTGAAAGGTACCTGTAGCTAGTATTCTCAGGCTTACACATACCTTCATATCCACTGGGATGGGTTTCCCTCTGTTTGTTCTGGCTCTGAGGCGTGGCCGGCACAGCTCCACAAGTTGCTGTAGGGTGTCCCTGTCCACCATGTAATGCTCTACTATCTCCAGATCATGTAGCCCCTGGTAGATTAGCCTGGGTCTGAACACTGTCCTCCTCCTCTGGTGCCTGTGGTGGCCGTGTGCATCATCCTCCACACCACCTTTAGTTTCCAACACATGCTGGTGGATCAAAGCTATGGCAGCCCCTAACATGTACATAATAAACGTTCCCTGTCTTTATACACCACTGGTGCAGAGTGTATGGAAATACACAAATGTGTGTGAGGTGCATTTACACTGTATAGTATTGTGCTATGGATGCTGCTGATGTAAGTGGGTGTGTATGAACTATTCCAGCTGTTGCATGTCTTAATTATGGGTTTTGCAATGAGTACTGCAAGTATGGGGCCTTTACTGTGGAGATCTACTTGCCTGCCTTGATTAATCTGTTGCCCTTTAATTCATTTTTAGACCTGGATTCCCTCCCATTATCAGGCATGCATCCACCTGCCGTCTTTCTTGTTTTGTACTTTCCCTACCCAGTCATGGCGAAATGTGCCTTGTAGCTGATATACTGCATATCGCCTTTGTTCTGCTTTGACACTTTGCTGTTTTCTTTGCAGCACAGCCCTTCCCCTTCCGTTTTCTGCAGGTAGCTGCTTGCAGCCTTGTTAGCTGTTGTCAATGGCCCCACTGTAGGCTCCTAGGTGTTAATTAGTCATTTGTACTCCATTTTCACTGCTGCAGTATTTCCTTATTTCTTTCCTATATCCTTCCTGTTTCAGCTGCAGTGCACGACCCGCATACCCGTTTACCAGATTTACGTGCATTTTCATCTCCATTCACATGCATACTCTGTTACCTTGTATTCTCTCAGCTAAGCATAGCTATGGGCAATTTGACACACCCCTATCCTGCAGCTTTGCCTAGCTAGGGGAAGACCAGTTTAGCAATGCTCCAGTGTGCTTACAGCAATGGCGGCACACCCCTTTCTTGATGTCATCTTTATCTCAAGGGCTCACCTCGGTGTTATAACGCTATGCTGTGAAGTGTATCCTTACACCAGCGGGGAATCAGCGATTCACTATTACTCCTGTCATTTGCATGGCATTGCCTACTAATTCCTAGCTACTGTGCATGACACTGTCACTGCCCCTTAGCAACCTTTGCGCCATGAGTATGGTGTAGCATGCCTACCACTGACTATTATGGGGAAATAGTGATATGTGTTTCATTGCGGTTTTCTTCTATATTTTTATATATTCCTTGCAATCCCCTTTGTGCAACGCTGCCCTGCGCTTCCACGTTGCGATGGTACAACTATATATATTAAATGTTAATTTTATATTTTGTACATTTTTTTATGCCAATGGCTATATATTTAGCCATTGGCATATATTAACATTATAATACATGTGTTTGGTCAGCTGTCATGGCTCCGATTTTATGTTTGCAAAAATGTAAACTGTTTTCTATGGTTTACATTTCTGCATGCTTACATTATGCCTGCACCACTTCCTGAATCGCTACATACCTTCATTTGCATGCCACACTGCTGCACATGGGGTAATTAGCATACAAGGCTCAGGAGTTGTGCGGGTGTAGCGTACACATGTGGAAACAGCTCGTACCTGAATTGCTCGGCGGCCATATTTAGTGTTAGAACGCCAATGCTATGCCTGCACCTGGCGCAAGCTTCATGAATCCCGGGGACTGTGTACTTCAAACATTAATTATATAAGGGAACAGTTAAAATGCAGAAAGATAATAGTCAATGAATGCAATGTATTTGACTAAGTCTGCATGAATTTGTTTGTGAGTGTGTCTGTGGTTATTGCTTGACAGATATTTTGATGTGTTCTGCCTCCTCACATTTTCTGAACTGTATTAGACAAGACATTGTTTCATCTGGATTTCTAAGATGTAGCCACAATGTGTTGAATCTTCTGTTAGTTTTAACAAGTTCCACTAGATGTGAGAGATTTTAGCATTAGCTGGTGGTTAGTCTGATAAACTCCAGTCCTTATCATGCGTGTCCCTTAGTGTGAAAATGCATTGCTGTCAAAATTGTCTTTTTATTAAATCAAAACTGAGTCTGTCTTCCATCTTTGTTTTATGTTTCTCCTATTAAAAAAGGAATGAAAAAAGAACGTTGTTTTTGTTTCCTTTATAGTATTGCAGAGAAATTGTAACCTGCATATCAAAGTAAATGGTACACATGCATTATTTATTCTTCTCCTCTTCAATACAGTATTTTTGTAGTCCGCTGTGTTTATGGGGTATGATTTTGTTTCTGTTGTATTGAATGTTTATGCAGGAACAAGAATCCTATAAATAATATCTAGCAAATATGTTATGTTATATAATATTATGAGTAAGAAAACAGTTTACCGTGAAAGAGAAAACATTTATATTTCAACATTAAAATGGATGGATACTGAGCAGAGCAAAGGTTGTGGCATCAGTATATGGCTCCTAATTTTCAGTACAAATTTACTTTACCGTGCATACCTTTCAATCTCTTACTACAAGAATTCTGGACAAAGTAAAAAAATAATGAGGGGTGGGGGTGGGCAAAGACTCATTACGTAGCAAATTTTTATGTATTGCTGTTATAAAATTAGAAAGTTGTTAAAATGATAGGTTTTGCATTATCCTGCATTTTCTGAAAGATTACGTCTGGAGCTCAAATACATGTAATTATTTAGTGACCTCATCCCACAATGATTTACCAGAAAGCCACAGATTTTATGAAGAGCAGGTCAAAAATATCAGGCAAAAATCTTGACACTGTCTAAAACTCTGAACAGTTGAGAGGAATGTTACTAAGAGATGAGAGAAGTGAATAATTGTCCTGTACTGGGTGGTGTCCCATAGGGTAATTTAGGTGAAGAAAACACTTTAGTATTACTTTAACAAAGTGGTAGAGAAATGGAGGTCAGTAACTGATGCTTGGAAAAACTTTAATCATAAATACAAGTAGAAGATAAATGCTGTTACTGTGTGCTTGGAATACTTACTCCACCAGAGAGCAGAGGATTCTGCATGCATTATAAAGATTTATCCTATTGTCCTGAGTTTGAATCTGATATTCTCCACTTGGCGACTAGTAATATTTGAGTGGCACAGTTGTGTCTTTTAATCAGGTTTCATGCAACATTATGAGCTGGTGTTTCTGCATTATGGCCAATGAGCTTTCAGTATTAAAAAAAATGTTTCCTAAAATACATAATGCCATTCTTTTGTTTCTGGCACTGCAAGTTTACTCTGCCACTTCTGTCAGTGTACTGGATTTGGGCTTACCTTGTCACTTGCACTATGCTATTAATAATCTGCATTTTGTGAGACTCAGAAAGTTGTAACTTAGAAAACATGCTTATTTCATTAAGGTATCACTTCACAATTAAAAGTGTCTGAGAGTACCTACAGTGACAAAAATTAGGTTGTGTCTTGTTTTAAATGCAGAGTACTTGCAGCAACTGACCAATGCTTTAGACATTTGATAGCTGGATTTGAGATTTTGACTATGCCGAACTTTAAACAGCTTGGAATTGCATGGTTATACCTTTGGGCCTGAACATTTTATTTCTTCATCAGTTTTCAGGCCTGTAAACATGATACCCTTATTGACTTGCAAGACATGATGAATATACAGTAGCAGACAGTGAAAGATAAAGACAGAGTTATTAGCTGCAGTGGCTGGTTCACTGAAAAGGCAAGATGATATGTACAAGTGTGATTAGGTACAGTCATATTTCTAGCGATGCGTTATGTGGTCGGCATCATGTGTCAGTGTAAGTGTCTACTAATGTGCCTTCTTTGGCTTCTGCTGAGTATCCTATTAGACTGACTTATCTTTTTTCAAGGCCTGTCTGTGAGTAAGCAGTACATTAACATTCTATCTTCTTCATAAGTTCAGCAAGGTGAGGATACAGGGAAGGAATGAAAGATATATGGAGGTAAATGGACATTATGTTGTTATCCCCCACGCAAAACCTAAGTAGATGAACTGAAACATTCACAAAGAAGCGGATGTTCCCTGTGCTTAGCGTGGTATGTTTGCCCTTCATTTACCCTTTATTCCTGAGCTGTCTCTTGACATTTTTTTTATGTCTCTGTTGACATTCTGAAACAGATCATAACGTTTATTTTGCCAGCCTTCCTACAACAAACAGAGATGTGCATGTTCTGAATGACTTACTGTCTTTACTGGACAAACCAGCTAAGGCATCATAAAACAATGTTACATCTGTAACTTCTCAGGGTTACTTCCTGACCATATGCCAAAACCTGTTGAAAAAATGATTTTCTCCTTTCTCAATTCCAAATCATAGTTCATTTTTTCAATATTTCAAGTTATGTGATTTGCTGGCAATATGTGATTCAGCTTAGTTTTAATGCTATAGTATTTCAGTAAGTTAGTGACAATCATTACAAGAATTATATTATAGCATGGACACATCAAACAAGTGGAGGGCTAAAATTAATTATTGTGGTTGTCTCGCAAGTGCATACTTTGGTAGGTATATACTTTGAAGAGTTGCTGACAGTTAGGCAATGTAAATAAGTACAATAAATTTCTGTGTAGTTGAAATAAGGCAGAGAAAAACTAACACAAGCATATTTTAATTTGAATCTGGTCAATGTAATTATATCTACGAATAAATAAATGCACATAGCTACCAAAGTTTCTGTAGTACAGGTTTCCTTTTAATTCTTAAGGTAAAATACAACCAGGACCACCCGACAAGTTAAGCAGTTGTGATAAAACACGTAACTTACAGGCCATCTATCGGATTGCATTTATGGTTGCCTTTGCCAAACAGATGGTAATCAGCTTAGCTAACTTGAGAGATTCAGAATTCGCTAAATGATGGCTGAATAGTTATCAGATACTTACCGCTGTATAATAGTGCAGTTACTCAGTGTTAATTTCCTGAAAAAATAATTGGCTATTAAACATACCCAGAGTCACTTGGATGTGAGTAATAAACAAGCACTTATGCTTAGTGACTGTCATGTAAGTCATTTAATTTCTTATCTACTAATATGCTTTTATGTTTACCTAATACAACTTAATCATTTGGAAGCAGCTTATTTACACAACTGAAGCAGTTCTCTAATGGAGAACCTGATGAAGTATAAATGTGTTGCTTCCCATACTAGATTCAGTAAAATTTTCTGAGCTATCTCTGGGATATGCAGCTAATTTTAGCTGATTATTTAGCAGATCACATCACAATGAAATCTGTTGGGAGACTGGATGGCAGGAAAAAAAATACGATACACCTTTCTGGCAGTACTAAATTTACAAACTCTGTATTGTATCTAGACCATGTACATGTACTTAGAAATATTGGTTTCACTAACAAAGTAGGCTGTGGATATCTCAGATTACAGTTTTTGTGATATATATTCTTTATTAATTTTAGTAAGTCTATAGTTTGTTTCTTACAAATGATTCCTTCAATTAGCGTGCTGTTATTTACTAGTTTATGTTCTTCTTGCCTGGATTAGTGGCACTATTTGTTTTCAGGAGGGATTTGATGTGCTGTCTTTACTGACTGTAGACAATTCCTATACTTATTTTCTGTCAGTAGTTGTCATGTGATTTTTGGTATCCATCTGACCTACCACCCGTGGATGGAGACTACTGTTTCTGTTATGCAAACAGTGGAACCTGAAGAGCAGAGAAGATATCTTTTATGGCACAAATCCAGAAGTCTGGTTTACTAATTGAGCCCGCAGACCTTTGGCATTCAGGCATGAAAAGGGAGGGTGCAAACTGCTAATCCTTTGAAAATAAAAATGTTTCATTTTACAGTGGGGCGGTATCTTATGATAGTAGCTTACCATTTCTGCTAAACTAAAGATCAGTAAGGCAGCTGAAAATATATTTTAAATTAGAAATCTATTTTGTGTCCTGTCATATGTTGCTAATAGTAATGAATGTATTAACTTGATTCATCCTTTATCTAACAATTGTTCTATTAACACTATTACCCTTCCTATATTTGAGATGTATTTAAGATTGTATGAGATTAAATATGTACACTGATTCTTTTCATCAGCTGTTGTTTATCTGGGTCTATATTAGATCAGTGAAATGGCATTACAGCGAATTCCATTTCGCTGACACATATAGACCGAAATCCCATAACACTGAAAACTCAGGTCAGCGATTTTTTTTCTCAGGGAAAAAAATTGATGGACCTGAGCCATAACATTGCCCTTTACCCCACTGTCGTGCAATCTCAGAGTTGGTATATTTAGTTAGGGGTGTGGGAGGCACAGTCCCCCACTTTGCAGTGTTTAAGTGGTATACTGTGTTGTGTTGGTCTACCAACTTTTTTTCCATAGGAAAAAAAATCGGTGACCTGGGGTTCTACTGTTATGGGATTTTGGTCTAGATGTGTCAGCGAAATGGCATTCGCTGTAATGCCATTTTGCTGAGCTAATATATACCCATTTATCTAGTAGAAGAAAAACTGGTTACCTTGCTGTGAAGCCTGAAATGTTTTTTATTTTCCTCTCAAATGCAGTCGCTCTCTGTTTTGACATTTGACCTTTACTTCTGCTACTATCTATGCTGCACTGCTCCTCTTATTAGATGCAATGACTCAGAAACCCAAGGTATTGTCTGCCACTGGTACCCCTTTGATGTCTTCAGTCTTTATTAACATGATGATCTACACCTTGCTGCTAGTGTTTGAATTATTTATGTATGTTTGAATGTATGTACCCTTTGCTGACCAGTTTAGACCCACTAAGCCAGCAGTCTGTTTTCAGGGGAGACCCGAAGTGTTCATACAGTCTTGAGAGGAATTTCACTCGAGCACAGGGGAACTTCCCCTTGTTTACTGGATGAGTAGTTATTAGCAAATATACTAATGCCGAAAAAAAAAAGGAATCAAACAACATTAGCAGCTTGTTTAGAAACCAGTTCTGTATCAATGACAAGAGCCTACTTTCAAATTGTCCCATGTAAATTGTTGCCTTTTGCATCCTCTTACTTCTGTCTTGTTTCCCTGAAGGTAATAAAGTCTAGATGTAATCATAGTAATGCAAAAAGTAAAATATTTTTGTTTATTTTCCACATTTGCATTTTTCATGTTACATACTATAATCTGATTTGATAATTTACCTTTTTCAACTGTACAGTGTTTCATCTTAGAAAAAAAAATCTGTTGATGTGTTTTGCTGGTGTGGCAGGGATTTCATACATAGAGGGATTCATTACTTATTTTTAAAAATATATATTTATTACAATATTGAAAAAACAGACTTCGACGGTGTAAGCCATCATTTAGAATTTCAATCCATACTGGTAAAAATAATGCAAACAGCCATCCCAGTTCTAATGTTCATTGTGTTATTTATCTAATTAATTCATTTATGTATTTATTTATTTAGCATTTTTTTAATTAGGAAAGTCTGACTGTGTTGAGAAATACCTCTTTTTCACTACAGTCAAGGGATGAAAATGCCCCAAAACATATACAACATATGTACAGTAATCACACTGATACAATAAAAATAAAATAAAGGAAGGCTAATATATTATTAAAGATTCCGTAGGTTAGTGGGATTCATTACTTATACAACCTCCTTAAAACTGCGCCTCCGTAGTGCACCCCAACTCATAAATCCTCCTCATTCAGTACTAATTATTCCTGTTACTCTAGTTTATTCTATATGCTGAAACTATTTCCTGCTTCCTGTAGCTATTAAATACCTTTACATATTAGTTAGACCTCCTTAAGTTTAATTAATCATTAAAGCTTTGTCTTACTTCACATCTATGTAAACATTCCTTCCTTTCTTTTCTCCTCCAATGTGTATACCTTCCCTTAAGATTATGTGGCCCTATACACATTTATTAAAATAACAGATCTGATGCTTGATTTGGTTCTGCCCCCCCCCCCCCCCCATCGTATATCTTACAGAATAGTGTATTTTGGCATTGCTAATCTGTCTTCAAACATATCCAATTTTTTCTTGTAAAATACCAAACAGGAACATTTTGTCTTCAGATGGCACATGTACTAATTAGAACCAGTCTTAGGACCTCTCGTAATGTTCCATTTATTTATCCACTGTTCCCTGGTTTGTTAAATGAAAGGTCTTCTATTTTAGCTTCCTTTCACTTTTGTTGTGAGTCAAGCAATGAATGTAACATTTATGCAGAAATAAGAGTGATTACCCTCTTTTTCAGTCTTGTTCAGTGTGTACCATTTTATAGAGGAACGGTCTCCTTCCCCTGCTTGGTACTATTAATAGATTCATTTGCCCTACAGTAGTGGTACTTGTATCAGTTTCTCTGTATACCATATCTATATTTAAGTCCCTGAAATCTAACCATGTAGTCCCAGCCTACCACAAATGCATTTGTAATAAAAATATTCTCCCTCTGTGCCCATTTCTTCCAGATTATCCCCTCCATTTATTCTAACTTTCTTACAACTTTTTATTGATGCCAAAAAAATCTAAGCATAATGTAAGATTATCCTTACAGATTTTCAGTGGGTGTATTTAAATGTATCAAGGACTTCCCTGGGCAGTGTGTTAAAATATGCAGGTTTAAGAAATTTATGATGTGGTCTACTCCTTTGTTGACTTTTTTCTGCCCATTCCATATGAGACACTTACATAGGTAAATAGGTAAGTATTAGGCTAGCTGACTTGTGGCTCATTTAAAGCAAAGCCAATTTCCATTTTGGTGCTTGAATTAACCTATCCCATTTGGTGTTAGATTGGCCTTACTCATCCCATATACTACCGCTACTGAGAATAACGTGGATCATACCATAGATAACTTGATGGGACCCTTGCACGACATGAAGCATTTAGGAGCTGCCTGTTTCCATTAGCAGCATAAGGAGCATTCCTGGAATAAATTTTCTGTTTCATTTCCCATCCATAAAACCAAGTTGCACTTGAAATTAGAGAGGGATGTGCTTTGTTTTAGGTGATGGGGATTCTGTTGCAGGGTAGTGGTATCCTTTGCGAGGTAAACCTGTCCCTCTAAACCTTTCTGCATTTGTGGCAGAAGAAGTTTAGATCCCCAGACTGAGTATTTCGGATGCCCTTTGACTTGCTTATGTGCAATAAATTCATCAGTAATGGGTTGGAAGATGCATTGGATGCCAGACACAGCTCACCTCATAGCAGTCTGTAGAATACAGAGTATAGTGACAGGGGTTTGAGTTGGTCCTTGTAAGACACATTGTTTAGGCCTTGTATTCTTTTAGTAAGGTACCTCTGTGGGCATTCCAAATGATGCATGTGACTGGACAGATACATGCCAAAGGAGATATTCTACTCTGATTGGCCTAATGAGGGCTGAGTAAAGGGGAACAATGACATCCCTAGATCTAGACACAGTTTTTTGCTTTATAAACTGTGCAATATAGAAGGACTTTTTTACAACAATGGACACTTGTTGGTCAAAAGTTAGGTCACTATCCACATAAGTTCTCAAATCCTGAACAAAATAGGTCAACTTTTAGGGGTGTATTGTCAATGTGGAATTTCCATTGGTCAGCCAGACTCCTTTGGTATTGGCATTTACTTCAGAAATGTAGATTCCAAAATGAAGCAGTCCCAGCACAGAACCCTGGGGACACCACTGGTAACTGGTCTCTTTGTGGAGATAATGTCCTGTACTTTTCATTCACTGCATCATGTCTGTAAGCCAGATGGCAATCCTATAGGTCACATAGGGGTTTATTCACACTCTGTTTAGCTTTTTTTACTATGCCTGAGTAGGAGAATTGTATCAAAGGCTTCGGCCAGTTGAGGTATGTGATGGATGCCATTTTATATATTTTTATTTATTTTACATTTGTTTACTGGGATAGTTCGACTGGATACATGTCCATTTTCAGCAGAGGCCCGGGGAGAAAAGCTTCACATAGACACATTTACATAGATTACACAGAAGTTAGCAAACAATTATAAAAACAAAGTGATTATATACAATGGGTTAGTAGTGTTCCCTAGTAGGGACTCACAATTCTCATGGACAGACAATTAAAAGTAAGAGACATGAGACTGGAAGCAGAGCTTGGTGATATAGTTACAAGTTATGATAGTTGCAGAATATGCTTTTAGTTTATAACTTAGGGTTGGTACATGAGCATAGCCAATTCACTTTGAGATACTGTTCTGTGAATACTGTGAGACTTTTGGAGGATTGTAGGGTTATATACTTTGGCAACGAACTCCAGGTTTTGCCAATGAAGTTGGCAAACAGGGATTCACCAGCAGAGTTATTAGCTTTGTGGGTTTGGACCAGTAGTTTATCGGCTGACCGTAAGGATCTTAGGTTACTATATGGCTTAATAATATTTTAAGTGAGGGGGTATCCTCAGGGTGGTACAATATTTTGTGTGACATTAAGAGTTGATTGAATTGAATTAAGTTGGGCAGTTCTAGACACTCTAGCTGTTTAAGGTGCTGGCAGTGTTGGGTTCTATAGGTGGAGCCAGTGGCAAATCTGGCAATATGATTGTAGCTATGGGACAGCTTACCTAGTTTGGATTTGTAGAGGTTTGAGAGTACAGGCAAGGCATATAAAAGAGTAAAGAGTAGGTGTGATCAGGGGGATTGCAGTCCTAGCCAGTGGGGTTAAAAATGTCTTGTTTCTATACAGTGATCCAAGCTTCTTATTGATGGTCTGTATGGTTTTGCTGACCTGTAGGTCAAATTTGAGATTATTGTCTATGATAACCCCTAGCAGTTTGGTGTGATTATCTGGGGAAACACTGACTTTGAGAGTTACCTTGGGCTTTTGGTTTGGTTTGCATGATTGTATGTAAGCAGTGTTGTTGGCTGTACTTTAATTTTTTTATTCTTTTTTAATTTTACACCAATTTTCAGGCTAATTTTAATTGGATCCTAGGGGTAAACTAGCAAATGTAGTCAATAAGGAGGGAGTGAAATTGCTTTACCAAATTAAAAAGTAAATGCTTGGGACTGGAACACTGTGTGAGTGGAAGGCTGATTTAAAGTAGTATAGCCCAATCTAATGGCAATTGGCTAGATCCCTTCACTGTTGTTGTGCAAACACCATTAAGCCTCAACAGTTTACAAAAACTAAATTGTAGTTCACCTATTACAATTGAAAAGCTGGAGGGAGCCAGGTTCTTGCTTCCCAGAGGTTTTACTTAGTTAAGATAGCCAGCTTCAGTGGAGAAGGTAGAAATTGCTTTATGCAGTGAATCCCAGGTGGGGGGGGGGGGGGGGGGGTCACTCAGGAAAGAAGCCTGTGCAAACTGAAAAATAAAGATAAATAAGGCAGAATTAGCGCAAAGGTTACAAGAATGTGAAGTGCAGAGCATGCAAGGAATAGAGCTGGAGAGTAAAATTAATTGTACTGCATACATTATAATTAAAATTGATTATAGTGCATACAGTATCAGCTCTGTAAAACCACAGACTAACAGCAGTAACATACAGCCTCTAAGTCCAGTGATAACAGCTGTATACTTCAGTGAATATACACAGGATATAATGCACAAAGCAAAGTATGGCTGTTTTAGGACAATAATTTGACCTTCATCCATTGCTTTGCTGACCTTTTCAAAAAAGTCCACCAGTGTGAGAAAGCATGACCTGCCCTTGATGAAATAAAACTGAGATGGGTGCAGTGGTTGGAGATTCCTTATCTCCTTATTGATTAGTTTCATGATAAGTCTTTTAATGATGTTTGTCTATGATACTGGTCAGACTTATGGGTCTGTAATTGCCTGGGTCTGTGGAAGTTCCACCCTTGTGCAGAGAAATGACTGTGGCTGTTGTCCATTCTCTTGGTACAACAAAATCTGTGTAGAGGCTGAGGTTGAACAGAGTTCATAGGTGGTGGCAAAATCATGCTTCATGCTATTTAGGATGCCTCCAGGGATATTATCAGGACCCATCGATGCAGTGTTTTTAGCTTTTGGTACTGCTTTTAGGACTTGGTCTTGTGTAATAGCTGGAAGTGAACCAGTTTTAGGTATATCTTGAAGAACAGACTGCAAGGAGAGAGGGTAAAATTAGAGCTGAATTTATTGACCAGTAGGTTGGCTATATTTTCAGCCTCAATGTAGGTAACATCATACACCCTCAGTTCAATGCATTGCTCCATTTTGTTTTTGAGATTACGAATATAACTAAAAAGGCCTTTTGATTTCTTTGGTTTGGTTAGCTATTTTAGCCTCAAACTTGGCTTTGTGAATTTTGTTAAGCTCCTGAGTTGTTTGTTTATTTTAGTCATGAGGGCAATAGCATTCCAGGGATTACTGTTCTTTCTTTTCATCAAAATTCTCTTCATTTTATTGCAAAGCTTGCTGATACTATGGTTCCACTATGTGGGTTTGTTTCTGAGGTTTGCTCTATACTTGTTCCTAATTTGCTAGAGAACCACAATTTTATGAAAAACAGACCAAAATATGATGCAAAAATCTGGACATTCTGTGAAAATCTGGACAGTTGAAAGGTACTTTTTTATCTACTTCTAGTTTGATTTCCATTCTTGCTTGGCGTCAATATGCTTCTGCTAAACTAAGCAGGGAAGACATCTTAGACTTGTTCTCCTCATGTTTCAAAACTTTCACTATGTTTGGATTTTGTGAGGTTAACAGATACGTATGCAGTCCCACGATTACAGATCTATACATGTAATCCATTTCAAGGATGTCAACTTTGCTATAGACAGTATAATTGTCTGTATATATTGTCAGACCAGGATGGGACTTTTTCTTGTAAGTCTTGTAGTGTATGTAAGTATACAGCCAACTCTGATGCTTGCATGCTTGTTTATAATACTGCTGTAATTTCTTACTGTAACAATGTTAATAACTGCTATTTGCTTCTTAGAATACATGCCATCTTAGATAGCACAGATGTTATGTGTCTACTGTATGTACTATGTTCTTCATCAGGAACTATGGTTGTATTAACATTACTTGTGGAGCTTTTCTCCCTGGGCCTCCGCTGAAAAAGGACCTGAGTCCAGTTGCAATTTCCCAGTCAACAAATGTAAATAAAAATAAAATAAATAAAATAAAGTATGTTTGTTTGACCTCGGTGTTTATTCATCCTGATACTGGTAATTTATATAGCTTTGATTTTTATGCTGATTGTAAAAGTACAGATTTGGTGGATATAGCTCAGTGCATCTCTGGTTCTTGTTTCTGGGTAGGCAAAATGAATGGTTCATTTACAGAACGTATTCTAAAACATTTGAACAATATAAAGAAAGAGAAGTTGTCGAATGCTCTAGCTAAACATGTATGTACATTTGGCAAAGGACATTCTTTTATGTTCTTTGTTTTACAGCTGCTTTAGCTTTGATTTAAGAGGTGGTGATAATGTGAGTAAAACCAAATGTATAGAGTTGAAGTGGATTTTAGAAATGCAAGCTGATAAAGGCTCAGGATCGAATTATACTGTTTCCTTTAAAACCATGCAAGTGTCTGGTACAGAAGACCAACCATGGCAGGGCTAGCCCCAAGTGCCCTATTTCATTAGTTTAGTATTTAAATGCGTCTGTGAGCATTTTATATGGTCTGATGAAGCACATGTTGGACTGAAAGCACTTGCATTCTTGTCTTTTATTAAAAGTGTTTTAATTTTCCTTGTGGCTTGCTGGTTGGGCTTTCTTATTTCTATTTTATATCAGCAAACAGATTAACTACCACCTGGAACAGTTTGAACTGAGATGGATACTGAGGATGCAAGCTCATTGGCATCCAGGGGTAAACAATTGTGTCAGTATTTTAAATGGGCGTAAACTTAAGAAATAACTTGATATGTGTGATGTCATTTTGGCTCCATTTTATTGAACCATGATTGGTTGATTTGTATTATAAAATGTAATATGTTTTTAGTTGTGTATAGGATCTGAAGAAGAACTGCGGTGGTGGTGCTGCGGTAGTGTTGTCGCCTCACAGTAAGACATTGTCCTGTTAGATTCTTGGCTAGAGCGTCTTCTGTGTGGAGACATGTGTAGCGCATGTCCTTTTGTATGTTCATTTTATTAAAGTGAAGATTGCTGCCGTGGTTGTCCTGCTGGTTTTTTCTACAATCAGCAAACAGATTGGAAGGGACAGATCAATGAAGTTGTTGCATGGAGATGATGTGGCATTACAGACAGACTCTGGGCAAGAGCTTCAACAAATGATAGAGAATGGAATGCAAAACTGGAGGCACATGGGATGAAATTAAGTAAAGATAAGACAGTTGTAAAGGCAGCAAATTTGGGAACCAGAAGAAGCTGCAAATTGAGATAAAAGGAAAACTAGAGGAACAGGTTAACAGCTTAAAGTATGTGGGGGTAGCCAAGGAGAAGGGAAGTCTGAATGAGGAGGACAAAGCTAGAATCCGAAGGTCTACAGCCACCTGGCATGGAGTGTCAGGAGTAGTGTGTGACAAAAGAATGGCAAAGAAGCTTTTTTGTTTTCTTTACCTTGTGTTTTACTTGTATTCTGCTTTTAACTGCATATTAAAACTTGAAAAGAAACCACAGCTCTGTCTCTTGTAATTCAGGCAGAATTTTTCTTTCCCCACCCTCTCACCCAGTTACTGTTGTGTTCTTAAACACCACTGTCTTTCTAGTTGCCTGCCCCTTATGTTAATTTGACCATATATCTCATTTCCTCTCTGCTTTTACTGGCTTGTGTGAGTAAGCGCAAAATTATCATTTTGAAAAATCCTTCCCCTTCAACTATTTAAATTTATTGACCATCCTATTGTATTCCATAGTACCAGAATACAGAAGTGACCAACCCCTTTCATTCTATCTTGTTGTTTTAAAAATAGTGACTCTCCACTAAAAGACAGGTAAAACTTAAGTTACCTACTTTCACATCTAACTCCTCTAGTGCACACTGCAGTGTTTAGGATAAACCATTTTTTTCATCTTACCTTTAAGTGTCCCTGTGACTAGCACATGCTCTAAACCCTGCTGGTACTAGGAAGCCTTAAACTGATACAAGCACTCAACTGTCCTTGTTAATATGGAGAAATTAATCGTAGGCACTAAACCGCCTATAATTGTAAAGTACCTTACTAAGGAAAGGGGAAAACAGCTCTTGTACTTTACAAAAAAAAGCAGCAAACCAGGCATGTCCAATGGTCAGCTTTCAGTGATTTCTTCTGTCCACCTGGTGAATCTGGACATACTGGGGCAATGCAGCAATTGCCTCATGTATACAGACAACCCTCTCCTCCTGCCACCCAACACTACAACCTGCGAGAGATGCACTTACATAGCCAAACTGGAAGCAAAGCTGTCTCCACTCAAGATTGTGCTAGACAGTCAAGAGGAGAAGGTTAACACCTGCACTACACCTCAAGCAACACATAGACCTTCTAAAACCACACCACCAACACCCTCACATGGCAACACTAAACCCTCATATACAGAGGCCCTTAACAGTAACCTGCCCTAGCAACAAGTTCCTCTGAAGCTGAAGCACAAACACCAATCACAACCAAAGTGTCACACAGCTCACAACACCAGTGTGCCACCCAACAACAGCCCCTAAGGCAAAACAACGTGCCCAACACTTTAGTCATAGGTGACTCTGTAGTCAGGCACACTGATGTCCTACTCACCAGGCTGAACAAGCAGAAAATTACAGTCAGCTGCCTGTCGGGTGCCAGGATCCTCCACATAACGCATGCACTCAAGTCACTCCACAACAAGTACAAATACAACTCTGTCATTGTCCATGTTGGAGTGAATGACTTGAGATGTACCTCCCTGGACTACATGAAAAGAGACATGGAAAAGCTGTCAGATCATGTTGTCCAGGCAGGTATGACCCTAGCCTTGAGTAGCATCCTGCCTTTGCCCAGAGTGATACCACAGTATAAGGACAAAATGATGGGAAATTGATGCTCCAAACCTATGATCACCCCCCTCATTGGTCAGGTCTGACCATAAGCTAATCACCCTTGACATCCACATCCCTCCCCACCCCCCAGTAAGGAAACATTCATAAAAAAACTTATCCAAAGCCAACTTCATGCTACTCAAGTCAGAAGTGACAAACTTCATGATACCCATGCAGACAAGAACTGAAAGTTCAACTGCTGAATCCTACACTAAGGCACTGTATGAGCACATCCAGTCGTCCATGAATCGTGCCACCCCAGATAGAACCAAGACACTCTCCTCCTTCAGAAAAAGGAAGCCAATCTGGTGGTCCCCTGCCATAAACAAACTTTACAACAAAAGGAAGAAACTGTTTCAGAAAAGAGGAAAATCCCAGGATGCAAAAAAACTCCCTTACCAGCCTCAGTAAGAAGCTGAGATCCCTCATAAAATCCTCCAAAGCTAGTTACGAAAATAAAATTGCCAAAGATTCCCAACACCTCCACAAGGCATTCTACAGCTATGTCAAGAATCTAAATGGCAATGCTCAGATCTGCTCTGAGCTACAACAGAATGACATTAAATATACTGATCCCAAAGATATTGCCAGTATCCTGGCAGATCGATTCAGTGACAACTTCACCCCCTTCTCACCCCCTAAAGGGCCAATCTCAATACCAAAAGATTGCCAAGTTCCAGTAATAATGGCCACACAGGTAAAAAACGCACTCTCCAAAACTAAGAATACAGCATCCATGTGACCAGACGACATCCCAGGCTGTGTACTACATGAACTACAAAATTAACTGGCACCTCACCTAAGTGTCATGTTTAATCATAGCCTCACCTCAGGCTTCATGCCCAATAAGTGGCGCACAGCTACAGTTATTCCACTCCACAAGGGGGCATCCACCTTGGATCGTGAGAACTATAATCCCATCAGTCTGATGAGCCTGATCTGCAAAGCCATGGAATGCATTATCATGGAACTTTATAAACAAGGACATTGGCAACCTTCAAGCACTGGATCCCACCCAGTTTGGTTTCGTGAAGGGCCGATCTTGTCTCCTTAACCTGATTGAATTCTTCAAGTCATTCTCCAGAGTGTGGATGAGGGTAAGGCAGTCCACACAGCCTGTCTGGACCTCGTCAAGGCCTTCAGCAGCATCCCCCACTCTGGAATCGTAGATAAACTTACTAAGCTGGGCATTAATCCCTACATCACTAGATGGGTTGCCAACTGGCTTACTGACAGAACCCACACTGTAAAAGTAGCCGACTCCAAATCCAGCTCCAGACAAGTGGAGTACCTCAGGGTTCAGTCCTGGGACTGCTCTTGTTTGGCATCTACTTCTCTGAAGTACAGGCCAACACTAAGGGACTCTGGCTAACAAAGTTTGCAGATGACTGCAAACTGGGAGCCATTATTGAATCCCCAAATGATGTGAATATTCTACAAAAGGGCCTTACAGAAACAGATGCTTGGTGCCAGAGCCATGGGCTCAAGCTCAGTGCCAAGAAATGTATAGTTATCACCTTTGGGAAAAAACATGTACCCATGAATTACCACATAGGTGGCAGTACACTAAACACCAAAAGTGTGATAAGAGACTTAGGGACACAGGTGGACAGTGGTCTCAACTTCAATAACCACATCACCACAACAGTCAGGAAATCCTTCTATGTGGCACACCTCATCACTAAGGGCTTTTAATCCAGAAAAAAGGAGGTTGTCCCACTGTATTCATCCGTCATTAGACCCATTATAGAATATAACGCCCCATTTGGTATGTACCTCTCAAGACATCTGCAGCAACTGGAAAGGCCGCAGAAATACCTCACTAAAAGAATCACAGCCCTAAAGCAGATTCCCTGTGCTGACCATCTAAAAAGCTCCAGCTATACTTTGTCGCATATCATCTACTCAGAGGCAATCTCTGCTTAACATACAAGGCCATGTCAAACCCAGAGCTGTTGGACATGCAACACTTAAAGAAATACCAATCCCTCAGAGACACACGCTCCAGGGATCTAAACCTTGTCATCACAATGAACAAAACATGCTGGAGGGATAGGTTTCTGACCCAGAGACTCCCCAGACTCTGGAATAGACTGCCTATACATGACAAGCAGAGCGCCTCTTTGGCCCTCTTGAAAAGGAACCTTGATGATTGGATGGGAGATGGGAAATTCACCCCGGGGATCACGTCAGTCACCCTGCTAGACAGGGGTCCAGGGAAGTAAATATTGTGGGAAGAAATAGGCAGGAAATTGTTATGGCACGCTTGTATAGGCCCTAGGGCCTATAGCCTAGTACCAACCTATGAACCTATGTAAGATTACAAAACAGTGGTGCAAGCAGCCCTCTCCCTACCCAGTGGCATTCACTCTCACACTCCCACCGTTCATCCATACATGCACACATACACACAAACCTCCCAATCATAACTCTGCACTACAAACCTCCCTTTCATAACTCTGCACTACTCCCTACTTTAACCTTCCAGGCAGGCACACACTCACATATACAGCTCCTTGCATCGACCCCATGCATACACCTCCTAACCCTATCTTACCTTGAAACTTCTCAGTACTTACCTCTATCACTATGGATGAACATGGCCTTTTGGCCTTTCACTATCAGGATGTGTAAGGAGTAGCTGTGCTAATCAATATGCCAGATCAAATCTATCCATTGCTCAACAGGTGGGTACCATACCTTAAAAAGTTCCACGGAGAGAAAGAGAGCACATGGCTAATTAACATATGCCTCTACCATGAACTGCTTCATTAGCATATAGAATGGGTGCAATGACAGCCCTATATGGAGCTCCATGTGTTCATGCAAAAGTACTATATTAGGGCTGCCTTGGCTCTTCTTCTAAACAATATAATGCTTGTAAATACATTTATATAACTCTTTAAACAACTTCTGTTTGCTACTAATCTGTCTCACTGGCCTCTTTATTTCATCATAAAACATCATGACACAGATATACTGCTACTAAAAAAAAAAAAAAAAAACAGACAAAAATTAGGCATAGATTCAACAACATAGTTTCAGCATTTAGGTGTATGTATCCAAAGACATAGGGGGGGCTCTCTGTTTTGAGTACACGACTCACTAATTCAGAAAATGAGAAGTAAATCAAACAAGAAACAGTGAGTGCTGTACGTTGCACTTGCCATTAAAGCTTTTTTGGGAGGGAGGGGTTCTTTCTTTACAACCTTGTACATCTTCCTCCCAGCTACTTAACTCTAAGATTGCCATACTGTGTAGCAAATGGAATGTTCTGAGATACCACTGTTTTGGGATTAGCATGTGTTCCCTCTAATTCACACTTACATTTTCACAGTTCCAAGGATTTTATTTACAGTCCTTAGAATATGGAGTCTGGCGGTTAGCACAGATGATTGACTCTCTAAGCTATTAACAAGTTGCTACTTGTGGGCAAGGGAGAAGGGTTTGATTTCCTCTGCCTTTATTTGCCTACTGTGCAATGCCGAGCAAGTTATGCTCAGTGGGCTTCCTCAGTCAATAAATGCCAAAATGAAATACTAGTGGAAACCCACAAGGGGATGCCTATGAATGAATGAAAAAACATTCTGTTACACATCATCCTAGTCAACCCAACATCTTTCCTTTCCAAGTTTAATCACAGTATTCTCAGATAAGGATTATGCACTTTAAAGAAAAGGAATGCTTAGGAGCAAAGATGTATTCCATTGCAGCACACCCTGGGAAAAATAATGAGGCTCTTCTCTTCCCATATGCAAGCACAGGAACACAGCGCAAGCCAGCATCCCTTTAATACAAGTAGATTGATCTAAAACAGGGCTTATGTACAGAAATGTATGGTGCTATATAGGAGCAAAAGAATGATACTTTAGAACTGAACCTGAGGCACCTTCCATCCTGAAATGCAAGCAGAGTAATCTCCCTAAAAGTATTTAGAGCACATAGTGGGCTGCTTAATGATCTTATGATATTTATTCAGTTTTACTTGTGTATGAATTAAAACAGATGAGACATTGGCAGTTCCATCCATAGCGCCCATTTCCCATTTTTCCACATGGGGTCATTAGATCAGATGGTATAGTGGTATGTTGGTGTTATTGTTGAGGACAGTGTCCTGGGTTTGAAACTTGGCAACGCTGAAACTTGGGTCATATGTTATATCAAGAGGGGCCATCATCTAGAATCAATTTATACACTGCCAGGTGGCTAGCCCTGCTGTGGTTGTTCTGTACCACACATGTGCATGCACACTCAGACCTACAGCCAATGTAGTGTGTCTAATCCACCTATAGCATACCTTTAGAATGTGGGGGGAAACACCCACAGAAAACCCACACAAACACAGGTGGGACATGCAGAATCCATACAGAGGGTACCACAGCAAGAATCAAACTGGGAAGCTTCTTGCTGTAAGGGGACAATGCTACCCGCTGTGCCTTATTTGTTGATTTGCTAGTCCCTTCCTGATAACATATCAGTAGGTTATACTGATGTGATTTCCAGGACTAGTCTATTTTCTGTAACAGAACTACCATTCATGCTCAAGGCAGATATGCCTGAGAGTTATGGACTGTAACATAACTGCATGAGCACAGCCAGTACCCATAATATTTCAGGCTTCAGAAAGGCATGGAAAGAAATACTCCACGTAGGATTATAGGAGATTACTAGGCTATAGACCAGGAGGTCATTTTAAACCTAGACATTTCATCCCAATGTAATACCATAGAAATGCTAGTCAATACCCAAGATTTCATTTAGTAATGACTGCCCATGTCCAGGAGGGTTGTGGGGTCTATCCTCTGTAAGAATTTATGGTGCCCCATCTACTCGTCCAGGTTCCTCTTGAGCAGTGTCATAGAGCTATTCTGTTTCACATGAATTGGTAGCCTGTTCCGAAGATGCAGTAGTCGCTGAGAGATAAATCTGTCCCTCAAGCATGTCCTATTTAAGTCGCAGACCATACATAAGTCCCTGGAATGGGTAGCCCTAGTCCAGTTTGATTTATAGATATGGAGCAAGTTCATTAGGTTTGGGTCCTGGATTGTTCTGTAGGCTAGACATAAGTCCCCCCTAAGAAGTCTGTATGATACGGAGTATAGTAACAGGGACTTTCTAATTGCTGCAGGTGCTTAGTATGGTACATCCCAAACAGAGTGTTATACTCAATTATGGGCTGGATAAGTGCTGAGTATAAGGAGGTTATAACTTTTTTCTTCTCAAGGCAATGCTTTTACTAATCAAATGTGCTATGTAGAAAGCTTCCCTTACTACAATAGACACATGGTGGTCAAAGTTAAGGTTGCAGTCAACTTGTGATCCCAGGTCACTTACAACTTCATGGGTACTTAGGGTATTGTTGTTGATTTGATAGTGTGAGGGGGACATTGTATCTGCTGAAGGGAATGATGATGCATTTTTTTGCATTCAGTTTGAGACTGTGACTAATTTCAGTCATTGGACTGTGTGAGACCCTCCTGGAGTATACTGATATAATTTGGGGATTCAATGATTGCACCTAGTTTGTAGTTGTTTGCAAACTTGGTCAGCCACACCTCTTAATTTTGATCTGAACATCTGAGAAGTAGATACCAAACAGTAAGGGGTCCAGCACTGACCCCTGTAGCACCCCCACTGGTAACAGGTCTGCTGGTTGATGTAGAATCACCAGCTTTGATAGGGTGTGCCCGGTTTATGAGACAGTTGGCAACCCATATTACAACAAAGTGGTTTACATTCAGTTTGCTAAGTTTATCGGTAATGTCTGAATGTGGGATTGTGTCAAAAGCCTTTGCCAGGTTGAGGTGTTGTACAGATTTGCCCTCATTAATGGTCTTGGTCAAAGTTTCAAAGAAATCCACCAGATTTAACAGGCAGGATCTGCCCTTTACCTTGTCGAATTGGGTAGGATCCAGGATTTGGAGGTCACCTATCTCTTTATTTATGAAGTCCATAATGATATGTTCCATGGCCTTACAGATGAGGCTGGTAAGGCTTATGGGTCTGTAGTTCTCTGAGTCTGTTGCTAGTCCACCTTTGTGGAGGGGAATAACTGTTGCTGTTCTCCATTCTGCCGGAACAAAGCCTGTGGTTAGACTGTGATTGAAAGGGTACTCAGTAGTGATGCTAGTTCCTGTTTTAGCCCATATTGAAGACAGCCTGGGATGTCGTATGGCCTCATAGTGGCTGTGTTTTTTGCCTTTGACAAGGCTTTGAGGACCTGCTCTACAGATATGTAGGGTGGGGGTGTTAGAGGAAGGTTTGTTGTAATTTGGGAGGAGATAAGGGAGTGAAATTTTCACCAAACCTGTCTATTAGCAGGTTTGCTATCTCTGTGGGGTCAGTGTGTGTGATACCATTGGCTACAAGTTCTGCACATGCTTGGTTCCCACCTTTTAGGTTATGTACATAGCTGTAAAAGGCCTTATGGTTATCATTGGCTGTATTTGCTAATTTTCTCTCAAAGGAGCCCTTGGAGGAGTTGATAAATTATTTTATTTGCCTGTTGAGGCTAAGGAAGGTGCTTTTGCATTGTTGGCACCTTGCCTTTGTTTTCTTTTGACAGCAACTTTGTGCATTTATTGTAAAGTTTTTTTATGCTGGATGTCCACCATGGCAGCATGTTTTTACTTGGGGCTCTGGCTTTAATTCTTTCTGGTACCGCTGAGTTTGTACACTTATGGAAGTGATTGTACAGGGCTTTAGTGTAAGCTTCGGAGCAGTTACCACTTCCAGCTTGGGGTGGAGCATGGAATGCACGTATACCTTCACTTAGGAAGGTATAGTTTGCCTTGGTGAAGTTTTTTAGTCTGACTTCACTCTTTGTGAGTTATGGTGTTAGTGCCAGCTTGAAGGTGACTGATACATGGTCATTTCTAACTAATAAGGGTCCAACAGCTGCAGCAGTGCATCTGTTTGACATGTTGGTGAGGACCAGATCCAGAATGCTTGTTCTTGTAGTCGGGGTATGGACAATTTGTTCTAGGGCATTTGAATTAACAAAGTCAAGGAACTTTTGTGCTAGGGAGTTAGGGTTAGTGTGTGTTTCCCAGTTGATGGTGGGATAATTGAAATCCCACATAACAAGTGCATTCAGTAAAATTTGGATTGTCTCCAGTTTGGTCAAGTAGGCTTAATGGGCATCGTGTTCCATTGAAGGGGGATCTATAACTGGCTATGACTTGAATGGGTGTCTTACCCAGCATAACCTGGAGTAACTCCATGGAGTTGTCCAGTCTAACTAGATGGGAGGTGAATTTATATCTAATATAGATTGAAATACCATCTCCTTTGGTTTTCATACGTTCATTTTGTGGTCTAAAGGTGTGGAACATATTGTAGCCTTGAAAGCCCGGGGTACTCTCTGAGGCCTTGAACCAGGTTTCTGTGGTTGCACAGACAACTACATCTTCTAGTGACAAAACTGTTTTGAGGGAGTGCAGTTTGAACTGGATCCCCTTTAAATGACACCAAATACTGTCCCAACTGTGTGACAGTGCTGCATAATGCACAAACAAGCAGAAACCTGCTCAAATGCAGGACCTAAAAAACAGAAGGTAAAAACTTTAAAAAATTCAAATGGACCAATGAGAATGCTTATTCCAAGCTCTAGATTGTCCTCCCTTTACCAAACAGGTTCCAATCAGCACAATTCACTTATACAAGTGCAAATAGGCCCCTTGGAAAACATGCTCAGAACAAACAAACCCCCTACAAACCATTTCAGAAGCAGCAAGCCTGTATATGGACTATGCTACAGCTAATAGCTACCCTAGTTTCATAGTGAAACACTAGAGAATGTTTAAAACAGCAGAAAATCAGTAAGGAGGCTCTAAAGAATGTTTTAAACAGTTAACAGATGAAGCCAGAAGTCCACCACAACTTGCCTTTAATCAGCAACAAAAAGCAAAGCTTGAGTGTCACTCTTTATCAGTAATTCAAACAGAGAATTCAGTGCATTAAATAACACAAAACAGCCAATCATTACTTAACTCATTAATTATAAAATTACCCTATTCGATTTAAAGTGCCCATTTCAATTTAAAACTTAAATTCTTTATATAAAAAACTTAGCTAAAATACATTAATAAACCACTTTTGACTCCCATTTAGCACTCACCCCCTCCCCAAACATACAGACAGTTCTGCTTTTTATGTTCATTGTCCCTTCTGAAAGTACTAGTATCATCACTAGCACATTTTATATTTATTTTCAAGCTTCGTACTAGACAACTGTTTAAATATTTAAGCTCATGCGGTAATATTTTCAATATAGGTGTGTATGCTAATTGCTTAAGTCAACAAATCTAATCTATTTAACATCCTCTTAAGTTGCTTGTTTTTTTGATATTTCTGCCTCTTTCATTCGTCCATTCATCTTCTCATGCTAGGGTATGCTATTGCTTTCCCACAATCCAGTGTGTTACTACTTATATTAGCATACTGACTGGCAAATGTTTTACATCTTCTTACAGGTTTGCAGTTGCAATGTATGTACACTACTTTTTATATTGGTACTTATAACTAGACTGTGGCTGGAAAGGGTCTTTGTACTGCAGTCCTCTCATGTATAAAACTAACTAAATAAATAAAAAGTAAAAAAAAAAATGCTATTTTCTCCTGAGAAATACATTTGGTTTCTAGAATTGTTATCTGTATTTGAACTGTAAAGGGATTGTAATACCTCGCTTATGACTATACAAATTTTGCTAAACGTAGAACGGGGAAACTTGTAACCCTCACAACTCATCAGTTCTTGATTGCTTATCACAGCTACTCCTTACTGCAGTTTATTAATAGGGCAATCAAGCTGTGACCTTGTATAACAGGTGTGCATTATATATAAAAATATATATGCCAGCTAATATAAAGAAATTAAGGATTTTGTAGAAGTATGCCCATCTCACAGCTGAGAATTTTTCTTTACAAGCATAACTGGACCTGCCAAATGCTAAAATGACAGATGCAGCTAGCGATCACAGCTAAGTAACATGTTATTTCTGCCTGTCTCATTCTTTTTTAAAGCCTAATCAGCATCTGTGCACACTGTTCTGCAAGTATGGAATGAACTTTTGTCCATGAAACAGAAACCTACACATTCTATATTCAAAGTTAATTTAAAAGGTTACCACATAAGCCTCACACCCACTGTAATGAATGATTTGCTGTTCAGAAATCCTTTCCATTATTAATCCAACATTATTATAAGTACATCCTCCATATGTGAAATAATAGATTCAGTTACTTCTTGTTCTTGCCCCCTCCTCCTCACAAAGACTTCCTGCTGTTCTTCAGCTATTCTTTCTTCCTACTTTGTACTTTCTCTTTATTTGGAAATAAATTAGATGTTCGGTGCTTCTTATCAAACTATTCTTTTACCTTTCCCTAATAATACCCATTTAACCTACTTTAGTTTATTCACATGGTGTACCATATTCATGTTTCCATTTTCCCATCAAGCATTATATTCTTTAATCTGTTTTTGTAAGGGAATTATTCTTATCATGAAACTGAAATTCCCGTTGTAGCGATACTTTATGGCCACAAATAGATACAATATTTACGTAATCCTATTGTTCGCTGTCAGAAATTTGAAACCTGATACTGTGAGACCAAAAATCTGGAAGAATATATTCTGGCTCAGTGTGTTCCAGACTGCAAATATCATAAATCTTTTACATAATTAAAACATTTTTTCCATAACATGGGAGTGATACAGTTGCCAACATCCTCGTTAGCAATACAAACTACCTCAGAGGTTGCTCTGCCTTTGAGTAGGTGAAATGCTCTGAAGTACTCCAGTCTCGGACCCATTATGTATTTCCAACAATTACTAATGCAAACTCACTAGTTGGAAGATCATGATACACACAGAAACTCCACAGACTGTTAATTGCAATTTTCCGAACAGAAGAATTACAAGTCTGAATGACAAGAATTTCTACTAAGATCATGACTGGGGTATCATATCTCAGAGTATTCTTCTACTCTGAGGTGTGGCAGCCTTAGAGTTAGTGCGTGAATATGTGTATACCTTTGTATGTGTGCATGTGTGTATGACCAGTTTGTTTAATCAAAATTTCGGAATGTCAAGACTATATGACTGTCAAAAAAAAGTGATACCACAGGGCTGTTCCCCCTTCACACACCCCTGCTAATTTTATATATATATATATATATATATATATATATATATATATATATATATTTATATATTTATATATATATATATATATATATATATATATATATATATACCATCTCCAAATTCCCTGATCCCCAGTGTACCACAATCTCAGAATTCAGTAGTCCTGTACTATCCAACATTCAAAGTTTCAGAATGCCAATCATATGGTATCGACCATATGAGGTTCACTGTTCTAAAACTACAGTAAAACAAGCTAGACCCACATATAGTGTGTGTGTGTGTGTGTGTGTGTGTGTGTGTGTGTGTGTGTGTGTGTATATGTATGAGTAGCAGAGGTGTGAGTGCAGCTTCCCTATATCAGGAGGTGGATATTAGTGAATCACCCCTGCAAAAATTTCTTGAATGGTATATCAATGAGCTTCAAAATTCATTGTTTTTAGTTTGGACTATTACTTTTCAAAATGTTATGATTTGTAGTACCTGGTCACACCTCTGATAAGTAAGTATGAGGATTACAATTATGTTTGTCAGAATTATAACAGGTACCCCCCCCCCCAACCATATCCCTCAGTTTTGTACATAAAATGCTAAGGTTATGTTTTCATGTCATGATGTCATTTTCTTATTTTCCCCTGTTAATAAACTTAATAGCATAATATTTTGTCTGATAAACATCTCAGTGAAGCTTACTAAATACTTCCGAACTGTATTTTTAAGTGACGAAAGTATCTGTTTACTGTAATGATTCCCTATGAGTTGGACTATTAACTTTCCCTTTTGATGATCCTTTTTTATCTAATGCCCTATTCATAAACATTTTGCCCCTGGAGTAGGGTCGGTACTTCACAAATTTATTTATTTATATGACATTTGTTGACCGGGTTGGTCCATCTGGGTCGAGGCCCTTTTTCAATGGAGACCCTGGGAGAAAAGCTCCATAGTTACAAAACATATACAAGCTCCAAAAAAAACCATATGCAATTACACAAAAAATACATAATGTAAAGTGAGTATACAATAATAAAACTGATTACAAATTATATGATAAAAATGCAGCAGTTGTTGTTGAACATTCTACTGGTGAGGAGATTGTAACAGTAAAGGACAGTTTAGGGGTAAGAGTAGAGAAGGGTTTTGTAGGGAGGAAGGGGGGGTGAGTTTGGAAGGAGGTGGTGTTAGGTACTAGTAGGAGGAAACGCAGTGAGTGATTGGTCTGGAGAGATGGGTGATGTCATCTCATCTTACGTCAGGGATTATGTCAAATGGTCATGATGGGGTCTGTGCAGCCACAGTGCTCTGTACAAAAGTGCAGATATAAAAATGCCCCCCCCCCCCAACTCACACACACACACACACCTGGAGGGCCTGCAATTCAGAGATTCTACAAAAACTGCAAATGAGAAGGTTCCACCTACATAAGTTAGGGGACGTGATCTATGAATTTATTGTTGGCTGACCTTCCACAATCCGTCTAATTACCCTTTCTTGTTGTTGTGTTGCTCATCCTAAGTCGATGAGCAGCAGTAGCAGTGCATTTACATAAAACAAAGTTAAAAATTGCAAATAAACCCAACAGAGTGAACCAAACCAAGGCAAAGGCTCCCAGTATGCAATACAGACCAAGAAATTTATTTTATTTTATTTATTTATTTATTTTACATTTGTTGACCGGGATAGTCCCAACTGGATTAATGTCCAGTTTCAGTCAAGGCCCGGGGAGAAAAGCTCCAAGGTAGACAGATAAGTAATAACAAAGAAGGCATATTACCAAGGTAGGCAGATAAGTAATAACAAAGAAGACATATTACAGATGAGATAATTACTGATTACAAATTATATGATAATTGACATTGACAAATGACATAAGCAGACATGAAATAGACAATATCACAAGTTTGAGTTACCCCTGGTAACAGTCAGGGGAAAAAAGTAACAGTAATTTGATTAATAGATTATATACATTCGTGGTGAGAGTTAGTCAGGCTTGTTACAGTGGCAAAGCCAGTTTAATGCCAGATGTTGTTTGAGTTTAGCTTTGAATTGGGATAGGGAGGAGAGCAAAGTAATGTTAGCTGGAAGGAGGCTCCATCTTTGCCTGCAGAGTGTGCAAAGATGGAGTCACCGGCTACATTGTTAATTTTAATTGTCTTAATTTGTAGTCTGAAGATCGGAGCAGTCTTGGATTGTTGTGGGGGGTGATCATATTTTTAAGAGCTGTTGTGTTATCTGGATAATAGAGGATTTTATTAGCCATAATCAAAAGGTTATATTGGATTAGACTGGGAAGTTCTAGCCACCCAAGCTGTTTAAGGTTGATGCAATGATGTGTTCTAAAAGGTAGGCCAGTGGCAAACCTGGCAATGTGGTTGTAACAGATTGAGAGTCTATTAAGTACAGTTTAATTTAGATTAGAGAGAAGGGGGATGCATATAAAAGTGTTGAAAGCAGGTGGGAGTGAGCTATGAAAGAAAATAATAACCATTTATTGTGAACGCTTTCACAGTTGGAGAATACTGCTTCTTCAGACAACATTACATTTCAGCCAACAACTTAAATACACCAATCAACCAATAAAAGCACTTCAACATTCAATTATGTAAAACAGATACAGTTCTTGAACCATTATGTATATATAGTAAATCAATACAATATACACTACTTCATTAATAGTAAAATATAAAAAAATCCCTGGTTTACAAAAACAGTCCAAGCAATAATACATATTACTTATAAATGTTCCTGGCTTTGAGGGCTGGCTTTATAGAATCTCTCTCATTCAAGCCTCGCCCTCTGTTAGCCCTCATCCGGATGATCCACCTCATATCGGATGTTTCGGGCATATTCCTTATATCACCCACACGCTCTCTAAATGTAGTAGTTTCTATCACTAAAAACTTTAACTTATGTGTTGAGTCATATTGCATAACATGTCTTAGTAATGCATTAGTGGTTGACCCAATATTCATATTATATATGTGTTCCCGTATACGATCACGTAAATGTCTATCCGTTTTACTTATGTAGAAGGCTAGACAATTTGCACAGTATCCTAGCTATATTAAATGGCATGCATTACAGTTAGCCTTTACCTTAAAATTAAACTGTTTACCAGTATCTGGATGCTTAGAGCTATTAGAGGAATCAATGTACTTGCAGTAATTACATTTAGAGCATGGAAATGTTCCATGCACACTTCTAACATCTGATGGTCTTTCAACAAATTTAGTTATAACATAACATTCTTTTTAATGATTTATTATTCTTAAAAAGGAAGTGGGGTTTCTTTGCAACTACTGATTTAATGTTGGAATCCATTGTTAGTATCTGCCAATGCTTTTCCAGTATCCCTGTTATTTGTCTAACATTACTTGAATATACTACAAGCATCCTTATCAATGAATATTGGTATACATACTGGCATCCTACCATGGGCCCTCTGAAAAATGTTTCCCTTTTGTTGTTCTTAATCCCATCATATTATCCAGGGTACTATCCACCTCTCTCTCTTTGTAACTTCTTTTTTTTCATGCTAGGAAAACTCCTACTGGTAAAAACATTCCTTACAATGCTGGTAATTTTGATAGCACAACACCACATGTAACTGCCATGAGCAATGATTTCGATGTATTGCACTCTGTGGAAGTACATGGTGGAATGGATGCCTACATTAGCATTATATGCTGATGTTAGGTGCACTACGAATATTTTTCTCTCTTTTTAACCAACACACCTGATTATGCAGACCCAAATTATGGATACATTCAGCTTGGCTTTGTTGGACTGAATGTACCCATAAAGACTTAAAAAGTAAAAAAAGAAAAAAGTCATGGACATTCTGAAGCCATGTAGCTGAAACACTGTGTTTAAGAAGTCATGCGTGTATATCTCATGGGCCTCCATTAAAGAGGTTTAAGATATTACATAATGAAAACTTTGTTTTTTTCATCTTGCAGTTTTTAAAGAATAGTTTGTCTATATGGCCTTTTTACTGTTTGCTTTGGATGTCAGTTGGTACATATATTTATATATCCAAGCAATAATGCCCAAACGGCGGTCAAAGGGGGGGGGGGGGCATTACCAGAAAAATAATGACCATCCAGGGATGTTGTGCAGGCAGGGGGGCTTGCCACTGCCAGCAGGGCATTATATCCCTGCTAATGTCTACTCTGGATTGCATTATTGCACTTAGAGAATGGGCTAGCTACATTTTTAAATATATTTTTGATGTAAAACAGTTCCTCCTTGCCTAATGCTTCAAAGCTGCTGTAGCAGATATAGTTTTTGTTGGAGGAAGTATTTCATATACAGAATGTAAGCTGTTCTGAGTATTTAATGTCCACACATGTCCAGCAGGCAATCAGTCTGCAGACTACTGCATGCCTAGACAATAAAAAAACATTGGCCAAGCATAACCCCAATACCTTGTGTGTGCGAGGTAAACACTTTAACTTGCTAACTTTCTGTTAAATTATTTTATGTGTTTGTGTGTTTGTGTATAATATATATATATATATATATATATATATATATATATATATATGTATATGCGTATGTGTACTCGCTCATGCATGTATATCTAAATATCTGTGTCTTTCGGCTTTTCAAGGTTAGGGTTCGCCACAGCGGAACTCCGGTCCGCTAATGATTGGTAGTTGATTTTTACATTCCGAGTTACCAGCTCTGATGCACAACCTTCAACGAAGGTACACCCATTCACGCATGTCTCCACGCAGAATACGCTCTAGCTGAGAATCGAACCGGACAGCGTCTTACTGTGAGGCGACAATGCTACTGCAGCACCACCACCTATATATATATATATATATATATATATATATATATATATATATATTTATATATATATATATATATATATATATATATATATATATATATATCGAGAGAGAGAATGCTTAGATTCAGACTTCAGAACCCCCCCATGTTCTGATGAAGTCTATAGGTATGCAAGACAAAATGCTTAAATAGAGTTCTGTGTTTTTAATGTTATTTTAGTCTCCTGTTGAAATGTCGGCACTTGAAATGCTAAGTGCCAAAAAGCCGAAAAAAACCCAAAAGACTGAAAGCACAGAGAAAAGCAAATCTCAAAAATCACTGTTCTCCTTAAAACTTCTTTTTGCATATACCAACTTCAAGATTGCAATACCCTTGCTGAAAAGGGAATATTCTGAAAAATAAATTTAAGTCTGTTCTTTCAGCCATTCTGTCTCTTCATTTCAGGGTTCACTGCAGTGGATCCCAACATTTCAAAATGGCTACCATTATTTTATTTACATTAAACAATCTTATATTGAACTCCACGTGTCTGAGCCTGAATTTACCACTATTATTGCAGGGTTACATTTATTTTACTCTCTAAAATTTTAACCATGTTTCCTATTGATTACATTTCGAATTTTCAATTTTTTATATATCTTGTGCGAGTGCAGTTCAGATGTGTCATTGAGAGCAAATAAATAAAAAAAAAATCAAATAGTATAAGGCACTGCAACCTACCATGCTTCAAATGTTTGATTTTCTAATAGATCCTTGAAGATTACTGTAAGTGACTGAAGCCAGACATTATTGCTTTCTACTTATTGTCCAGACAGTGGGTGGTGGTGGAAAGCCTGTTGCGATCATTGTGATATAGTTGGGTTATGTTTAGTGTCACATAATCCTGTATGCGCGCACACACACACACACACACACACACACACACACACACACACACACACACACACACACACACACACACATTCTTTTCCCTTTTTTTAGCTTTCTAAATGCAGTCAGGAGGAAGATGAAACATGACATTTAACTGCTTCTGCTGTTGCACAGAGACTTGCATTATATTTTCTTTATTTTTTTCCAGCTGGTAAAACATGAAAAGGGGACATAAAATCAGATGTCCTCATAACTGTTCCTGCAGTTACTAAGGATGCATATTTTTTTTTACCTTTTTTATGTTTACACGAAACAGCAAAGTTGTGTTTAGTAAGCATAAAAAGCTGGCAGCCATATGCTTTTGTTTCATTCCCTACTTCAGAGCAACTTAATATACTACCATGAAGTTTAAGATTAGTTTTTTTTTTTTTTTTATTAACCAGGAAATACCTGTACATTAACACTCAGGTGGACAACATTCATTCTTCACTAGGGTATTGATCTGCCTATTCTCCAAGTATATCTGTCCCTATTTATCTATCTATCTATGTGTGTGTGTGTGTGTGTGTGTGCGTGTATGTATGTATGTATTTACGTGTGTGTGTGTATATGTGGATTGCCTTTCAAATCCCTAAAGACCAAAATCCCAAATGTTATTTTCGCAAGAAAGTTAAAATCTAGACACACACAATTTTTCCCAGGGCAAGTAAACACTTGCCCATCATGGGGAAATATGCCCTTTTCCCCACTGTTGTGCAATCCCAGAGTTGATATATATAGTTGTGGGGGCTGTGGGTCTCAGGATTTTAACTTTTGTTATTTTTGCCTCGTGAAAATAAGGTTCGGGATTTTGGTCTTTCGGGATTTGAAAGGTAATCTGTGTATGTATGCGTTTCCAATTTTCTCATTTGTCTGCTAGTGCTGGGTCTTAAGAAAAGCAAGGTAAAGTGCCCTAGTTTGATAATTTTATCAGTGCTGTTGCACAAACTGATGGATTGCTGGTACACCTGCAGAATGGCAGTGACAATGTTCATATATGTCCTTTCTTTTGGTCTTGCCAGTTGTTCAAAAATTGATTAAACAGCATTTCAGAACATTGTTATTGAAAGCTCTCAGGCAGTAAACATTTTTAAAGATGCATTGAATTCTTCCCTAGATATGATATACCAATAGAAACTCCAATATATTTTTTAAAAGTTCACGGACAGCTGACAATAATTTAATGTTCTAAAATGTTCTTTTGAAGTTACTATTAGCCAGTTTTTGAACAATCAGCAATACTAAACAAAAATCATTATCATTTTACTCCATAGCAGTTTTTTAGTAGTTTACTCCCATTTGATGATATTGTGGCTAAGGAAATGGAAACATAGATGATTTACATATTAGATTAATGTTATTCCAGATCATATGTAAGGAGGTGTACATTCCAAATATGCTCCCTTCCCTGAAATAAAAAAACAAACTTGCATATTTAGTTTTTATAGCTAACCTGGTTTGATTTATCACTGTGTGAATGTTTATCTTAGTTTACCTATATAAACACAAACATCATTCAAATAATCAAATATTCTTGTTCACTGTGCCATCTGCATTATCTTATTTTAATAATTCCTCCTTTATTTACTGTAAGAAACTCCTGCTATATTGCTGTTTCAGTGTTTTATGGAACTGCATTAACAACTAGTATCATTGCAACAGTAAGAGTAATTGTGGCTTGAATGGCTTCTATATATTAAGCAGAATTGTACTACATGTACCACCATCTGAACTAGTTTGTGAATGGGGTAGTCACACTAACTTTGAAAATGAACTGCTAATGCTTTGAGACCCATATCCCTTTAAAGAGCAAACTTTACTTTCCATTACATCTACTAGGGAGGGGATTAATGGGGCACCCATATTGTTCCTGGTTTGATCCTGAAAAGAGGCACCTGTGCACAACAGATTTAAACCATTAACAGATTAATAACAGCAACAGCAGCAACAACAAAACAGCAATTACAATAATAATAATGCCAATAAAGTAGCCTTAACAAATAATAGTTTAGGTCATGTCAACCTCTGGATAAATACATGCAGGGACTTGTCATCTTTGTTGAAATCTGGGCTATAGAGACACATTAGAGGCCTGGTGTCTTTAAATGACTGGAAAGGGGGGAGGGCAAGAACTGGTTAGTAGATGAAAATGGATGCATTGATCACGAGAGAAGTACTGACTTGTAGGAAACAGGATTAGTAAATGAAAGATAAAGTTACAGGGAAAAGGTGACATGGTTAAAGGCTATGGAATATTCTGCTTTTGTCATGTCAGGAGACTGGGGAAAAGGATTAGGGCAAATTGAAGCACTTTTGATGAGGGGGTGACATTGTTATAGAGATATCTCAAAGATGGGTAAGTGGTTTGAGGTGTTCAGGCATGAACACATCCAGCCAGATTCCATAACTTTGGAATAATAGTGGGTAGGGTTCCGCTGGGGCATCAATGCTCCAGATAGATCAGTACCTACCTCAAACTCAGATATAAGCCTGTAGGAAGGTTTCTATGTTTACCTGTTTTTTTTTTTTTTTTTGAATTTCTTCAAGTCTTTTGGGTTTCTAATACCATGATAGGAATGGTATGATTAAAGTTCATGAAATTAGAATTGTTTCAGTCTTCCCTGTTAGCCAGAAGTGCTCTTTGCAGCACCTGCAGTGTGCCCAGTAATGACTCTCCTACAATTCATATGGAGTTACATGTATTGGTACCATATCTAAGTATGATTGTCAATTCTTTTTTTATAAGACACATTGGTCCTACTTCTACTACTGGAACTGTCTGGGTATCCTTCTTCCACAATGGCATCGTTTCTGCCTGCAAATCCTGGTATTTTAAGACTTTTCTTTCTCTGTGTAAGACACTATAGTCACTGGGTGTAGCAGTTTCAGTCATCAATGCTATGTTTCTCTTCTTTTCATGGACTACTATAGCTAGTTTTCTCACAACTATTTTTGAACTGTTGGTAATGGGTGATCCCATGTGATATAAACCTCATTTTCTATAATGCTTTCTGGCTTATGTTTCCAGTGTTTTTCAGCAACTTCAATACCATAATGTTTGCACAGTCCTACTATTAGTATACCACAACCAGCAGCAAGTTCTGTCTTACAAAACCTACAGTTGCCTATTTTTCCCACATGTTCAGTGGACTTTGTAAACTAACCTATATGTAGTCCACTATCTTGGGCCACCAATATTAACCGTTATCTTTTGGTAATTCACCTCTCCTTAACCATTCCTGCATTTGATCCTGATCAACATGAGGTTGTTACAAGAGTTTTCTATGCTTGCAACTATATTTATGCATTTTCCACATTTATTGCCTTCTCATCTGATCCTTTACCTTATATTCTTTCTTTTGTTTTTAAGCACATTCAGTTGCTGCCTGATTTTTATCTACTTCTGGTTTGATTTCCATTCCTGCTTGATGCCAATATGCTTTTGCTAAACTAAGCAGGAAAATCATCTTAGACTTGTTTTCCTCATGTTTCAAAAATTTCACTATGTTTGGGTCTTGTGAGGTCAGCAGATATGTATGCAGTCCCATTATTGCAGATCTACATATATATAACCAATTTTGAATGGGGAATATATAATGTCGGTATGCACTGATTTTTATAAATCATTTGATGAGCATGAAGCATCCCTCTTGTTTTCCTGTCCAACCTATCTAACATCTTTTGGGGCCAGTCAATCAGTCCAATGTTGTTTTTAGTATTAAGTCTTCTAAAACAGTGGTCTCCAACCTTTTTTGCACCAAGGAACGGTTTCATGTAAGAGAATTTTCCATGGACCAGCCATCATACGCACATAATAAAGTGCATAATATGTATTTATTTATTTATTTATTTGATATGTGTTTATTGGGGAGGCCCAACTGGACTAGAAGTCCATTTTCAGCTAAGACATGGGGAGAAAAGCTTCAAAGTACAATAAAAAGTCAATTGGAATAATTACCAAAAAAAAAATGTGTACATTCTGCTTAACAGCATAACATTGATCTATTATGTTTGAGAGGTACATAAACCTAATGGCAAGCTTATTGAATTTAAGTTTATAAGAACAATATTTAAAATCTGTCCGTATTATTTGGCTCTGTCTTTTTTTTGGCTATCTTTTTTTTAACCTACCTTTGTCCATGATATACGCTATATAAACTACCGTCTATATATCAGTGTCGTCTTGCTGAAATTGTGAAAAACAGGTTCCACCTTGTGAAGGTACTCACAAAGACTGGAGGACGAATTCATTTCCAGCAATACTACTCTCCTTTACTTGCTGATTTATTATCTCTGCATTCAGACCTCATACCTGCATTGAAGCCAAACATGCATTGACATAGTCCCAAATCATGTACCAGATGTATTTTGCATCCTAAATGAATGGATTTGCAAAGTCAGTCTTAACACCTCTATATCTGCATTCATAAATCTGTAGTTCCAATCGACTGACATATATTTCAGCAAAAATTCCAAACTTTACTAAGGCCTGTACAACCATGGTGGATGTGATATGCTAGCCCCTCCCAAGGTACATAGAAGTCACCAACACAGATGGCATCACTAAGATATATGCTTCTGAGGTGGATGTGCCAGCCATAGAGAAGAGGTATGTAGGTGGCCATGACCATCCTGATCCCTTACCTGACTTGCCCCTTTGGCATCAGTCAGAGGATAGAGATATGTATACTTTGGAAAGAGGTCTCTGGGTAAAACTAGCAGTGAATTTGTTTGCTAGTATTTTGGTAATGTCTTTTAGGTCTGAATAGGTGGTGCCATTTTAAATAAGTTCAGTGCAATGCTGGATGTTATTCCTTAGTTTCTTAACTAAACAGGTTTTTTTTTAATTTCCCTTAGTTTCAGCTATTAACATGTGCTTATGAGCTACTTTAGTAGATTTAAGTGTGTTATTCAGGTTTTTAGTAATATTTGTCTCCCCCCTTTGTCATCATTCTTTCTGGCTACCCCAGTGCTCTTGTCCATCACTGGGTCTACCAGCCTCTTTTACTGCCCCCAAACTAGCTCCAGTCTAAGCCTGGGGCTGCCACAGAGCCAATCAATATCCCCAGGGGATTGTGCCATTGACGGTTTCCTCCAGAATATTTTTTTTAATTTAGGAGTTAATCTTTGGTATCCTTCCCCCCCTCTAGGTTCCTCTGTCACATCTAGAGGATACTCCCTTTAATGGACCATGCCTCCACATACATGAATACCCACCCAGGGGACGGGCACATCTATACCTCTCTGTCAGTGCCACAAGCACCCAAGCTGCTAATGGGACCCAAGTTATCTAGGGTGCAATTAGGGCTTTCTCCCACTATGCCACAGTGCTGGCCTATGGTTTTAGTAATATTTATGGCATGGCTTAGTTGTAAATCACGTTGTCTATGGTGTGCAGGGTCCTGGGTTCGAGCCTTGCAGAGGCTGTTTATTTTGGGGGTGGGATGTTGGCATAATGGTTAAGGTGTTTACCTTACAAAAACAAGGTGCATGGTTTGATTCTCACATGGGGTATCACATCAGATAGGCTGAAAATGGCCCACAAGGGCAGTTAGCCTAGTACTAATCTATGAAACTATGAAACTATATATATATATATATATATATATATATATATATATATATATATATATATATATATATATATATATATATATATATATATATATATGGGTCCACTTCTAAATCTCAAAAGCTCAAAATTTCGAATTTCAAAAGACTGAGTCCAAAATCTTTAAAGCTCAAAATACTGAAAACTTAAAGTACTGAATGTCATAATATTGAAAAACACAGGACACCAACATTTACTATAGTCCTACACAACTACATAACAAAACATATTACTCTTCTCCAACTATAAGAAGGGGGACAAGCCCCCCTGCAATCCCATGTGCGGGAGGCTGTGCCCCCCACACCCCCTGATGCTTAAATATATCAACTCTGAGATTGCACTCCACAGAAGAAAATGGCAAACATACCATTATGTGCTTCATGACGGCCTTTTGTAACCTTAGCCATGTTCCCTTTTAATTTGTTATACTACAACATAACTCATCTTAGTGTAGTGAAGTGGGATCTCGGACATGATATATTTAAGTAGCAGAGGGTGTGGGGGGAGCAGAGTAGACTATTATGGTTTGTCTTTTATTTGTTTCTGTATATACTTGTAGTAAGTGTTGGTGTCCTGTATTTTTTCGATATTTTGAAATTCAGTATTTTGAGTTTTCAGTATTATGAGCTTTAGAGATTTTGGACTCAGTCTTTTGAAATTCGAGATTTTGAGCTTTTGAGGTTTAGAAGGGGACCCATATATATATATATATATATATATATATATATATATATATATATATATATGTGTAATATATATAGATGTAATATATATATATATATATATATATATATATATATATATATATATATATATATATATATATATATATATATATATATATATATATATATATATATATAGATGTAATATATATATATATATATATATATATATATATATAGATGTAATATATATATATATATATATAGATGTAATATATGTATATATATATATATATATATATATATAGATGTAATATATATATATATATATATATCTAAATATATGTAATTTTATATATATATATATATATATATATATATATATATATATATATATATAGATAGATGTATACACACACACACTATGAGATCATATAAAATGTGAAGACAGCGACAGAAAGAGAGTGAAAGTAGATTGAGCATGATTTTTATGATATGCCCTGTGGGTTATTAATTTTAGTCCTTAATTAGCCTTTACCCAGCAGTGGCAAAACCAGATACATAGATAGATACACAGAGATACAGGCAGATAAATAGAAGTTTAGAAAATATTGTTCTGAGAAGATGAAGCACTATAGATTAATTTCTGTAGGACAAATGGCTCTGATTTTCTCTGCCAGAATTTGTTGAAAGAATTAGTGCAGTCTGCTTAACATAGCTTATTGTATTGCTTTGCAACTTTAAATAAGGAGACACTAGTGACAGAGACCACTAATACATTTTATATGGAAGCTGTGCAGGCAATATTAATATTTTAGAATGCAGTGTTGTTATTTTAGAAGGTAAGTGCTATTGCTGCTTCATAAAGTGAATAGAAAGTATCACTTCTGACTGGCATACTTTAAACAAGAGTTTGACCAAGTTCACAATTTAATTTTAACCATCCCTTTGCAACAGGCAAATCCTTTTCATTTTAAGTACTGTCATGGCATATCCTCAAATATTTCAAATAGCATTGTACTATTTTCCAAAACATTTCAAAAAGTGGTATATTTAATCCTAGTTTGCTTAGATATTCTCAATTAATTTTGTTAATGCTTTATAGAACATGTAGCTCTACTTGGGTAAAGGTGGAATTTTTTATAAAATTCTAATGAAGTAAAACATTGTTCACATAAAAACTGAATTAATAGTCTGAGGTATCTTTGAATTGCTACTAAAAAGATCACATAGGCACAGATTGGCTATGTAAACTACTATTGCATAAACTGGGGGATTTAAATAGTCTAGATCTTAGGGAAGAAAAGGGGAGATAGGAATTATTCATAATAAATTTACCAGGTCATTAAATTAAATCTTGAATATTGTACATACTGATGTTGTACATGTGGTACATGAATGGAGCCCTAAGCCATCAGCTGGGAAACTGATAATAGGACTATTACATCTGTCGGTATCTCCTGTCATAAAATGAAAACTGAGACATAGGTGGTTGTGTTCTAAAATAAATCATAAGAAGTTAAACTGACACTTACACTACAAGACCATTACTCATTAGTTAAATGAAGAGGTTAATGAATGATAACATCAGCTTTACAAAATAATGCAGGAAGGAATAGTGGATGTTAGTGCTGGAGGTAAGTATGGTTTAATAATAACATGGAATACTAGAACAGAGTTTATTGATAGTGTAGAAGCCCAACTACTTCTAACATGAAATGCATAAACATTAAAACACAAATAGTCTATCTTAAAGCTAAGCTTGAAAAGATATCAGGTGTGGGGTAAACATATGTTCTAGTACTGAGTTGTAGGTTGTTGAGCTTTAAGTGCAGTGTTGCATTAAGTGAATTGTGTTAAACCTTGTACTTGTATCATCTGAGTTTGTAGCGGATTGGAGATGAGTGATTTTGCACTGGCTGCTTTTGGAGCTAAAGCCTGGCTGTAGTGGTAGCTGATTGCTCCTCCTAGTGAGGAATGTTTCCAGCCCTTTATGTCTGAATGGGGTTTTGTTTTGCTGGCTTTTCCTTTCACTTACTAATTGATTTGACTCCATGCTATTCAGTTTTGTTTCCTGACTGGGGCTTTCATTTATTTTTCTTCTTTTTGCTGACTACAGCTTTTATCTGTCTGCTCTTCCTTTTGTTGCTGTTTGGACCTTTCCCATGTAGGCAGGCTATGTGTTGGTCTGGTATACAACAGCCAGTTTATGTGCACAGCACATTATAGTTCTGAGCTGTTGGTCACCACGTCTCTTAGCATTCTACTACTCTAAGTGGATTTCATTCATATCTTGGTCTTATTTCATCTGGATTTGCACAAAATGGCAGGCGAGTGGGAATGACTGTTGATGACTTTTGGCACAGTTGGTTGTAGTACCTGCTCCTAGTGAAAGTAAACAATGCATTACACTAACTATCTCACTAACTGGCTCTGTGCTGCTTTTTTCTCCCTTATTGCAGGTTTTGTCCACTTTTGTTGCCAGTTGATACTATTGTTTGTGTTCTGTTGTCTGTTGCTGAACAGAGCTTTCCTGTTTAAGCTGGTATTTGGTGTATAAGAAGGGAGGTAGTTTGCATGACCTGGTACTTCATAATGATAAGCTGCAGGTTACTGAGCTTGATGGAATTTTACCATACTAAATGGATTGTGTTTATACTAAGCACAGCATGGATGTAAGCTGCAGGTTACTGAGTGTGATGGCATTCTACCATGCTAAATGGATTGCGTTTATACTAAGCACAGCACAGCAATAAGCTGCAAGTCACTATGCATGATGGCATTCTACCATGCTAAATGGATTGTGTTTATACTAAGCACAGCACAGCGATAAGCTGCAGGTTACTGAGCGTGACGGCATTCTACCATGCTAAATGGATTGTGTTTATACCAAGCACAGCACAGCAATAAGCTGCAGGTTGCTGAGCTCAATGGCATTCTACCATGCTAAATGGATTGTGTTTATATCTTTCCCATATTTCATTTGGCTTTGGGAAAGCTTTACTAACCACAGCACAGCAATATGCAGTGAGTAGTATTCTTCTTGTAACAGTAAAACAACTTTTACTCTTTACTAGGAATTATAGGGTGGGACTTTATTATTTTTTCTTATTTTGCCTCAATACTCCCTGAACCTGTAACTGAGCCCCATGATTATTTATTTCACTGTATTTGTAGGTCATATCTGTGTACTCTTATTACTCAGTCCTTGTGGTAGCTCTCCACTTATGCAGTTACTAAATATCTAGATATCTACTGGACTCTGTCCACAGGGATCTGCAGTTTGATAAGTCCCATTCTGTTGCCAGCCTGCTTTCTTAGGAACCCTGAGGCAGTTAAGTAATGGCCTTATGCTTATAAAGAATCATCTGTTTTTATCTTTGATAGACGCAATATGTGAGTGGTGCAAATATTTGCACAACTTTGAGTGTAAACTCTCCCTTACCCATGTGTATTGTTAAGCAGCTCACTAATATATTATATCCACCTAACAACTAACCTGTTTATGTCGTGGGTGTTAAAAATTATTACCCAAGCCTGCTAAACTTTGTTTAAAACCTTGTTTAAACACATCTTGGCCTAGTAATATTAATCGCCTCAGTGCATCCACAGTTGTACCTTCACCCACACCTAAACTAAGTTACCCTAGGTCCAAGCCTAGAACCTTCCTACCTCTAAGCACAAGAAATCTGGACAAAGCCAGTATTATTGGAAGACAAACACACACATTTAGAGACAGATTTTAAATATTGTTTGTATAAGCATAGAATATTTCTAGAATAATATTGGTTTTGTGTTAGCATGCATTTTCTGAATTGTACCTTCACTCACACCTAAACTGAGTTACCTTCTCTCCCAAGATACCCAATCTAGCAGCCATTCAAGTTGGCCCCAAAACGCTGCCAAACCAAGTATATTCCCCATAAGCAGCATGCACTAAAATCTGCAAAAAAAGAAATGTTGACTCAGATGTTAAATAACAGTAATTGTAACTAAACACACTTCCATGGTGTTTTAAGGGACAGATAAGTATCAAATCCAGTAAAAACAGATAGATGTGGTCAAGAAAGAACTCAAGTACACAGCTCACTGCACTCTAGAAAACAAATTCGGTCTCACATGAAGTCAAGACAGTTATTTGCCTCCATTGCTTTAGGAAAGTCCATAAATCTCAGGGTTTTTTTTTTTTTTTTTGTGGCAGGTGTGATCTTGGTCTACCAGGCTGTACTTCAAATTGTTTGTTTTCGCTTCTAACTCTAAAAACTGCTGTACAATCATTTCATCTAACTTCCTCTCGGACTTTTCCACATATGTTGACAGAGTTACATTTATTTTATGCAGCTCTGACATTATTTCCCGAAACCTCCTATCTGTTGCTGCTGGGAACTCAACTCGTGAAGTGTTAGCCATGAAAGTCTCTATGTGCTTGCTGCCCACATGAAATGGAAGAAACAATCCCTGAGGTTTTCTATTTTTCTGTGATTTAGTAGTCATGGAGTTTTCTCCAACTCAAATCTTGTAGTGTTGTCTCAAATCAGTCTGGCAGAGTTGGAACAATAATCCCACAAGCTAAGTAGTACTTTGAAATGAAGACTGGTAGGCAGGGGTGAAGAAATGGGTTGTTAGTTCACCTCTTTTTTAACTTTTGATGGCAGGAACTTTTTTAAAGTGTCTGCTTAAAGTTTTACATGACTAAGCATCTTTTGGTTCCTGAGATCAGTACACTAGTACTGTTTTTTCATTCATATCTTCCTAGGGTTCAAGTATACTTGGTTTGAGTACAGGAATAGCACATGTCCGCCTCCATCTCTCATAGATATATATATATATATATATATATATATATATATATATATATATATATATATATATGTATGTATATGTGTGTGTATATATATATATATATATATATATATATATATATATATATGTATATATATATATATATATATATATATATATATATATATATATATTTATATATATATCTATAAACATATACATATACAAAATGACCACCCATCCCAGTTTTTCTGGGACAGTCCCAGTTTGGAAGTCTCTGTCCCGGAATCTCGAACGTTGTCTTCAGAACATGGAAATGTCCTGGTTTAGACCCTCCTCATGTGTAAAAAAAATTGGAAAAGGAGTTGTGGAAAGATGATGACTGCCTTAGAGCAGCAACTACATTTCCGATGCAGCTGCTCATCTTCTGGCACATGTCCATTGCGGTAGCAGAGTGATTAGTCATTGCTCTCTTCCAGGATCTGCAAAGTGGGAATTTCCAATGTGTAGGAAGCTTAGCTATCACCTTAACATTTCGGAATGTCCATGGCTGTAAAGCTATTCACCTCGACTGAGAGCGCTAATCTGCTTTTTTTGTTGTTTTGTCAAACTACACTTTGATTTTCCATGTGACTTGAATTTTCCTTGTTCACGTAAATTTATTCATCAAAAGTATTTTTTTTACATAGGTGATGGTTATCTTTTCAGCAATTATTTACTTACATTTTATGTTAGTGATATTTGTACTTGTTTTGTATATGGGAGATACTGCCAACCTGGTTATCTGGAATTTTGTAAATAATGTAATTTGACTATTAATATGATTATATAGAGGTGTGACAGAAAGGAGATAGTGCCAGCACAGCTATTTGGAATTGTGTAAGTGGTTGTGTGTCACATAATGTCTAGAACTAAGTTTTTTTGTGTATTGTCTTTACATGTAGAGGAATGCAAATTATTTTACGACTTCCACCATTTGCCAAAAGATCTGAGATCTATGTATTTTCACAGAGAGATGCTAACTGCTGCCAGCTGCAGTGGGAGTTTTCACCCAGGATAGTCAGATAACAAGAAGTGATGTCATGCTGCAAGTATCCCAGCAGCAATATTTGAGATATTAATTTAGGAACTCTTTGAGAGAGAGAGACTGTGCATTTTGTATTTTGTCTTTGACCTGACAGCATCAGCTGGAACACCCAGTCACCACATCTATCCTGCCTTGCTATGAGTAAGTCTAGGCTACAGTAATTTCTCTTAGATTCAGACAGGGATACAGCGAAATATAGCTTAGATGTTTTCTGTATTTATTTGAGACTGTCCTGCTATGTTGTTTTGAGTATTTCCTGTGATTTTTCAACTCTGATATAACTGATTTTTTACTGAGTATTGTCTTGTTCTTTTATTATTTATTATTAAATATATTTAAACCTTTAATTGTGGCTGATATTTGTGAGACATATTTTAGGCTCTTAGAATACTAACATATCTATTGGGTGACACTGTGCAGGCCACTCCTAACAGCCTTGTTCTCGGTCAAACTACCATTTGTATTAATAGTAACATTGCACAGTAAGACTGGATGCCCTTTTCTAATGGCCCTAAAGTAGCTGATAAGTAGTGACTGGTGACAGTGAAAACTACTTTATAGTCTGGGCAGAAGGAGGCATAAATATTAAACTTGCGCCAGCCATTTCCAGGTGTGTGTGTGTGTGTGTGTGTGTGTGTGTGTGTGTGTGTGTGTGTGTCAGCTACTTGGGCAGGACCACGAAGCACTGGATGGATAGAGAGGGTGCTAGACTGTACGGCCTTCAAGTAAGTCAAAACTGCCTTATCACCACAGCTGCACAGTCTCACTGTTGTTCTTTAAAACCTGAGTTTATTATAGCAATAACCCACGCCTGGGTGTGGGTAATGCGGGATTTTCCCACGGTTGGCGTGGTTTGGTCCCGAGGGTGAAGCCCAAGGGACCAAACAAAGACAACCGTGGGTAAATCCCGCATTACCCACACCCAGAAGTGGGTTATTGCTATTATACTATGACATTATTTAAGAAAAGAAATAAGTACTTTTCTTAAATAATGGCATTGTATAATGCCTCTTTGCTGCCCTTCTGCAGCTGTCTGGTATCCGCGGCAGTTCTGATGTATTGCGCATGCCTACGCAGTACATCAGAGCTGTGGCCAAAAGCAACGGAGAAAGCAAGATCTCCGTTGCTTTTTATTGTTTCGCTATGTTAAATGGGTTTAACATAGCGAGACAACTTTAAAATAAGCAACAAAGATGTCCGTTGCTTATTTTAAAGCTGTCTCGCTATGTTAAACCCATTTAACATAGAAAGTAGCGGAGATCTTGCTTTCTCCGTTTAAACCTGTTTAGCTATGTTAAATGGGTTTAACATGGCGAGACAGCTTTAAAATAAGCAAGCGGAGATGTCCGTTGCTTATTTTAAAGTCTCGCTATGTTAAACCCATTTAACATAGCGAGATAGGTTTAAAAAAGCAACGGAGAAAGCAAGATCTCCGTTGCTTTTACACTATTAAGCTATGTTAAAGGAGTTTAACATAGCGAGACAGCTTTAAAAATAGCAACGGAGATCTCCGTTGCTTTTTTTAAACCTGTGTCGCTATGTTAAACTCTTTTAACATAGCAAGACAGTGTTTTAAAAGAGACTTATACTAATGGAAAAAGTCCGGACGACCGGACCTTTTTCCATTAGTATAAGTCGATTTACAATGTGCACGCTGGCCAATCAGCGTGCACGTTTTGGAATATTAATGGGGGGTCATGGTATAATACATTTTTTGACTAATATTGTCATATGTGTTACTACCAGTCCTGGTATCCAGCAGAATGCTGAGATGCATGACTAGGGAGAGGATTATAGGGATGAAGATGATCTCTATGTATTCTAGATGACTGCATTTAGTTATTGGGAGCATTCTGGTCTTCACTTAGCATGAAAGACCTTTTTTTTTGTCTTCACTTAGCATGAAAGACTATTTTGTTTTTGGTGGGGGTCCCTACCTTTCCTTTCAGAAATCTGGCAACCATGAGCACAGGTCTTAGTGCAGGTCTGCAGCTTAAGTGTCCTGGTTTAGGTTCTGTAACAAAATGGTCACCTTGTACAATATGTTTGTGTGTGTGTGTGTGTGTGTGTGTGTGTGTGTGTGTGTGTGTGTGTGTGTGTGTGTGTGTGCGTGTGTGTGTGTGTGTGTGCGCAAATGTATGTGGTTATGTGCATATGTGTAATATATGTAGTGCGTATGTGTGTAGATATATCTACACACACACACATAAATATATATATGTATATATATATATATATATATATATATATATATATAGTGTTAGGACAGCAGCCGAGCTGACCACATATGGGATACAGCTGATGGATAAGTTTGTGAGAGCGCATAGTTCCAGGGGTTGGGAAATTTGCCCTTACTCCATATTTGTGTGATCTCAGTTAGTATACATAACTAGCAGGGGATGTGGGGGCAGTGGGTGTGCCCCCTGTAAATATATGCATATATATATATATATATATATATATATATATATATATATATATCTATAGTGTTAGGACAGCAGCCGAGTTGACCACATATGGGATACAGCTGATGGATAAGTTTGTGAGATTGCATAGTTCCAGGGGTTGGGAAATTTGCCCTTACTCCATATTTGTGCAATCTCCGTTAGTATACATAACTAGCAGGGGATGTGGGGGCAGTGGGTGTGCCCCCTGTAAATATATGCATATATATATATATATATATATATAGAGAGAGAGAGAGAGAGATATATAGATATATAATGTTTTTCTATATTTTTAAAAAGTAAGTTTGCATGTGCCAAGGCTTATTCTTGGTGCATGCATATTGGCATATCAGCATTGGCATTTCTGACATTTTGACATCGACATTATGCCAGTTGACTATGAGTGCTTTTGGTTACTTCAGGTGAACCTTTGGGTGACTGGTTTTTCACAGAGTACTGTAAAGTCAGTAACAATTCATCAAGTTGTGGACAGGGATAAAAATAATTTTTTTATGAAAAATTATACTGTAGAACAAAAGTTAGTAACAGTCAAAACCAGACTAGACTTTGGTTCAGGAAAATACTTCATAAACTTCTATCACCTTGACCAAAAGTCCTCAAAGGAGTTAAGAAGTGAAAAATCCAGTTTAACAGTTAAAACTAACTTATATTTATAAAGCAATTAAATAATAATAGGATCTTAAAATAAAAATTTGACATGCAGTATTCTTGATAAGCCAACAAAAGACCTCAAAGTATTATAGTTTTAAATATATAAAGCTTCCTTGTACCTCAAAAACAAATCAAGGGTCTTTTCCCTTCTGCTATCAGACTGATTATGTTCTAAACTACAGATATGTAATATAGAAACTTCTTTGGTATGGGCAAAATGGTAACTACATATAATATCCAGATGGAAGTAATGGAGAGGCAATGTCCAGTAACACATGCATGGCATGGCTAAGTACATACAGCCACTTAGTGACATGTTTTAGCTGCAGGTGTAGAGTTGCAGATATAGCCACCTGGTGGAGGCAACGTCTGGAGAAATTCACAAGCCAAGGATAATGATGTACAAACCCAGGCCCTCTGCATGGATGACATGTGCCTATCGATCCAAAGGAGTGCAGATTAGCAAGTCATGGAGAAGATCTGTTAGAGCAGAGTGTAGAATGTGAATGCTGTAGGTGGCTATAGTAAGGCCCTACAGCAGGTATGGAGTAAGTTTGTAGATGTGCTGTCCTGTGCAGTGTAGAAAGCTTGGTACATTGCAGTGGACAGAGAAATCAAAGTGAGGGTGGAATGCCAAAATTGAAGTGCCTGATTCAGTTTTAGGAGTTTTGGGTGCCACTCTTTCAGCAGGAGGACCAGCCACCCCACAATGTCAGGTGGTAGCTTGGACATGCGTGCATGTTTAGCACCTACTGCTCATGAGTTAGTAGGTGATGTACCACATTTGTATTGGCCATAATGCTATGCAGGACACATACTTATGCATAGATTGGAAAGGATATGACCATTGATGACCAGTACCTCCTCTCTGTAAGCATAGTGTCTTGCCCAACAAGACCTGCATTCTGAAGTATTAAATATCCACATTATCTAAGGATTTTGTTATGCATGCTATAGGGGATAGTAGAACTATATTCTGTGAGCTTACACTTATATCATCTTTTTCATGCATTTATTATTTATTTATTGGCATTTGTTTACTGGGAAAGTCCACTGGTCCCAAATAACTCAATATCACTAGAGGCCTGATGAGAAAAGCTCCACAAAGCAGTTAGTATAATAGTACATAAAGTTCAGAATGGATAGTAGATACAAGCAGTACTAGCAAGCACAGTATTATATGAAAACAAAATAGAAGACATATACACACATATGACATGTACAGATTAATAAAGTTTAGAGATGCATACTAACCAAGTCATTATATTATTATATATTTAGAGATAAGAGTGATAAAGCAGTCATATAGAAATACTTACAAGGTGGTAGCTTGGACATGCGTGCTGAAACCCGCTCCATTCGCCCTACGGGCTCACTCCGCTCCCCTACCCTACCCCCAATTCCCACCCACCCCCAGGGGTCCTACACTTATACCTCCCTAACCACACCCTCTCTCTCTTCCAATCACTCCCATAATTCACCCCACCCCACATACTTTAGCCACACCCCTACCCTCTAACACTCACTCACAATTAAGCCACTCATTAGAGTACCTCTACCATATCCTCCTACTTTTAACTTGCATATCTTAGTACCCTCTCTTTTCTCTTCTTGTATCCTCTTATCTTCCTCTCTTCCACATCTTACTCCATCTTTTTATCCATTCACTCAAATTCTTATTTTATTATTTCCTCAAAGATGCCTCTCCCTAATCTAGCCATTTTAACACTTACAATTATACTCTTAACTACCCTCTTCTCAACCTACCTTCTTACCTCCTTTGAAAAACTGCACTTTTATCAGCTTAACCATTCCCACAAACAAACTACAATATATACACACATATCCCTACATAGACATTCTAACATAACTTCCACTCCCAGATACCTACTACCTAAATACCACAGACTCTCCCATATTAAACATAACCTACCCTCAGACAAAAAAATGAAACTTCTAACTTACCTTACAAATAATCCTGCAACAAACATAAATAACCCCTCCTTAATAGATGGCGACATCCACCCCAACCCTGGCCCTACCAGCCCTACTATCCAAACAACTCACCCTAAACTCAAAAATTCTCTCCTTATAGGGCATCTGAATATCCAAAGCATCAATAATAAAGTACCTCACTTTCATGCCCTCCTAGCTATTCACTCCTTTGATATCCTCTGCCTCACTGAGACTTGGTTAAAACCTGAAACAAAAGATAATGAAATTATTCCCCAAGGATATAATCTAGTAAGACTAGACCGAACAAAACGTAAAGGTGGTGGAGTAGCACTTCTATTTAAAAATGGACTTCACATCTCTACCCTACCATCTTATGCAACCCAGGATAGCAACGCAGAAGTCCTCATAACTAAGCTCCAAATTAATGCTAACAAATCTTTATACATTATCTGTATTTGCATACCACCTGGCAATAATATAACTACATTAGAGGCTTTTCTTAGCTGGGTGTCTTCTACTTACCCCCAAGAAACAATAATACTAGGCGACTTTAACATTGAATGGAAAAGTGTTAGTGCTGAAAATCCTACCTTTCATATCAACATCCATGGCTTTAACCAAACCATAACCTCTACAACCAGAATTAACAAACCTAATAAAAAAGAGAGTACCTTAGACTGGATACTCATAAACAAAGTAAAACAAACTTACAAAGTAGGAACCCTGCCAGATGATGTAAGTGATCATTCTTTGACCTACATCACAAGAGAAAAGAAAGACTTTCCAAACCCCCCCACCTTTAGGATAGCACGCTCTACCAAACACTTTAACGCAGAATTATTTCAAACTGAGCTCAGAGCATGCAACTGGAATCCTTTAAAATCCCTTTCACTTGAAGAGGCAGTAAAGTATTTTAACACTACTTTTTTATCTATTCTTGATCAGCATGCTCCTATACGTTCCATCAGAATGAAGTCCAACCCAGCCCCTTGGCTCTCAAATGAAACTAGAAATCAAATTCTACTTAGGAACAAAGTTTGGGCCAAATGGAGATCTAACAGAAGTAGCTCTGATCATCTCCATTTTAGGCAGCTTAGAAATAGTACAAAAAAGGCAATACTTACAGACAAAAAAAACTACTACTGTAAACTTCAACAAACTCATCAAAATATTCCTCAAAAGTTCTGGTCTTGCATAAATAAGCTCCTTTCCCCAGGTAACTCCCGAACACCCACTCCACTTGATGCAGATCCAAACACTCCACATCAAACTGCCAGTACATTTAACTCTTTCTTCACTGAGACTATACAATCTCTAGCTAGGCAACTTATCTCTGAAAACTCTAACCTTCCCATCAATTTACCATACTCTTACTCTAACTTCAAACTACAACCCATCTCTACTTCTCTCATCTATAAATTTATTCATAAACTCAAGCCATGTACTCCATCCATGACAAACTTCCGTCCCAATATCTCCAAAAAGCAGCTAAAGTAATTGCCTACCCTATATCTATACTTATAAATAGGACAATCCAAGAAGGATCCGTCCCAGATATTTGGAAAATCTCCCATACTATCCCCTTACATAAAGGTGGGAACTCTAATGAGTACTCTAACTATCGGCCAATTGCTCTCTTATCACCCTTAGTGAAAATTCTGGAGAAATGCATTCACCAACAACTTTTACATCATCTCTCTATACATAACTTAATAGCAAGCTGTCAGCATGGCTTTAGGCCATCACATAGTACCACTACTGCCCTCCTATCCTTCACAGATACCATCAATAGAAACTGCAACAAAAACATACTCTCATCTACACTCTTCATCGACCTCTCCAAAGCTTTCGACATGGTTAACCATACCCTCCTAATCAATATTCTTGAATCTCTCTCCTTTGATTCTCTGGCTATTAAATGGTTTAGATCATACCTCAGCAATAGGCAACAGGCAGTTCTCTGGGAAAATCAAATTTCTTCCTTCTTACCTGTCACTATCGGGGTCCCTCAGGGCTCCATTCTTGGTCCACTTCTTTTCTCTTTATTCATTAATGATCTACATGTAGCAATTCCTCAAGCCACCTGTATTCAATATGCAGACGACTCCACACTAATATGCTCAGCAACCTTTCCATCTGAACTATGTTCTCTTACTCAAAATGTTTTCAACACTGTAGAAACATGGTTTACCAAACGTTGCCTCCTTCTTAATGCCAAAAAAAAAAAACTCCTTCTCTTTACACCCACTACTAGGTCCACCCCCTTAGACTTCTCAGTCTCATCAAATAATGGCACTGTCATTTACCCTGACTTTACCACCAAACAATTAGGAATAACCATTGAGAATAACCTCACATTTGATCATCATATAAACAACACCATTAAAATAGTCAACAGAAAAATAGGATCATTATATAGAATAAAACCATTGTTAACCACAACAGACAGAGCCAAGATTTCTCACTCCCATCTTATCTCAACCCTTCTGTATGCCTCACCTATATTTACCAACCTCAAAAAAACTAACCTCAACAAATTAGTAACTTCCTACAATAATATTGCCAGATTCGCTACTGGCAATCCCTTCAGAACTCACCACTGTTCTAATCTTAGGCAACTAGACTGGCTGGAATTCCAAAACCATCTGATAATCCCCCAACTCACAATGGCCCACAAAATATTTTACCAACCCAATAATACCCCTATACTCTCAAAACTCTTAGTCCCATATAATAATCTGAACTCCTTACGTTCTTCTAACAAACTCCTTGCTAGCATAGCAAAGTCTAATAATACAGCTGGTGGCTCTCTGTTTACAAATACAGCAGGAAAAAACTGGAACCTGTTACCCAATGAACTAACACTAATTACATCCTTGCCACTCTTTAAACAAAAACTCAAAAAACACCTCCAAATGCACTGGCTATACTCTTGTAGTAATCCTGACTAACAACCATCTCCACCCCTGTTTCTTCCTCTTCTAACCAAAGTTTCAAACATTTAATTACTCAATCTTGTATTATGACTGACACTATTTAAACTCTAATCAACTTATTGCTTATATCCTTGAACCTGTTGGGATCCATTGTACATAACTCTTACAGTATTATAACTGTTTTAGCTTTCTTAAGCAATATTATGTTCACTGTTACTTTTCTTAATGTGTTCTGATCTCTGAAATGTATAAACTTCCTGTTCCATTTGGTTATTATAACTGTTTTAGCTTACTTAAGCAATATTATGTTCACTGTTATTTTTCTTAATTGTGTTCTGATCTTTGAAATGTAAAAACTTCCTGTTTTATTTTGGTTTATTAATCCTATATTTACCATGTAACAATATTTTTATATTTTTTATACTTTTTATATTTTTGTATGTGTGTGTGGAGCTTTTCTCCCCGGGCCTCTACTGAAAATGGATATATATCCAGCTAGACTAGCCCGGTCAACAAATGTAAAATAAAAATAAATGTAAAATAAATACTCTAAGCGTATAAGCCAGTACAATAGTGCAAAGCAGAATGGAATTAATTTATTACCAGATAGCTAAATAGATAGATAGATAGATGGATAGATAGTAAGGCTAAGTAAGATAGATAGTAAGGCATAATAGATAAATTATATGTGTTTTTAAGTAGTGATAAATAGTGAAAGAATTGAAGAGATGAGAATGTAAATTAGGTGAATATGATTTATGGTGTTGGTGTTTAAACTTGGGGGGGTACCTAGGGTGGAGAGTTTACTGAGGAGTAGAAGGTGAGAGAAATTTACAATGTCCACAGGTGGAGGGTTCAACATAGTGGGGCAAAACAGGTCTAACCTTATCTGGATTACTGGGGCTGACAATAACCTAAGCACATAGGCAGCATATGATGATGATGCAACAGCACTGTTTGCAACACTCTGGGCTTGGAGGAGCACTCACAGCAGCAACCACAGGTACAGAGGCTTCTGCAAAGGTTATAGCATCAATAGAGCCTGACATACACCTATAGGTGAAAGTCCCACTTAGGTTCTTCAAGTGTCCTCAATGGATGCAGCATATGATATGCACCCCACCTCTGATGTAATACACCAGTCTTAGATGAGAGATGCAGGAGTGCCAATCTCATGACTCCTGTACTGTCCCTGGTACACATGTGGTACAATGAACCAATGAGGAAATACATAGATCAGTGACTAGTAACAAGTAGCTACTATGGATACCACTGAGGATTTGATAAATATGGTCTGTGGCATTTTTGAGGGCATGCATCATCTACACAGTGACCTGGAGTATTGGTACAATGAGACATTTTGCTTCTGAGGTCACTGGTGACAAATGTTGTCTCCATAGGTACATTTATGTACTGTGTTATGATGGCCATTCAGTCTACATCTGCTAGTTGTGGAGTGCATGCATGGAAAGGGAGGGTCTAGACATGAGGTGGCTGCGCACGGAGAATATATACCATTGTAGATTGCATCGTTATTTCCATCTGCTGGAACATGACCCAGTGACCCTGATTGTTGGCAGATACAATCATCTGGCTTTCTGCCGCTACCCAGTGGGCATGTTGTGTGGGTGCTCCAGCAGGTTTAGCTACTACCCATTAAAGAACATTTTTTGGCTCATTGTTTATTGAAAATGTCTTATTTAAAATGGCGAAATGAATAACACACAAAACACAAATACACCTCTAATGAGGGGAGCTCTGCCATATACACCCCTAAATTATATATACCAACTCTATGTTCATACCACAAAGGGCAAACAAATCTCTAGGAAAGTACTCCACCAGCTCACACATTACAATACTTTCTGATGAAATGCACATTGATATTAAATTTTTGAACTAAAGCCGCTTGGTTATCAATGCAGAAATCAGCTGTAATTGCACCATTTCCATGGTTCAACCTAATTCCATTTATGTGATTGATCCAACCCTGATATAGCTAGCTGGCTTGGTGCACACTAGCAATGATAATGTAGTGCACTGCAACTCCATCACTGTAGGATGTGGTGCACCCCAGCTCCATCACTGTAGGATGTGATCTCTGACAGACTATAGTTACCCAGAGTATGAGGCTACAATTTTCACCTCCTGTGACCATATCACACATAGTGACAGTTGACTACAACACTACAGTGTTCCCCTCCTCATGGCAGAGATGGAGACTGTGCTGTGCCTATCACCTTATCCCAGTGTGGGTTTGTTGCTGTCCAATGCACAGTGTGGCTAGGCCATGCATTGCCCTATATAACCTGAATGTTACAGCTTTCAGCATATTATTAAGTGTTGATTGTGTCATAGCCCTTATTTCTGGGCCACATACCTCAACCTAGCTTTACCTGTGGCTCCGCTGCTCTGTTGCCTTCATTTGTATCTCTTTCCTGTCCTGCTACTACTGCTTCATACATGCAGTGTGCCCTGGCATTATATCTTCCTGTTGTACATATTTCTAGCATGGCGCACTCTACATGGATCTACTTCAGATGATCGAAGTTTTAAAACTTCAAATTTCATATGGCCGAGACCATATGATCAAAGTTTCAAAACTTCAAACACCTGAAAGAAAAAGAAAAACAAAACAAAAAAATTATTCTGGATGTTTTTGCAGGGGGGCAAGCTGCCATGCACCCCCAACACCCCCTGCTATTTAAATATACCAACTCCAAGATCACACTACAGCGAGAAAAAGGGAAAATTTCCCATTCTGCGCTGTATGGAGATCTCCGTTCAGAACATTCAAAGTTTTTAAACTTCAATCATATGGTCTCGGCCATATGAAATTCGAAGTTTTAAAACTTCATTCATCTGAAGGGGACCCCCCTCTATGGATCTACTTCAGATGATCCAAGTTCTAAAATTCGAATTTCATATGGCCTAGACCATATGATCGAAGTTTCAAAATTTCAAACACCTGAAAGAAAAACAAAATCAAAAATTTCCTGAATGTTTTTGCAGGGGTGCAAGCCCCCTGCACCTCCCACATGAGGGGCTGTGGCCCCCACATCCCCTGCTATTTAAATATGCCAACTCCGAGATCACACTATAGCGAAGAAAAGGGAAAATTTCCTGTTCCACGTTGTATGGAGATCTCCGTTCAAAATGTTCAAAGCTTTAAAACTTCGATCATTTGGTCTCGGCCACATGAAATTTGAAGTTTTAAAACTTCGATCATCTGAAGGGGCACCCCTCTACATATATTTTTCTGCATGCCTTTGAACTATACTGGAATGCACTACCAATGGTATTGCAACAATCTACCTTTCAAATGTCCAAATACGTTTTGTTTGTTTTTTTTGTTTTTTTTTTTTTTTTGCAATATTTGTCATTTTAATATGACCTGTGTTATCTGACATTTCTGCCAATGTCCATGGGTTTCAAATGGGAGTCGTCATCAGTGACACAAGAGCACATCCATTACTGGCTACAACAGATCAAACACAGCTTTAAATGCTGTCTGCTATAAGCATGTGTTCTTTGTCTGTATAGAGACCATTCTGTCTACTATGTGTCATGACTCTGCATAGGATCTGTTAATATAGGTTGGATGTGCCAAACATATGAATTGTGTGGGTTGTGCCTGGACCCATTGTAGATAATGTCCTGGGCATTGTAGACTACTTGGCAGTCCATGGAGTGGTAGCTTTTCCTACATCTGTATCTCGGTCTCTCTGCATAAGGTGTGGCCTTAATAGCAACATAGATGCAATCTGCAAAGCCCCGTATCTCAGGAAAAACATACATTCTTGTAAAATCCATGCATGGTGTTGGGTCTTTTTTCTGGTGTTCTTGGGAGTTTGACAAAGCAGGGACCTGCAGTTTACCTAATGTGTCCCCCAAAGGCTGCTGGATAGTTCCTGTTGCTAGGGTGGTGAATGCTATGCACACTTTACGTCTACAGGAATGGTTATACCATAAATGCCCCTCAGTTCTGCATAGTCTACATCTGGGTAACCTTATGAAATGTTGGTGCTCAAATAGAGCAAGCTCTGAAACACTGAGACTGAATGGCCAACTACATGTACTAAGTTGGAGATGGTCATTTCTTAGGATATTTCCTTTTCTCTGAAGCATGGTGATCTTGAAGTTGGTATATATAAGTTGAGAGGTTGGGCAAGGAGGCATGGAGACATGCCCCTCTACAAAAAAGAAGTTTAAAGGAGAAGACTAATCTTCGAGATTTGCTCTTCTCCAATAGTTTTGTTTTTTTTTACAGCTTGTCATCACTCAGCATTTTGAATGCAGATATTTCAGTAGGGAGCCATGCATCTGTCCACTCTGAAGCAATTGTTTATCTGCTACCCTGTCAGGTGTCAGTATAGGAGTATCTACCTGTATCATCTTCAATGCTGTGGGCAGCCATATCACACAACATTGCCAACACTGGCTGTGATTGGTGGCAAATACCAAGACATGCTGTTAAGCTACTAGCATTGCTAGGTCCAACATGGCTCCTGTCATGTGCTCCATCAATCGCAACACTCAAACTAAGCATAAGTGTACAGTGCCACCATTTTATATGTCTTTGAATTGTTCACCGTCTTAGCCTCCTGCATTTGCATATTCTGCGTTGCTCATTTGCATTGACTTTCTCATTTATATGTCACTGCATGTTTATTTGCATGTGCTGCATATTGTGCAGTTTCAAGCATTGTGCTTCCATACAGACAGTGTCTTTGAATTGCACGCACCTTCACATGACCACTGCTGTTATTTTGTATTGCATATTGTGCAGACCCTCTCCGAATCTCAGCCAGTGACATTATAAGTTCTGTTGATTATGGTCAAGCAGCACACAGCATTTTGATCTTGTTGTAGAAAGAAGTACATTTGTGCTACAAAATATGGTTGATTATGGCAAGAACCTGTCTAAAAATATAGATTCTTTGATACCCAACAGTGAGAAATAATAGTCAGCTATACAGAACATGATATTTTATTTTATTGTATATGTTCTGAATACCCTTTGGTTTACTGCTTGCATGTGAAATGAGATATAAAAATAAAATACATTGCCTTAGCAGCATTGTTTCGATTTTGATTGCAGTTGCGTTCTTAATTGCTTTTGATCATAGGAAAGGATCATTCAACGTTTTACACTTTATTAAAACAAGTTACATTCTTTTTACAAGTCTGTTGACCTTTTGAAACATCAGATAAGAAATAGTAACCTTTTCTGTTATCACCTCTTCCCTATGTCCCTTTCATCCACTAGACATTTGTACCTTAGTAGCAAACAGTGAAGACTCAGTTATGAATAAAATGTTTTAGTCTTAAGTTTCTTGTAACTACTGCTATGTTTCTACTCTTACACTAACCCTTCTTGAGATTAATTTCCACAACTAACATTATCCCTATAACTTGTTATTCTACCTTCCTAAAGGGTACATCACTCTAATACAACCCAAATAACTTAGGTGCCATTTTAATGCACATTTCTTTATATTTTCTCATGCATATCTATATTTATAACCTGTTTAACTCCTAGTTTAGTACGTTTCTCTATGTTTTCTCTCATGCATATTCATGTTTATAACTGTTTGTGCTGTTTTAATACATATTTCTTTGTTTTTTCGTGCATATCTGTTTACAGATGTTCCATTACAAATACTTGTACATAATATATTCCATTTCAAAAAGATATTGTAATTGCATTAGTGTGAATGCATTGTGTCTTGCGATTGTACCAGTCTGAATATATACTTTTATTCTATGTGCTTTAATGTAATGTTAACCATTTCAGTATGCTACTGTGTATCATTTTCTTAATACTGCACAGTCAAAGATGACACTAATTTGCTAGTGTTAATTTACATTGTATCTTATAGGTTCATAATTCATTGGTTCATGGCTATATACTAGGCTAATGACCACCAAGGTCTTTATAAGCCTAGCTGTAGAAACCAAGCCAATTGTGTCCCTATGTATCATTGTGTATGTTAGTTAGGAAGTTTCCAGAGGTTATATGGAGGGAGGTATGATAGTTTAGGCATTACTGTCTTCTATTACCTTGAACCATCTTCCCCAATCAGCAAAGTGAAATACATAAATAATAAATAGTTGCAAGCTTATTAATATAGTTTAATTGAAAGCAATCACACTGGCTCTTGTGATACATTTATTGCTATGATTTAATACAAAGAAGTTCAGTGGCTGTTAAATCAAAGGCTTTCTGCAACAGTCATCTCTAGCAAGACTTGTTAACTCATTCAAGCCTAGAGTACCTTTTATATACACTTCCAGTAAATGCCCATAGCTCCTTATGGTGTCCACATATTTTCTGAGTCTTGCTTCCTTAACTAAGTGACTTACCAGTTAACGACAGGCAATATTAGAAAGGCTATGGCAGAAGTAACAAAATTTCACCATAGGTTCATAGGAAAGTAGTAGGCCATTTTAAGCTTAGCCAGTTTCCCTTTTAGTGCCCAAGCTAACTGTTTGGTGTTAGCTTGGCCTTACCTATCCCACTGTCAATAATTAGATATTACCCTTATTGTGAATAGCTGTGATCATACAATAAATACTTTGAGAGAGCAGTGGTATCCTCTGCAAGGTATACATGTCCCTCAAAACCATTTTGTACAAGAGGTTTAGATCCCTACACTGAGTGTTTTTGATTATGTTGGCTTGCTGATGTGCAGTAAATCCATCAGTATCACGGTGGAGGATGCCTTGTATGCCAGACACAGGTCACCCCTTAGCAGTCTGTAGGATACCAAGTACAGTGACAGGGCTTTGAGTCAGTCCATGCAGGACACTCTGTTCAGGCCTTGTATCCTTTTAGTAAGGTATCTCTCTCTGTTGGCATTCCAGTTGTTGCGTTGTTCTGCACAGCTCCATGCCAAAAGGGCCACTATGCTCAATAACTGGCCAAATGAGGGCTGCGTAAAGAAGGACAATGCCACCCTATATCTTGACGCAATCCCTTTGGGTAGAAGCTGTGCAGTATAGAAGGACTATAGATCAGACTGTTAATGTAGAATATCCTATAGTGACACTTGTTAGTCATGTTGTCATATTTACATTCATATTTTCATAAATGAGACATCTATATATTATTGAGGGAATGGTATAAAATGCAGTGGTGGGAAGCAGATAAAAGCATTGTCAGTGTCTACTTATAGTACTCTGTACTGGAGATATTGCTAGCTCTTTGCTAGTAATTACAAAAATGTATTCTGTTTCCATATGTACTTAATATTTCTAAAACCAAGTGACTTACAAACTATTGCATGGCATCAGGTGAAATCAGACATTGATATTTGTGCTTTAAGTTGTGCATCTTGAGAGATATTCAGTGTTGTTTACATTGCTAATTTTATAACTAAGCGTAATATTTTGTATTTCTGTAAATATCTCATTAAGCATGCACCCAGAGAGGAAATGCTTGCTGTCATGTGAAAACTTATGTCTAACAAAACCTCACTCTAAAATATATGTTAAGTTTGTACAGACTCCAAGATACGATAACGTCTTTGTTAAACCTACAGAAAATGTCATTCTGGGTTTTTGTTCATAACATTACATTATAGTATTAATGTAAAGACTGCAAATGAACTATTCTCATTTTAAAGATGACTTTGTGTTGTTAATATTGCCATTTTGTACCATTTTAACAACACTTGTCAAAATATTTATATTTGCCTGTTTTACATTTCTAAGATGACTTTTCAGAAAGTGCTCTGCAGTGTAACAATCTGTGTAGGCTGTTAGAGATGTGACATTCCACAGCACAGAGGTGTTGCTTAGCTTATTTGCATGTTACCTGCTGCACTAAACAAATGTCTTGAATGCAGTTGAAAAGTCAGCATAAAAATACACGGAATACATTACACACTGCACAAAAAGTGCATTTTATTCTGTCATCTAAGTAACTCCTGGAAAGGGGATTGTATTAATCCTTCTAGGCCTAATAAGTCACAAACACTTAAATTAAATGGGTAGTAAGAAAGTACAGTTGTGTAAAATCTTACCATAACAGTAAATGTCCTTCTCTTCACTGTTGCAGTATTCTACATAGAAGAGATGTCCTGCCCAGGGAAGCCCGACACTCAAATCAGTATGAAAAATTCTATAAAACATCTTGTGTGCACTGTACTTCACCTTTATGTTCCCCTGCACAGATCAGGGGGCATAAAAGGGACATGCGGATACAACTACCTAGAACTGAGCTGCCACAGAAAGGAACAGTCACCATAGGAAAAAGAGTCCTCCAGAATGGGAGGTAGAAGGCTGGAAGAACCCTCAAGAAACCAACATAAAATGATTTTACCAAAACCTACACTGGCCTTAGAAACCATATCCAACTTGTAATGCTTATAAAGGTATGCACTGAAGACCGAGTAGCAGCTTCAAGGATGGAATTGGTGTCCAACCGCTTGAAGAAGATGCCAGAAGAGGCAACAACCCTAGTGCAATAAGCTCTAACAGAAGGAGACCAAGATTTGCCATGAAAAGAATAACAAAAGTAAATGTCCTTAGGTGTCCAGGAAGAGATGGTTTGCTTAGAAACAGCCAAACCCAAAGACCTGGAATAAAAGGAAACAAAAAGCTGATCAGACTTACGGATAGTCCTAGTTTTATCAAAACAGTACCTAACCGTTTGTTCAAATCCAAGGTATGCAGGACCCTCTCACTAGTAGACTGAGGAGAAGGGAAAAAAGGAGCTTTACCGACTGATTCAAGGACAACTCATTTACTACCTTAGACATAAAAAGGAGGATTAATACAAAGATAGACCCTGACCCTGTGAAAAAAACAGAAACGTAGGAATGGCCGTAAGGGCTTGGTGCTCAGAAACCCTCTGAGCAGAATTAAGAGCCAGCAACAAAATGGTCATCCTGGTCCAATAGATTCATAGATTAGTATTAGGCTAACTGCCCTTGCGAGGCATTTTAAGCTTAGACAATTATCCCTTGTGAAACTCAAACCCTGCACCTTGTGTTTGTAAGGCAAACACCTTAACCATTGGGCCATCCTCCAATGTTGCAGAGAAGCAGAATCTGCAGGCTTAAAAGGAGCCTGAGTCAATTTTAATAAAACAAAATTAAGGCTCTAAGGAGGAGGAATAGGTTTTCCTGGAAGCCTAATACGCAGTATGCCTTTAAGAAATTGTTTGACCTTAAAACAAGAAGTCAAAGGAGGATTCAAGGACAGACAAGCAGAAATGGCTGACATATAGGCCTTCATAGAAGAATAGCTCAAGCCAGACTGTAGTAACTCACACAAATATGAGAGGACCGGTTTGACCAACCTTAAAAAAGGGTCCTGGTTACAAACATGGCACCAAACCAAAAATCTTTTTCATTTGACCATATACGATTTTCTGGTTGAGGGTTTCATTGCCTCCTGTAAAACCCTGAGCATGTCCTCAGATAAGAGGTGCCTGAAAAGGATCAAAACCCTATCGCCCACAATGTCTCCTGATCCAACCGGTGAGGTAACTTGTGATGATTGCCCCTGGCCAGATGCATTAAGGGGGGGGGGCAGTGCTGTCTTGGCCAAAATGGACTCACTAACAAGATTTTTGGGGAGTTCGGCTGAATCTTTTGCAGTACTCATGGAAGCAGAGGAAGAGGAGGAAAAGCATAAAAAAATCCCCTTTCCAAGGAAAGGAAAGGGCATCCATCTTCCATGACAGATGGCATGGCACTCTGGAACAAAAGAGAGGAAGTTGCCTTTTCAGAAGGGAGGAAAAAGATCTACCTGAGGAATACCCCACCGATGGACAATGTCCAGAAACATGTCTCTCTGAAGCATCCATTCATGAGCATGTGTTTTGGACCAGCTCAGAGAGTCTGTTACTAGATTGTGCTCTGAATTAATGTATACTGCCTGAAGAAATAATTAATAACTGAGGGCCATTCCCAAGACTGAAGTACCATCCTGCAGAGGAGGTAGGATTTCATGAACCCTGCTTGCTAACATACCACGTCACTGTAGTGTTGTCTGTGTACACCTTAAAGGGGCCTGAAGATAACATGGGTTACAAAGCCTGAAGGCCCAGAGTCAGAGCTCTCATCTCTTTCATGTTAATATGGTCTGATTTCTGATGGGAGGCCAAAGACCCTGAACCTTCAAGTGACCAAGAGAAGTCCCCCATCCCATGTCTGAGGCATTGGTGAACAGCTGTTGAGAAGGAACTGGAGGCAGAAAAAGACGGCCTGGGTTGAGAGTGAATTGTTGAATCCACCACTCAAATTCCTTCTTGAGACAGGGAAGGAGAGGTGCACTGAAATCCAGAGGGTAGCGATGTTGCAGCCAAACTGACTTGAGGTACCATTGAAGTATCTGCATATGCAATCTCGCGAGAGGAAACATTGGAATAGAACAGGCCATAAATCCCAGGGCCTGATGGAACTCCTTGGCTGGCACTGCAGTCAGAGGAAGAAATGACTGAAAGAAGGTTCTCAGCAGCAATACCTTTGGAGGCAGAAGAGAGGCCAACATTGGCACCATCTAAATCCTGCATTCCAGATGCACAGGATCCTGAGAGGGAGCCAGGATGGACTTTTGGAAGTTAATAGTAAACCCCAGACTTTTAAAGACGAGAGATCGTGAACTGCAGATCCAGTAATAGTTGACTGGGAAAAGGCACCTAAAGCAACAGGTCATTTAGATAAGGAAAACAATCTGAATGCCTGGGAGCCTGCAGAAGGCAATCACAGGAGCTAAGTATTTTGTGAATACACTTGGAGCAGTAGAGAGGCCAAAGGGCAAAGCAGAGACTGAAAATGAGAGGAAGATGCAGAGAAATATAAAAACTTCCTGAAGAGAGGGTGAATAGGAATATGAAGGTAATCAGTTTTCAGATTCAAGGACACCAGAAAAGCCTGGTTTAATAAAAGAGGAAGTAAAGATTGAAGAGCAAGCATCTGAAAGAAGGGATCTTGAGAAAAGGAGTCATCAGAGAGCCAAATAGGTCTCCAAGTGCTCTCCTTTTGAGGGACCAGCAACATCCTGGAATTAAAAAAACAAAATAAAAAACAAAGCATTCAGACCAGCTGGGAAAAACAACTTTCGAACTGGCAGCAAAAGAAGTTGAAGGTAGTTGTTTCTGTATGTCCCTTTTATGCCCTGTGTCCTGGGCAGGGAGCATAAATGTGACGTATGGCACATACAAGATCTTTTCTAGTCTTTTTCATACTGGCCAAGCATTGGGCTGCCCTAGGCAGGACATCCCTTCTATGAAAAATACTGCAATAGTGATATAGGAGGACATCAGGTACTACCTAAAGATCACTGAGGTAAAGCCATACACCAAAACGGTAAGAAAATATTTTAGGAAGTAGTCATAGTGATATCTTTTCAAATTGCAAACTGCAAAAACTGGTACAGCAATCCTGAAATATATATCCCAGAATGTAGTTTATGGTGAAGTAGCATAAAGACATATATATTTGCTGAAGGTGGATATTGCATATGCATTATACAAAGCAGAACACTGCTTACTTGTTTAAGATGTGTATTCAGCCACTAGTATTAAAGTTTACACTTTGAATCATTTTGTCTACCAGTTAGTACAACAAAGAGAGTCGAGGTTATAAGATGCTGAAAGAGCTTCATGCTGTAGTTTTGGTAATAAAAAAAAATTGCTTTTGAGATATAATATACATCAGTGGGCTGTGATGACGTTTAGAGAGCTATCTGTAAATGACTGTGTCGTCATCTCTTTTTTAAATGCCAGATGTGGCTAAGACTATGTTTTTAATTTTTTTTTTGTTTTGATAAAAATAAATGGATAGACATTTTTTTTTAAATAAGCTATATATTTTCATTATTAAACAGCAATTGCTCAGAAATATATACAGCAGCTGCCAACTCTTGATTGTGCTTTGTGTTAGGACTTTTACGAAAATTAATTAAATGTACCTGTTGGTAAAGTTAGAGTGGCACAGATGTAGAAGGCACAGCATCCCTCATTCGGTGCTTTCTTTTTTTTTTTTGTTTGATATTTATTGCTTATTAGATCTAGTGCTTAAATATTAACAGGCTGTATGTAGACTCTGCAAAGACACACTACGCATGGGGTAGTTGGAGCTTAGTAATTGCAGAGGCATTGTAAGCAGATAAGTCTTAACTGAGTATACGATGCACTTCTGCATGTTTCTATACAGGAATGAGCAAGTGCAGTTCTTACAACGAGGAAATCGAAAAACAATCGTGCAGTTAATGTCGACTGATAGATCATTTTCATTTAATACATGTACTTGACTACATTAAGTACTGTATTCATCTGCTGCACCTGTTAGAGCATCCTAGTTACAAAAACTATGCTAAAATTATTTCTACGTCACTCTCTAAAGGAGGGTTGAAATCCACTGTTATCTTCTTTTTCAGATCAAGAGGCCAAACCAGTCTGGCACTGATCATTTTGTCCAAGCAGTCATTGCCTGACTTCATAAACTATTTGTAGATATAGATACAGATACATATATAGATATATAAATGCAAAGCAGTCAGTACTCAACTTCATAAGTTGTTTATAGATGAAAAATATGGATACAGATATAGCTCCAGATAAATCAGTGTGCCAGTATAATGGTTTACATGTGCATCATAAAGACGACCGGCTAAAATTATTTCGCTCCAGATGTGCAGAACTAGCTGTGTCTCATTTATTAGCCTGATGATGACTGAAGCTAAAAGAAGGAATTATATTCACGTAATATAACAAACTGTAAGTGAACATTGATTTATGATAATTAACAGTAATGTCACAGACATTTTCCTTCGTTTGTTTAAATGTTTTAGTCTATCCTTCCTATTACTGCATTTAAAGGCTGTGTTCAGTTAAACATTTGAGTTTATGAAAAATGTTTAATGGCAGAAAATGAGAGCAAATCTTGGCAGCAGTGTTGCACATAAAAGCTGGTTCTTTTTATAAGTAAAGCACTGAATAACCTGACGTGTTGATTATTTACGTTCTAAGTATTGAGAGTTGCCAAGTATATTAGAAGAGATACTGAATTTCAATTTATGCTTATACACTTTCTAATGCTTTTGTTGCACACTTGTTATATTACATTATTGTGTTACATCCACAAACATGTGATCACAAAAGATTAACTTCAATATACATGATAGTTCTCTACAGCTGTGATCACTCTGTACAGCTGGAAAACCTCCTTTCAGGATTAAAGAAAAAGATGTGTTGGCAAGGAACTCTGTTATTTGTTACTTTCATGCAGTACTGTTAACAAATCAATGTTCTTTACGTTTATATCAACTTAATGGAACTTGCCAGACTTGGATAGCTTCATCTGCAGAACATATTTTTTTAAGTTTTCTGTTACTGGTATATTTTCCCATGGTCATGGCTTTATAAAGTTTACTATGTAGTTATGCTTACAATTTGCTACATAAATAATCTCTAACTGCATTATGTGGAGGCCAGCAGACAGGGCAATGAAAATTCCACTATAGTTATCTGATGTTACATGTTTGTTAACAGGACTGTGGACAAATAAAGTTATAGCAGTTCCATAAAGTTGGAAACTGTCTATTAGGGGCTGGCCAGGCCATGATTGTGGAAGAACCACATCAAGTGGCAACCAATAGAGATATGCTCTTATGCTGGACTGCTATATCCTGAGTTTGTACGGCCTGTAATGAATGTCTGTTTGCCATACATTTTATTTTATTTTGTTTTATTTTGCTAATCACAGTAGAGGATGAATCCCAACAGGAAATTTGCAGTCTCAGTCTGTGGAAGAGAACAAAAACACAGGTAATAACAGCAGAAGTTGATTACAAACGTACACTGGATTATGAGTGTGTCATAGATCATAACCTACTTACCGTTCAAAACCAAACACAAGCAGGTTTCTGGAACTGGTAGAAACAAAATCCAATAATAAAACAGCAACCAGCTAGTCTGGTAGGCAAAAGCACTTAACTTTCACTTTGTATTTTGGTTAAATAAAAGTGTTTTTAGAGTTCCTGTGATCACTGACTATCTGGCTGTTGTATTAAAACCTACTTATTATGTGTTTGAGAGGTCACTCTTGGCATCCTTATCAAGAACACATAATTAAAGATTATGATTGGAGACCTGTTCATAATTCTTTGTACTACATGGAGCTTTATCTGCTCCATGCTAAAAATGCCATATCAGTGGGCCCTGACACTATACTTTGGTAACAGACACCCTCACAGCACACCTCCTAAAACAAATCTGTTAACAAAGCACAGACTAAGCTTCTGATTGGGCAAAATTGTTATTGTTATGCCACTGAGTACAGAAAAGACAGCTGACATGGCAGCAAATGGGAGAAGTTAGAAGCTGAAAACCGAGATAAAAGGGAAATTGGTGGAACAGGTTAATAGCTTCAAGTAACTGGAAAAGGTGGAGGAGAAAGTAAGTCTGAATGAGGAAGATAAACCCAGAATCAAAGGGGGGCTGCAGCCTACTGGCACAGAGTGTCAGTGGTAATGTGTAACAGATGAATGCAAGAAAAGCTGAAATTTAAGATGTACAAAACAGTGGTGTGACCAGTACTTTCTATATGGTACCAAAACCTGGGCACTAAAGGCATAGCAGTTGAGGAAGCTATAGGTGATGGAGTTGAAGTCCGAGAGACATTAAATAAATCACCTCCCCACAGAGTCAGCAGGGGGCTGGGAACTAGTAACATTTTTGCTGGCTCACCTATAGCTTGGAGAAGATTAATTGATTACCTAGGGAGGAAACAACCTGAGCTGGAAACTGTGCTTCAGCTCTCCTGAAAACAGTGTGTGAATGCAAACGCAGATCATCTGCAGACATATATTTGCAATGATGTCATAGCATGTGGAGTGTGAGACATAGAAAAAGGGCTGGACATAAAAAAATGTACTATCAGCAGATGACAGCTCACATTGACCCATTCTCACCACAGCAGGAAATGTGGATTTAGATAGCTAGTTTGAAAACAAATGGGTCAATATGCTGCAGGGGGAAGGGGTAGTCTAGCACAGGTAGTGCCAAAAATAAAATTAAAAACAAATTAACCAGTCCAAAAGCCAATGTAAGAATATAGAGAGGGCTATGTTCATTTCTAAACTCTTCAGCTGATGAAGTACCTGGGCTACAAACATAAGTATTGCAGTTTGCTTTTAGATTATGTTAAAGTAAAGAGAGTCCAAAGCAAACTTCAAGCAGGTTCATGGACCTGGCAGAAAACAAGTCAGTATCAAGTGACCTGTGCCAGCATACTTCAGCACTGACAGTCTGTAACCCATAACTGTCTGTAACTACACAGGTGTGTCTTCATGTAGAAGGTTCCCAAATGGCAGCAAACGAGACAGGGAAAAACTAAATAAAAAATACCAATGGCATCAGAAGCTGATATGCTGACATCAGCAGGACAACAGATCAGAGAAGCAGCCAAACAGTTCAAAATGCAAAGAAAGAAAACGCCAGATTAGAATGCAAGTAGTTAAAAGTGTAGGTAGTTCTTTTTTATACCAATGTAAAAAGTGCAGCTGAAAGATAGTCCTGGGGGCCAAGAAATTAGAAATACAGTTGGTGCTCTGACATTCTTTGGAACACTGGAATAGCAGGTCCATGAAGCAGAGAAACAACTAATATAGGTAAGCAATGTCCAAACACGCAATGACTAGCCTACATGAACAGAGCCAATGTACATGCAATGAAAGAGTTATAATATAAAGCAATGAGCAACACATATGCACATATTCTTGCAGAGTCTCACACACACACACATGCACACATACATACTGATTTATTTGTTCCCTATGAGAATGCCACTGCCTTCTAAACCATCTCATCAGATGGTCATATTCCTTATCCGGAAGACACTGGAAGACCAAGCTATTGGTTAACAAACCACTGTAAGCGACAATATCAATATATGCCATTCTAAATGTTGAGGACATGACCTAACAAAACTTTGTTGTGATGCGAAACACACTTAAACTGATAGGTCTTGTATATTCATGGTGACTTGTACAGTCAGCGATTCTTTTATCATTCTGTATTCAAGTGAAAAAGAAGGAACCAAGATCAGAACTACAGGATGAACCCTCTATGCTATACTGATAGGCAGTTATGAATTCTTACTAAGCATTAAATAAAGCCAGAAAATTCATTATTCTTACTGTAGATGTCTTCATGAAGATGCCAGAGATTAAACTAAAAAAAATCAGGAATCTGTATTATTTGGCAGAATATTAGATACATATCCATATAATGCCTAAATTCAAACATAAATATATACAGTAAGGATAGTGCAAAATCCACAGTGAAAAATGTTGCTAAACACATATTTGCTTTCTTGTTTTCATAAGACACTATTGTTTTTGAAATATTATATTAACATTCACTATTCTGTCATAAACACTTACTGGTTGTAAAGCAGCAGAGAAATCCTATAAGCTCTGTGTAGGAGCTTTTATTTAACTTCCTTTACAGCTTATTTAATCATTAAAGATGGAAAGTCTGCTTGATCTTAACTGGTCTCAGCTACAACCTACTTATGCTTATCTTAAGTGAGAGAGATATAAACCATAGAGATATGCATACATCACAAAAAGGAATTATTCAACAGTACAGAAATCTGATTATCAAAAATGTAAAAATGTCTATATAGCCAACTACTACCTTGATTTATTACAATTTAATCACAAACAAAACACCTGTAGTGCCAAAACAAAGGGCAGAATTGTTATTTGGAATGTAAGTGTTTAATGGTATTTTAATAAAGGGGTTTTGTTTTTCGTGCGTTCTGCCCTTTGATTTTGACACTACAGGAGTTTTGTTTGTGATTATTTTGTTACCTTTTCCTGTTGGACTTTTGGTATTTATTAATAATGTACTTTAAACATGCTTATAGCTGTAAGTACCTCTTAGGAGCCTAAATATAAACAGATTAAAGAGTTTCTGTATACTCGAGAGGCATTTATGGCATGATAGTATGAAAATTCAACAACCAAGTATATGTACTGGGTCTTTTCCATCAAGACTCAGAATGTGGTTGGCAACAAGTTACAAAGCAAACCTTCACCCTATTTGTGTTTGAAGTTTACATAGATATTAGTAGTAGAATTTTTGTGATACAGATGTAATGCATATAACAAAGGGTGGGCATAAAATACCTTTAGGTATGGAAAGCTAAGCCTTATGTGACTAGAGTTTGTAGGCACAATAGACTGCAAGGAACTTTGAGATGAGTTTGTTGAGGATCCTTGGAATAAGGAGAAAAGGAGAGCAAGAGGTCTTACAAGTGAAGTAAGTATTTCAACATAGGGAGAGAGAGGGAGAGAGAGCGAGAGGGAGGGAGAGGAAGAGAGAGAAAGGGGAGAGAGGGAGAGGGAGGAGAGAGAAAGGGGAGGAGAGGAGAGAGAGCAAGAGGGAGGGAGAGGGGAGAAGAGGGAAGAGAGAAAGGGGGAGAGAGGGAGAGGGAGGAGAGAGAAAGGGGGGGAGAGAGAGAGGGAAAGAGAGAGATAGGCAAGAGAGAGAGGGAGAGAGAGAGAGGGACAGGACAAGGAGAGAGAGAGAGGGACAGGGAGAGAGAGGGGGAAAGGGAGAGATAGAGAGAAAAGGGGAGAGAGAGAGAAAGAGGGAGGTTCTACATTGCTGCTTTGTGTAAAAAGATCACTTTAAACATATTGGAAGAGTTAGAGACTTCATCATTTTCCAATTTGTACTCCTTTGATCCTGAGATATCTGCATGTAACTGCTTCTCTAAAGTGCTTTCTTATTAACTGGCAAAACTTTATACGTAAACTTCACAAGACTGGTGGCAGATAGTTCATGAAGCCTATTAAAAGTACAGGAAAATATCACATGACAGTAAAACACAGTACAAAACTTGCCAGTTTAAGGAAACATGTATTAATAACGGAAAAATTAATTTAGAAGTAAATAAGAACTTACTACAATGCTAAAATATATAAAGACTAATGCGTCAACGTCTGTTCTTAAAAACACTTTTAAAACTATCTCATTGTTTGTGTCTTTTGGCTTTTCCCAGTTAGGGGTCGCCACAGCGGAACTCCAGTCTGCTAATGATTGGCAGTTGATTTTTACGTACCAGCTTGCCAGGCCTGACGCACAACCTTCAATGAAGGTATGCCCATTCACGCATGTCTCCATGCAGAAGACGCTCTAGCTGGGAATCTTACCAGACAGGGTCTTACTGTGAGGCGAAAACGCTACCGCAGCACCACCACCGCGGGTTTTAGTTTTAAAAAGAACTTACCAAAGAAAGTTTCTCCTGTCTAAAAATGTACCTAAATGACATCCCCTTGGGCCCATAACTGCTTGCTCAAACATACATAAAAACATTTTTTAGGAGAGTATATGGGTAAATGCCAGATAAATAAGTAAACATTATTGACAGCCTTTTTTCACTGAGTACATGAATTTTAGTGTTTTATCTTCTGGTTGCTACAGAACATGTTAGTGGAATCATATATAGCATATAGCATTAATTTTATTATGAAGTAAATAGAAGCGCCAATAGTTTTATATATAGAGGTACGTAAAATGATGTGGGTTCTTACAGCCAAACAAATATTGTGGCAAGAAGCCAAGCAAATAAGTGCCATGATTGTTGTAAAAGATGGAGTTGGCATCATATGTAACATTTAACCAATCTAACTGTGCTTAAATTGGAGAAGGTCCCAAAGGCATGGAAAAAACAGTCACTTCAAACTTTCTTTTGAAATATATAAGATATATATATATATATATATATATATATATATATATATATATATATATACATATATATATATATATATATATATATATATATATATATATATATATACAAGATAGTGCCAGCTATGCCAGACACAGAATAGGGCAGTACATGTGCAACATATGCCAGCACAGCTAGCTGGAGTTTTGTAAAGAATTATATGTCATTTCTATATCAAACTGATTTGTACAGGTGCTTGTACAATGGGTCCTGCTGGACAGAAAAGAAATATACCTGCATGTCAGACTGTATTGTAACTGTTAAAATGAATATACTGTAACAGAGGATACTCGAAGAGAAGGCGTTAATCTCAGTCCAACTAACTTTGAAAAATTGTCTGAAATGAAATTACCTGGTTTAGGTCATAAAGATTATATCTTAAATTTCTTATTACAGCCAGAGACAACATTTCTGTGAAAACCAGGACTAGGAATCCTACTGTATTGTCCTTAGGGTGAACTAATTGCTACCCTGGAAGGGTGGAAGTTTTTGAAATGGTTTTATAGCTTCCAGGCTTTATTTTTATTTTGCATTTGATTACTGGGGTGGTCCTCTGGATTGATAAAAATCCCCTATTCAGTGGAGGCCCAGGGAGAAAAGGTCCACATTAACAAGAACAAACAATAACACATCTTAGCAAAGCTGTATGTCAATGTATTTTGACACGTATGTCCTAGATTCTGTCTCAGTGTCTGGTAAAGGGGATAGTGCAGGAGCCAAAAGTCAGGTGACCAGATGCATGTGATCTCATTCTGTAAACCAACACTGAAATGATGTTTTAATACTAGATGAGAGAAAAGTCTCAGGTATTGTTTTTTGTTATCTATGTGAATCTTTCATCTGTGTTATTTTTAAAGGACAACAATGGGATTCTATTATTAAATGCTAAACGTCTCTGTCCTTTTTCTCCCTATTTACTGTCCCTGCTATTAATAAACAAAAATACAGCATTTAAAATATTTTAAATTGACTGTTTCTCTCCACTAGAACAGTACCTTACTGTACTGTGTTGGTTTCACTTTCAAAAAACTTTTGTCACACTCTTGCTGCAATCTTCAATTCAGTGATGTCATCAAGGCCAATGAATACAAGTAGTTTTCTGGCCATTTCCGTCCCCAAACTGACATCACCACTGCTGTCCTAAAAACCCACACATGGTGTGATGTCATGGCTCCCTGAACCTTCCCATACCCATACAGAAAGTAAAGGCTAAAACAAGGAAATAGTACATGAGTCAAGTCTCCTGCTGTGAGCTGTCAATTACAGCAGGTAAGAGCTCAAATTACCCTTAGCACTTTAACAGTTAGGGGAAGTAGGGGAAGATAGGTGTGAAGGGGGATGGGAGATGAGTCAAACTAGTACAATTCAGGCTTCACAAAAGACTTCAGTTGAGCCATTCTAAAAAGAAGCAGCAGTGAAATGCACTTTGAAAGTCTGTTCAGTGGCATTTGCACTGTTTGTGTTTTAAGTAGTCACTGAATGACAAGAAACATAACTTAAAACTAACTGACTGAAAGACAGCAATGTATGCATGTAAAATCAATGCAGTGACAGAAGCTTTAGGAAGAAAGAAGACTGTGTAATGTAAGTTTTTAGAGACAAACACTGCATTGTGGGATACCTAGAGGCAGACAAAACAATCAGAATAACTTCATGATGGCAGACCCCATGTGGTCAGACTGAGATATTACGTATAAAAATATTGAAAAAACTGTAAATAGTCCCAGAGTGGTGTTAAAATGTAGGAAACCCCAAACCATGATAAAATAAACATTTTTTGCATCTGTGGGTGTGGTTCTCCTTTAATGTTTCCTGTGATTGAAACTCTGGTGTTTATTGTAAATAGATATATAGCATTTTCATGTTTTTAACATTTACTATTAAATATACTTAAATGTTTCATTGTAGCTGGTCTTTTAGACAATAGTTTAATCTTTGAGAGTACTTATATATATTTAATGATGCTGTGGCCTCTCCCAAAAGCCTTGCTGCATTGGTTAAACACTACCATTTGTGTTAGTATTAATCTTATACAGTGTAATTCGGTACAATGGTAACAGCCTTAGAGTAGCTGGCTTTGGAGTGTTCTGCTGGCAGTATCTTATCTTATAGTCTGGGCAAAGAGGGCATAGTTGATAAATCTGTGCCAGTCTTTCCCAGATGTGTGTGTGTGTATGTATGAAAATCAAATATCAGAGTGTGTGTATTACCTATATGCAGCAGGGACACAAAGCACTGATTTCACAGACAGGGTGGTGGAGGACTTGACTTAGAACACTATGGTGAGGATTCAACTCTATTGCTGTGTCTACAGCTGTGTCATTGGGGAGTCTTATTTGGGGCCTGGATAGAGAGTAGGAAACCCATACCCAGGACTGAGTGTGCTCCCTGTATGCTCTTAAGGGAAATTGTGCTTGGTGCAGAGAGCTGCATCTGGAAATGCTGTGAGTATCTATTTTTGTTCCAAGTGAATGTTCCTCGCTGTCCATGGTGAGGATTGAGGAGCCTTGATTACTGGCCCAGAGGAGGGATGTCACAGTATATATATATATATATATATATATATATATATATATGCGTGTGTGTATATAGTAAATGTACATTTAAAGCCATTCTAACCTATATTAGAATAAATGGAGGCTAAAACATTAAATATGATAGAAGCATAAATAAATGAATAAAAAAAATCAAAACACATTCCTCCATCTATTCCCTATTAACATTTGATGTATAAAATATATATAACAAAAAATTATTAAAATGAAACTTTCAAGGGGAAGCATTCACTTAATTCAAAATAAAGTCTCATTTTTCTGTTTAAGATACCTTTCACAATTTAGCTTCCCTCATTTTAAAAACAGGACTTTATATATATATATATAATCAGATATATATATATATCAGATATATATATATATATATATATATATATATATATATATATATATATATATATATATATATATATATGCACAAACACACACACACACACACACACATTCATTTAATCCAGGGAAGTATTGTGGTTTTAATGTCAGTTGCCAGTACACCTCCTTGTACTCCAACCTATTTTCCCATTTGGAAGTAATTTGTCATTTTTTTTAAATGACCCTTGTTAAGAGGATGAGCTACAGCTTGTGTAATATAAAAAAATCTTTGGAAGAAAATTATTTTAATTAACTGTAGTCTATCATCAGAAGATATGATTAATTTGTTTCATTTGGATATGAGATTGGCAATAGTCTTCAGGATTCTCTCATAGTTTCATAGGTTGGTACTAGGCTATCAGCCCTAGGGGCCTATACAAGCCTAGCCATAACAATTCCCTGACTGTTTCTTCCCACACTATTTACTTCCCTGGACCCCTGTCTAGCAGGACGACTGACGTGATCCCCGGGGTGAATTTCCTTTCTCCCATTCAATCGTCAAGGGTCCTTTTGAAGAGGGCCAAAGAGGTACTCTGCTTGACATGTATGGGCAATCTTTTCCAGAGTCTGGGGAGTCTCTGGGTCAGGAACTGTGCCAGGTACAGATTATTTTCATTATAAGTAGTATCTTATGAAATTAAAATACTTAAATAGGTTAGAGTTTGAGATTCCTTTACCAGTAAAATTACAATGAGCCAGTTGCAAATGTTTCTTTTGTTTATAAAAAGATAGTCAGCATTCAAGTTATTAGAGGCCTGATCATTTTTCAATGCTTTTTTAATGATGAGGGACAGTTCTCTCAGTAATTCTTCAGAATATAGTAAAGTTAGCATTATGTTATCTGCAAAGAGCTTAGTTTTAGAATTATGTCTAAATTATTGAAAAAGCGCCACTAGACAAACTTTGAACACGTTTTTCATCCCATATAAAGCTGCATTTATAATATAAAGAAGAGACACACATTTTTTAAGAAAAGATGTTTTTTAAGGAAAGTTGTATGTTTAAGGAAAGCTGAAATTTTAATCGTTAATGGATGTACAACGAGAGAGAATGAGTATGAAATAATGTGTGAACAATTTTTAGTATTTAAAATAGTACTGATATCCAGGTATGTTTCTTTAAATTTAATGATATATCAGTATTCAAATTTGGGCGCGAATAGTATAAATACAAGTCTTTGAAGTTCACAAAGTGTTCTATTTCTGAAGAAGTCCTACATTTAGGTGGGACGAAAAATGTGTTCTTATTTCAGCGTTTAAAATAAAACCGGCAGTTTTCAAAGTTTGTCTAGTGGCGCTTTTTCAGTAGTTTGGTTTAGTTGTGGTTTTATGTCTAAATTATGCTTAAAAAACAAAAATATATTTTAAGTAATTTTACTTTTGAATTAGATCTAATAATGACTGCCAAGATTTTGATGGCTAATACAAAAAGAGTAGGGTGCAAAGGGCAACCTTATTCTGTACCTCTAGTTAAGGGAATGGATTCGGAAGAAGATGGAGTCAATTTGACATAGGCCTTATTTTATATACGTGTGTGTGTGTGTGTGCACGTGTGTGTGTGTGTGTGTGTGTGTGTGTGTGTGTGTGTGTGTGTGTGTGTGTGTGTATACACACACACACACATATATAAAATAGATAACTAGAAAGCTATAGACATATATGTATATATTGTAGAAAGGAAATAAATTGATGGAGAGATCAAATACTTCTAACATTTTAAACAAATAATTAAATTTTAGTGAATGATACATTTTTTCAATATCTTGGCTAACAAAAAGAATTTCTTGTTTTTTGTTGTTTAAAATAACTGCAAGTGTTATCTTTTGATTTTGTCTTATGTTTAACTCGTATATAAATCTGGATTGATCTGCATTAACTGTGCCAGGTACAGATTCTTTTCATTTATCAGCTAAAATGGAGATACAAGTTTTGTACAGATTATTTAAAACTTGAAATTGACATGCAGGAAGAGCAAATTTGAGGATTCTTTTCTACTTTGCAAATTAGAGTAATTCAGAATTATTTCCAGGAAGCAGGTATGTTTACAAGAACCCTATGAAAGAAATACATAATTTATTCAGGAAATACCTTTTCAGAGGCATTTTATCAAATAGTGTTGTTATATTAGATTGCGAAAGTCATATATATATATATTGGTTAAAAAAAATACAACTTATAAAACAATGATTTAATATTTAGACTAATTTTAGCCAGTTTATAGAAAAATTAAAGGTATGTTAGTATAGTACAAACAGGAATTCCAATAAGACATGAAAGAAAAAACAGGTTTGTGACATATGTAGAGAGAAAGTCAGGGAGAGAGAAACAGACTGAAGTAAAGAAGGGGGAGTAAGAAGGTATAAAGTATAAACAGATGTATCAGAACATTGAAGTTTCAAAACTTTGAATGTTATAATATCGAACCCAAAACCACGAAAGCTAAAAACCCTGAACACTGTTCCAGCACAAAACATGAAACACACAAACACTACAACCTATTTCTAATGTGTGGCTTCACCCCCACACCCCCAATGTGGGGGGCTTCGCCCCTATACCCCCCTACTTAAATATACCCACTCCGAGATCGTACCACAGTGGAGGAAATAGCGAACCTGCCAAAACGGCCCACCGAATTCTTTCCCTGGGAAAGAATTCCATGTTCTACGGCTTCGCTGTTGTCAGTCTTCGAGGTTTTGGGTTCGATATTATAACATTCGAAGTTTTGAAACTTCGATGTTATGATGTAGACCCATTAATAGGTACTTGTCATTTTTAGGGATATAGTTTATCCTGGGGTTGAGCAAGAAGAGTGACAAATATTGGCTAGGAAGTCTTTCACAATGACTTTAAAGTATTGGAGGGAGGGTATTGACTTGATGGTCAGTTATTACAGAGATCGATCAGTTTGTAGCTAGTACAAAGCAATTAACAAGGAGGCACAAAGCAGAACAGGTTTTCTTTCATTTACTGAATGTGGAAATCAGGAAGCTAGGGAGACTAAGTAACTGGCATATGTAGTGTAATCTGTTGGCCAAGAGAAGGGACAATGGCCAGCTTAGTCCTTAGAGTACAAGACTTCTCCTTCAGGAGGAATATTACAGTTACTTTCCAGTACAGAGCAGGCATGTGTTAATACACAGCAAGGCTCTGCATGTTAAACTTACAGTGTACAGTGACAAAGTTCTCAGTGAAAATGTTCGGGTCTCAGGGTCAGAACTGGATGTAGTGACTATAGGTTCTGAAAAGAAAGACAAGAAAAGAGAAAAAGTCTACTAAGCTATATTATATTGAGGCAATAAATGTAATACTTATTAAAAAAGAGATGAAGGAAGTACCACAGTGAATCAGAGCAAGACAATATGGGGAAGTGTAAGAATAGAGTGATTGTAAAAAAAAAAAAAAAAAAAAGTTTGAATGTAAGCTGTAACTAGGTTAACAGGAGGTATGCTGACAGAGAATCATAGTTATAGAGCTGTATATAGCAAATTATCATAACATAGCACTGCAGTGATAAGCATAATACAAAACCATCACTTAGTAAGCATTCAAAGGATTAACCAGTCAGTCAAAAGAGTGTTATATGTACCAAAACACTAGCAACTGTCATTACAATACATACATACTTCTTGAAGAGTACAGACTCAATACACATAAAGTTTGTCCAATTTCAATAACACTACTAAGGGCTTTTCATTGTTCTGCATAGTCTTAGAATAAAATATAGACGTAATAACACATGACACATACTTGCAATGTGAAGGAAGATGGTGACTGAGTAGAAGTAGAGACCAAAGTGAGAGTAAGGGTAAAAGTCAACAACCTTTTTGAAACAAAATCTGTGTAAACATGTAAGACCAAGAAATTAATGTCAAGAAAAGTTGTGTTTCAGAGAAAGACAAATTTAGTGCATTTATTTCAATAACGATTCCTTGTTATGCCTGTAAAGTGAATGCAGAACTATGCTTCTCCCAAGAAGGCTGAATATAAATCATTACTTCTTCCTGCTGTGGCAGTACTAAACTAACAGAGGTGATGGCTGTTGCTAGACCATAGGTACTCCAGTAATCTGCAGAAAAAAATATCTCTATGTGAAAACATATTTTAACACCAAGTTCAAGCAGTGATGTATTAACTATACAATCATTATCCAATTTTATGACAGACCGTCTTAGTTGAGGCCAACCACTCCCATCATAAGGTGGAATAGTTGTACAGAGACTCATTGTCTGTTGTAACTAAGACATCACTTCAGTGTCAAAGTTTTTAAATAAAATCAGCTGAAGCTAATATAACAGATGTGATCTTAATGTTTTTCAGTGTGTGTTCATGTATATTGCTGGACGTGCATGTAGAACTACTAGCTACTGCAGTATGTCTAAAAAGAAAGAGTGTCATAAAGACTTCTATGAATTATGGGTATTCCAAATTTTAGCCTCATTCTATGTTTAGAAGCCACATAATATTCACCTGAAATAACACTGATCTACCTGTCATTCACTGTTGCTTCAACCATGATTTCAATCGTATGATAATCTTTGCTTTACTAAGAATGTCTTTGGAAGGGTAAGCATTTGAAATGTTGGTATCTGCTAGAGCAAGTCGCAAAACACAGAGTCCGAACGTCTGAAAAATGAACTCACATATAACAGGTCAGAGCTGGCTATTTCTTGGAATATTCTCTTGTCTCTGAGTATGACAATCTCAGAATTGGTATATATAAGTTTGGGGTGTGGGGAGTTGAGTTTATAGTTTAGTTTAAAGGAGAAGAACAATCTTCTAGATTTGCTCTTTTCCTGTATTTTTCGTCCGTGTTTTTTTTTTTTTTTTTTGGCTTGTCTGCATTCGGCATTTGGAAATCTAGGAGTGAAAGTCCCATCTGGTATTGCTTTATTTATTTATTTATTTATTTATTTATTTTCTAGAACACTAGTTAGGAATGGAAAAGTGTGATTCAACACTTGGCCAATCTCAGCAGAATTAGAGGCAGGTATAGTGTCAGTCATAGTCCCATCAGCAGTAACTTTTCCAGAACTCAGGTGAAGGTAAACATGAGGGAGGAAAGTCAGACCAATAATCCTGGTGTTTCTAAAATATAAAATGTGCTCTGAATTGTAGCTGCTAAAGCAGGGCATTCAGATCTCCCACTAAGTAAACTATCTGCTGCAAACTTATACTGATATTAGGGTACCTCATCCTCTTGTAAGATGTATAAATGTATTCAGTATTCAAGCCAGCTGAACTGTATATGAAGTAAACAAAATGAGAGAAAGCACCATGACTGGAGCAGGTTTCACAGCAAATACGTTTTAATGTAAAAGTAAGCACTTTCACGCCCCAAAGGATGCTTCTTCAGACTTCAATACATTCAAAAGAAAGACCCAACATATTTATAGTACTAAAACCAATTAAATCACAATCAGCTTAAAACAATCACTCAATTGAACAATGAAACCATGTAAAAACTTCTGAAAGTGATGGGTGTATACCTATACTAAGACATATGCAAACTATTCTATACAATATATATGAAAGAAGAAATACATGTATTAAAAAGAAATGCATATATTAAAAAGAGTACATATACTAAAAAAATGCATATATTAAAAATACATATATTAAAAAATACTGTACATGTTCTAAAGCTTTAATCTAAAATGGAATATTAATAAGCACATTCAATATTTAAAGACTGCTGTATAATGGTTACATTTATTTTACAAAGCCTTATAAAAACCTCCTGCTGACTTAAACCACTACAAGATTCTTCAAGTTCTCCCTTATCTGTAGTATGCATTAAGTTTAGCCAGACTGTATGTTGTTGAATGTTATTTGCTTTAGAGTGCAGTTGCAGTCCAAAAATGAAGTTCATTGCCGACATAGTAAAAACATAACATAGAAAGTCCTTCTGTATTGCACAGCTTATAAACAGAGATTGTGTCTAGATCTAAGGGTGTCATCATCCCCCTTTACTCAGCCCCCATTAGGATAATCATTGAATTGAATTAGCATGCATCTGTCCAGACACATTGCAACAAGTGAAACTCCCACAGAGATACCTTAGTAAAATGAACTAACATATCCTATATGGACCGACTCAAATCCCTGTCACTATGTTCTTTATCCTAAATACTAAAATGACAAAATATTTGCAAAACCCAGTCTTTACATTTACTAGTGAATTCTTACAATACAGGATATTAGAATCTTACCAAAGAAAGTGATGATGTAACATTACTACCAATTGAAAATTTCTTTCTAGTTTCAGATATTAATGAAATCCTACAAAATAAATAAAAATGTAAATTGTAATATGTTTTTTTCTCCCTGTTATATCTGTAATATTGTTAAATTGTATTTTAAATATTTGTCTTTCTTTATATTTTGCTTGTGGATTTTTTCTCCCTGGGCCTCCACTTAAAAGGGGTCTCTGACCCAGTGGACTTTCCCGGTTAATAAATATCAATAAATAAATAACGACTGCTAAGAGGTGGCTGGTGTTTGACATACAAGGCATCAAACAACCCAATTCTGATAGATTTACTGTGCATGAGCAAGTCAAATGGCACCAGAGAAACTGGGTTCAGGGATCTAAACCTTCTCTGCAACAATGCTAGTCAGGGAAATGTTTGTTTTGCTTCTGAAGCATACAAAAGTAGACTAGATTTCTAGACCAGATCATGCTGAAGATTCACTGCCTGAGAATTTTTGCATCTACTATCTGGATTTACAAGTCAGAGACAGACAGCCAATTCAATATATTTTAGCATCTAATAGCGACAGTAGCAATTAAACTTATTGTTAGAGCTTTTCTATGTGCCACATTCCTCTTTTTAACACAGCTGTTATGCATTTTCTTTGTGCAACTTTATGTCTGCTGCTCTGTTTGATTTTACAAAGTACATTCCTGAGTTTTATTTCAAGTACAGGATTTTGTCATTCAGTTTAAATTCTTGTAGCAGGTGGCTTAATTATTAACTTAAGGGTAAGACTATTGAATTGGTTTGCCTTCAATTAATGACTTTCATTTATTGAAGAATTACTACTCAAATTATTGTTACCATAGAAATGTTTAATGGTTGAGAGTTGGTGTCCTAGAGATGTGGAGTTGGTGACCTTACTGTAAAGAGAGGAAAGATGTTATTTGCACTGGAAAGTTATTAGCAACTCTTCATAGTCTGGCAGTTAGCATAGAGGTCTAGGGCTATGAGCTGCTGCTTGTGGTACAGGGTTTGATTCCTTCAGCTGTCATTTGTCCACTGTGTGACATTGAGCAAGTCACTTCACGAGACAGTGGTTTGGGGCATTTAGGAGCTTAGGCTTGGATCTTCAATGGCCTGCTGGACTTCATGCCTAATAACTACCTGGAAAATATTTTTGAGTGTGTATCTGTGAAAAATAAGTTTGGACAACTTCCAATTACTATTGGTTAGATTCCATCGGAAGGGTACTGACCTCCACCAGGGCTGGGCATATTCCTCTGCAGCTCATGACAATAACTTTGATCCTCACTTGTACATTGTAAACTTTATTAAGGTGTGGGAGGTGTTGGCTGTTACCTGAGGCAGCAATGCAAATTTACCATCTATCTTAACGCCATTTAGTCATCCCATATTAAATGGCAGCAATGGTGTGGATTGTGAGGCAGTAGTCTTACCAGTCATGTGTAAATTACTTTATAGCAGGATGAATTTTTTGGGGGGGAAATGAGCTTATATAGCTTGCAATACAATGTGTATACCCATGCAGGCATGAGGTAACTGCACAGTTTTGTACCTTGTACACTTATTTCATTTTTCATTCACAGTAGCTAGGAAAGAGAAAAAGTAAGCCTGACTGAAGAAGGCGGCCAACTTATATGAGGAAGGATGAGGTATGATCTACTGAAACTGGAAACAGCTGGATAGCAGCTGTGATTGCAGTGCATGTAGCAAAGCATCTCAGCATGCCCCAAATGACCCCCACATACAGATAAGGTTTAAAGGAGAAGAAGTGCATGTAAAATATCTCAAAACAGCCGTGAGAATGAAACACCTTGAAAAGGGAGGAGAGTAAGAGCACAGAGCTGCTCAAGTGCAGATTAGGAAAGGACACAGCAGCCTGATCTGTAAGAAAGAGAAAGACAGGACCAGCACCGGATAGAATTGCTTACACTTTGACAGGGGCATATTAATATCAGGCTTGAAAACTGATCCCTGGATGCCAAGATAAGTTCTAAGTTCTTTTGGACCAGTAGCTGCACAGACAGGGGGTAAAGGTGGTATCTCAGTACACATCAATAACAAGCCTGAGGTTAACATAGCATCCTAGGTGAAAGATAACTGAAAGGCCTTCTTCAGCTGTGTCAGAAATCTCAAGGGCAACACACAGTAATGTGCTGAACTGCTGGTTAATGGTGCCACATTCACCAATCCAGATGATGTAGTGAATGTGTTAGTGGAGAAATTCAGTTCAAACTTTACCCCCACCCCCAAACATCCCCGCAAATATACCTGCAAGCATAACCTGTCCAACTTTAACTATGGAGCATGTACTGTCTGTGCTCTTTAAAGCCAAGAACAAGGCTTCGGTGGGCCCTGATAACATCCCAGGATGTCTCCTGAATAGTCTAAAATATGACTTATCAGGACCCTCGGAGTAATTATTTAATCTTTAGTCTTAAAACAGGCTTTGTTCCATGTGAATGGAGGACTGTGATGGTCACCCCCCTTTATAAGCTAGACTCTTCAACATATCCTGGAAACTACAGACCCATTAGTCTGACTATTTTTTTTTTTTTTTTGCAAAGCCATGGAACAATTATCTTGGAAGTTATCAGCAAGGAAATAGGAGACCTCCAGACATTGGATCCATCCCAGTTTGGCTTTGTAAAAGAAATGTCATGCTTACTGAATCTGGTGGAATTCTTTGTAAAGGTCACTAAGTCAATGTGTGACAGGAATGCAGTGCATACTGCCTGCCTAGATCTGGCTAAAGTTTTTGATACATTAGTCCACTCAGGCATTGTCAACAAACTTATGGAACTAGGAAAACAACCCTTTGTAACAGTCTGGATAGCTAGCTGGCTCACTGATAGGACCATGGAAGATAGAATTATTGAGGCCATCTCTACAAAGAGGCCAGTCACCAGAGGAGTCCCCCAGGGCTCTGGGCAATCCAATTGCTCTTTGGCATCTGCTTTTCAGATGTCAAATTCAATATCAAAGGCCGTTGGCTAACCACGTTCACAGATGATTGCAAACTGGGAGCAGTCATTGAATCCCCCCCAAGATGAGAACACCCTTCAGGACGATCTACGACAGACAAAAGCATGGTGTCAAAGCTATGTCTTAAAACTCAATGCAAAGAAATGCATTATAGCATGTTTTGTGAAGTTAGCCACACTGGGTAATTACATCATCAATCAAACATCCTAAAAGTTGATTCACTCATTAGGGATCTTGAAACTCGTATAGATAGTAACCTGGCCTTTAACCAACATATGCCCAAGGTAGTAAGTAATTCCTGCTGTGCTGCTCAATGTATAAGCCAGGGCATGGTATCTAGGTCCAGGGAGGTCATCATACCATTGTACTTGGACCTTATCAGACCCATCATAGAGTTTAACGCACTCTTCTTTTTATACCTGACCAGACACGTGGCAATTTGAACATCCACAGAGATTCCTTACAAAAAGAATACAGGAAGTAAACACAATGTCCTATACTGATCTCAAAGTTCTGTCTCTTTCCTCGGTATCATAGAGAATTTGAGAGGTGACCTTTGCCTAGCATACAAGACATCCCTGGACCCAGTTTTGATGAATTGTTTGGACATCTACAAAGCAAACAGCATCAGAACTACTAGATTAATAAACCTAAACTTTTCTTGAGACAACAACATGACATTTTAGAGAGACAGATACGTTTCTCAGAGAATTCCCATTCTCTGGAAAAGGCTCCCCATCTATGTGAAGCAAAGTTCCTCTCTATCCCTATTTAAGTGCAGCTTGGACCAATGGATAGGTAATCAGAAATTAACCCCTGGAATGGCGACTATATCTCTGATGGACAGAGGTCATCAGTAAATCACCCCCTGTATAAATCAAATCTATGAGTCACATTTGGGTTGCATGGCTAGGTTTATAAGGGCCCTTGTGATCATTAGCCTAGTATGCAAAAAAACAAACAAAGAAACGGCTGTGGGTAAGACCAAGGTGCAAAAAATGGGAATAAATACAAAAAAAAGTGCACCAGGGTGACACACAATAGCGTTTAATAGTACAAAAATAAAAAAACTGAACAGTGGTAAGCGCTTTCACAACAGTAGTTGCTTCATCAGACAAAGTTAAAATGCACTTCAACTCTTAAATAACAGCTTAGTCATCAATTAAGCAGAATCAGTGATGTCACAATTAGCTACTATTTAAAGAGACAGCAAAAATATATATATTAAGAGACAGCAAAAAATATATATACATCTCTATTTTAAAACATATTATCTTAAAACAGTGAATATAAAATATATAAATGTAGATATTTCTAGTAGACCACTAAAAACCTTTTATAAACGTAAGAAGTATATGTATATGTATATATATATATATATATATATATATATATATATATATATATATATATATTACTTATATACATCACCATAAAAAATGTTAAGAATAAAATAAAACATGTTAAAATAAATCAATGCTTAAGACATCTTGCTTTGAAAAAAAGGGATTAAAGAAGAAGTCCCATTAAGCCCTGGATAGCGTTCAGCATCAAGTTTTAAAATCCATCTTTGCTCATGGCTTTCTGTAACATTTTCAATGTCTCCTCCTCTCAAATTTCTATGAAAATGTTGTAAAACAAAGAATTTAAAAGAATGGGAAGCGTCTGTACGCATAACATGATTAGCAAGGTTGTTTATTATTTCTAATATCACGAATGTGTTCTAGAATTCTGTCTTTTAATGGCCTGTTAGTTTTGCCCACATAAAATGCTTGGCATTGCTGACAGAAACTAAAATAAACAACATCTGTGGTTTTGCAGTTTGAATACTGTTTAGAATGTAAAGTAAAATGCCTAGTATGCACCTATGAACCTATATGTCTTTCCTCACTATTAAGCAGGAATGACTTTGATTGTTTTGTCTGGACATTTATAAGGTATTGTGATCAGTACCAAACTGACATGGGGCAGTGTGCAAGGTTTTACATTCATTTTTAACTTTTTAATAATATCCCCAAATTTAAAAGACTTACTTTCAAATAAGTCATTGGTGATAAATATCTCCAAGTCCTTAATTTCACTCAAAAGGATGTCCGTGATTTGAATATTCTCCTTAATAATTAAGGAAATGAATTCCAAACCACATCGGTTAAACAAGTCCACCAAATGCTAAGCCTTGGACAACTCCATTCAGAAAATTTAAAGACATGTAGTTCCCTAAGAAGTTCACATAAGAATGCATTGTCCAGCTGCAACATTTTAAATTTCTTCAACTTCTTTTCAAAGCAGTCATTGAGGGAGGAAGGCACATTCACATTATCTCTTTTTCTGGTGTCATTGAAAGAAAATGTTTCAAAAAGTCATGGAAACCCATGCCTCCTTCATTATTAATATAATTCATTGGCTCAAGGGAATGTCCATTATTATGATCTAATTTTGTACATACCTTTAAGGATTTAGATAATTAATGAAGGGAATTTGTTGAATAGATAGGGTATATAACTAATTGAAAATCTAAAAAATGAATGAAATGTGACGAAGTGTAAGAAACTGCTAAGAGAATTTAAAGACTTTAAGATGGGGAATGCATACCCCCTAAATAGTAGGTCTGGTAGTAATAATTTATATTCTGATGTTGAGAATGTACCCCTCTCTTGAATGAGAATGTGGTTGCTCATGCTGATAATGTTGACGCTTCTGCTACTAATAACTTTTCAGGTATTAATGATTTTTTTTGAATTTCCCATCTGAGACTTTCCAAGTGAGTAGCACAACGCATCAACTATCCCATTACATCCGAGCATGGAGAAGGGGGTCAGAATATGTCCAGGAGGAACAAGTCGAGGGAGTGAATTTACTAAATGTTCCCATGATGAACAATAATGTTTTTCATTTAAAGGTTATAAAATTTACAACTATAGTAATCTAATAATTGATCCAGTATATACTAGTTTATTTAACAAAGGATTAACTTTTGTTCCAGCCAGATACATTTGTGTGGTGGATTTATTGATTCAACTGAGTGTGTTTGTTAGGAAAATGAATTTTCAATTTTTTATATTTGAAAGAAGACATGAAGATATGGAGGGTGTTTGAAGAGAAAGAGTTTATTTAACCCTCCAGTGAATCCTGTTTTAAATCAATTTGAATTATTATGTGAATTTAAATTTAGGCATTTATTTGGATCTGAGAATAGAAATAAATATTATCATCTAACTAAACAGGAAGTGTGTTTATTGAACCAATTGAGGAAGGACAAGAAGATTAGCGTTATGAAACTGGGCAAGGGGAGTGGAGTGGTCCTTATGGATACCATGATTTATAACCAAAAGATCCTTCAGTTATAGTGGAATACTGATACCTTTGTGACAGTTTTAGATCAGGAGATTGAACTTGCCTTTAAAGCTATAGATATTATTTAATATGACCTACTGATGATGGGTGATTTAACTAAAGAAGAATATGATTACATGGGTGTACATAAACCAGTTATTTCTTCTTTTTTTTGGTATCCCTAAGGTGCATAAAAGTTTAAATGACCCACAACTAAGGCCTGTGGCGACCACTGCTGTATCCAAAATAGAACCTCTGGCTAAGTATATTGATTTTAAATTGAAGTACTTTTTTAATGATAAATTGCACATTTTAAAAGACTTGTGGAACTTTGTAGATTTGATTCATTATTTTGATTTTGAAGCGAACACTATATTAGTTACTATTGATGAAAAAGATCTATTTCTGACCATACTGCATGACATAGTTTAGAGTGTTTTACACAAGCACTAGTATCTTTCAAAGTGCTGATAGACAGGAAAGTCAGAAACATCTCTTTAATGATGGAACTTGTTCTTCATAATAACTTAGTTTTCTTTGAAGGAAAGATTTTTAAACAGGTTGGGGGAGTAGCTATGGGTGCTGTGTCAGCACCAGTTTTTGCCAATATTTATAAGTGGGTATGGGAAAAACAAGTAATTTTTATTAATCTAATTTTATGGAACATATCAAATGTTACCCCAGATTCTTGGATGACATATTTTTTTTAATCTGGAAGAGTTGTTTGGAGAGTCTGAATTGATTCATAATATTTATTAACACACCAACTTATTTTTTAACTTTTACACAAAGTTTTAATGATACAAGTATTTATTTAAGCGCTGACTTATATAAAGATATGAAAAGGATGAGATTTGAATCCACCACTCCTTGCAAATCTAGCTTCTCAAATTCCTGTATTTTATACAGTAGCCTCCTCCCCCTCAGACAAACACATGGTTTGGTTAAAGGACAGATGGTGAGACGGATGATTTAGATGAAGGAAATATTTTGGAAGAACTCGATTTATTAAAAAGGATGTTATTTGAGAATAGATACCCTGTAAGATTATGCAAAGAGGTAGAGAAAAAAGTAATGAATACGACAGTAACAACTTTTAAACCTATTTTAAATGGGGGAATTAAGGAATGAAGTCACTGATACCCTTAATATTGTTCATAGGTAGGTACTAGGCTATTGGCCCTAGGGCCTATATAAGCTTAGCCAAAAATCTGTCCTGGCTTTCGCCACCCAAGAAAATTATTTTCCTCTGCCCCTGTTGAGCAGAGCCACAGAAGTGATCCCTGGGGTGAATTTCCTATTTCCCATCCAATCATCAAGATTTTTCTTGAAGAGTGCTAATGAGGAGCTTTGTTTGATATATCTAGGTAGTCTGTTCCAGAGTATGGGAAGTCTCTGGGACAGGAATCTATCCCTCCAGCATGTTCTCTTTATTGTGGCGACAAGGTTTAGGTCCCTACAGCATGTAGCTCGGAGGGATTGGGATTTCTTTAAGTGGAGCATGTCCAACAGCTCTGGGTTTGACATAGTTTTGTATGTTAGGCAGAGATTGCCTCTGAGTAGGCGATATGCGAAGGAGTAAATCTGGAGTTTTTTTAAACTGTCTGCATGGAGCATCTGTTTGAGACCACTAATCCTCTTTGTGAGGTATTTCTGCGGCCTCTACAGTTGTTGTAGATGTCTTGTGATGTACGTACCAAAAGGGGCGCTATACTCTATAATGGGTCTAATGAGTGATGAGTAGAGGGGAACAATGACCTCTTCTTTTTCTGGATGATAAACCTTTTGTGATGAGGTGTGCCACGTAGAAGGATTTCCTGACCACTGTGGGAATGTGATTATTAAAGGAGATACTACTGTCCACCTGTGTCCCAAGGTCTGTTATCGCACTTTCGGTGTTAAGTAGACTACCACCTATGTGGTAGTTCATGCGTACAGAGTTTTTACCAAAGGGGATGACAATGCACTTTTTGGCATTGAGCTTCAGGCCATGGCATTGTATTTGATAAGTGGATGGTTTTACCTTTTAGTTATAGGAGTAGCAAAATTAATGAAATTATGGTAAGGAATTGGAAGGTTTTGGTTATTATGCATAAACCATTATTGACAAATTTGGGCAAGGATATTAATTTTATATCTAAAAGTGGTGAAAACCTCAAAAATAATCTTGGAGAATGTTCGTGACAGTAATAAAAATGGTTATATGGAAATTTGGAGTTTGCTCTTATTGTCCATACATTGTTGTTAGTGACAAATTTAACATTGTCAACTGCTCTAAGGATGTACACAGCATGGGTAGATATAATTGTACTACTGCAGGGGTTGTCTATGTTGAGTGTGCCTTTATACATCTGGTGTCTTCGGAAAGCCTGTTTATAGATAGGCCTTATATCAAAGTAGGTCATTTACACTGAGAGCAAGTCGTTTGGAATCAGACTCAGGGCAGACTTACACTGGCAGCAACTCTTTAGGAATCTGGCCCCAAGCCTCCCTTAAGGATATTTTCATCTGGAGCTTGGAGCTACAACCAGAGAAAAGTTGTACTAGAGGATTATTAGTGGTAACAGAAGGGGGGGGGGCTGAAGCACAAGTATGCATGAAGTCAGATTATCTAATGAGGTGGGGGTGATACTATGGGACAGGAATGTTCTCTGAAATGTTGAGCGTGTTGTTTTCCCAACCCTCATGAGAGCGTATTCTGGCTTCATTGGAATAGCAGCCCAAATTTGTACTTGGGGCTTCCCTTGTTATTATCAAATCATCAAGTTTTCCCCATTAACCCCCCCCCAACCTCACCCCAGGTACTGCTGCCATGGGAATGAGGAATCATTGCTGCCCCTCTGCTAAGGAAAGCAATTCAGTCTTTTGCAGTTAATGTTTCTATACCTCTGGCCAAATAGCAGTCCTAGCTTTCAGTAAGCCATGTGCTAATGAAACAGGAATTGTCAAATTAGTTTGATAGACTTCTGTGTTGTATTAAAATAGGGATATTAAATACAATGGGATTGCAGAACAGTGTGGTAAAAAAAAAAAGTTTATCTGGAGATGCAGACATGGGAGGTTGGAGCAGTTTTATACATTTTTTGATAGAGTGCAGCATTTATCATTTTTTGATGAATGTTAATTCAACAAATGGTGTTTCCCTTTTAATTAATATATCCAGACAAATATAACACACAGATCTTTTCTCAAACTGGTATGATAACTGTAGCATGAAATTTGGTTGACCAGCAATGGCTTCTTCCTTTAAAAACAAAAAGTCTGTCTTAATTAAAGTTCATCAACAACATCCAATATCACTTTTTGAATAAATTATTGCATATCTAACAGTGCCTTCTATATAACATTGCAACTTTGGGTGTATTACAGCTAAAAAGACTGATTAATAAAGTCAAAACAAAGTAAGACAAGACCATATAAAGCAAATTAGACATATAATCTTAAATACACATTTAGCTGTAATTAACAGGATAATTATAACTTATTTCTATAAATAACTTGTCTCATATGACAAATCATTTGTTTAAATACACAATTTTTTAAACTGTGACAAAAATGTCTTTTCTTTATAAAGCTTAACTCTTATCACCGACTCAAGAAATATAAAATAATCTCGATTATTTGTCTATGACTGTTCTTAATATCAAGTCTTTCTATTTTGTGTCTTAGGTAAGACGACAGGTATTTGGCACATAATATGAATATGCTGTACCATTCTTTTTATTTCTTATGATGTCCTTTTGAGGGTGCCTCTGTTTGTGTCTTATTAGAGAAACAGATGCATTTATTTTCCCAGTTGCTGAGAGGTTCTGTCTAATATTTGAATATGGAAGATAAAAATGAGATACTAGTTGTTCTTACCCATTTTTGAGTAGCAGGTGGAAAGAGACAGTCAAAAGGTCCGATGTGCTTATTTATTTTGCCTGATACTGGGAGCTTGATAGCCCAGCTTAAAGCTTTTATAATACTGTCCCATTTTGTAGCTAACTTTGGGCACTCCCATATTAAATGGAGATAATTTACTTTTATTGTCTAATACATATGTCATCTTTTTTTCCACCCTCTACTTCTTCTTTTTCTTCTTTCAGCTTTTCCCAGTTAGGGATCACCACAGCAGATCACCTGTCCGCTCATGATTGGCAATGGAGTTTTTTACGGTGTTGAGTTGCCAGCCCAGTGCCCAACCTTCCACAGAAGGCACACACATGCACCCACTCATGCCTAGGGCCAATTTAGTGTGACCGATCCGCCTACAGCATGTCTGTGGGATGTGGGAGGAAACCGGAGCACCCGGAGGAAACCCATGCGACCACAGGGAGGACATGCAGACTCCACACAGAAGGCACCCCAACTGAGGATCGAACCAGAGATTCTCTTGCTGTGAGGCAGCAATGCTAACCACTGCACCACTGTGGCTGCCTTTTTCCACCCTCTACTATACTATACTATACATTCTAGAGCATTGGCTCCTTCCTATGATCACGGTCAATAATGTATCAATATAGTCCAGCAGTATGAAATTTGATTTCTTTTACTTCTGTATTGCATTTATAGGAGGTTGTTTTTTTTTTTTTTTTAGACAGTTGTATTAGAAGTAAAAGTAGGGACTTTCATGGACCTAATTACCAAACTACTGTCAGCATTAGCCAAAATCAGTCTGGTACAAAATATTCTGAGGGTCCGATCCTCTGAAATGCTTTTCATGAAGTATCTGATTTGTATCGATAAATGTAATTTGTTTAATGCTACACTTAGCTTATGTATTATGTTTCAGGCAAAAAAAAAAAAAAAAAAAAAAGAAATCAGCAGAATGTTGGCTTACTGTGGTCAGTCATGATATATTTGTACAAAATGATCACTCGGGCACTCTTTCTTACTCCTGTCAACGTCTGTATTACTATTCATTTTTAGCTAATGTTATTTATGGCTAGTCAGAATCGCATCCTTTTAATTCCAATCAGTAAATTTGAATATTGCAGTCTTTACAAATATTAATAATCTATGTAACACTTTATTAACTTTTGAAGGTGTTTAAGAAAACTGTTATCACCAGACATAACAGAAAACATCTGCCTTGTTTGCTGTTAAAAAACTTGCTGATATTGTTAAAGGAAGATGGCATGTCTGCACAGGTAGAAAGGCTTTCTACTTTATTGTTAAAGGCAGATGGAATGTCTGCAAAGGTAGAAAGGCTTTCTGATTTATTGTTAAAGGAAGATGGCATGGCCTGCACAGGTAGAAAGGCTTTCTACTTTATTGTTAAAGGCAGATAGCATGTCTGCACAGGTAGAAAGGCTTTCTGCTTTATTGTTATAGGAAGATAGCATATCTATACAGGTAGAAAGGCTTTCTGATTTATTATTAAAGGAAGATGGCATGTCTGCACAGGTAGAAAGGCTTTCTGCTTTATTGTTATAGGAATATAGCATGTCTGTACAGGTAGAAAGGCTTTCTGTTTTATTGTTATAGGAAGATGGCATGTCTGCACACGTAGAAAGGATTTCTGCTTTATTGTTCAAGGAAGATGGCATGCCTGCACAGGTAGAAAGGCTTTCTGCTTTACACTGCCTGTGTTTATGTAGGCTGGGTGGTCTGAAGCAGAAGGCCTTTTGACTTTGTGCCTCACATCACTCAGCCCGACAAGTACACAGGTTACCTCACACAACTATGTCCATGTATATGCACAGTTTAAGCCATATTCTTCCTGCCACATGTACATGCAATGGATGTCTGTACGGAAATGGACAACATTCAGTAAGAGGTGCAGCATTGCAAGTCATCCGTGTTGTCAAGGAAAATCTGATGGTTGTGTTCAAGCACTACTGATGTGGGTAGGGATACTATTCCAATGTCATCTCATTACATAAAGATTCGGCCTTGCAATTTCAGCATCTTTGGTTCAGTTACAATGTCCAGATACTGTCTTTGTGGTTGCATGTTCTCTCCACATCTGCTTGCTTTTTCTGCTGATACTCTGGTTTCTTCCTACCACTGAAAAGCATGACTGTTAAAAAGATAAGTGAGACTATCCATATTAATTACATTTACCCTTTCCCTAGTGACCTCAGTTGTGGCTGAAAAGAGTTTTTACTGAATCAATGTACTTGCCTAGTTAAGAAGTAACTGAATTACTTTAAATATTTATAAAATGGCTTGGGGAGCAATGTTAAGGTGTGAATTCTAAGGTTTCAGGTACCCTTTTTTCCGGTGGGAAAAGGAATACTAATTGCAACTTTAAACCTTTATGCAGTGTTTTGCAATATGTTTGCTTATTTGTGATGAAATGAAAATCGTAAGTAGAGTGGGTGTTTTCATCTTTGTGTATCACAGTGCTCATGCAAATGAAACTAGTGTGGCAGCTGGTAGAAGGAGCTCTGATGCCTTTTTTATGCCACCTACATACAGTTTAACTTTTCATACAAACTAATTTTCTCTTCTGGGATAAGTGAAAGCATAGTTTGCATGAAAGTCATTGCAGTGAAAAATGGAAAGTTATATTTTGGATATGTAAAGTCATAGTAAGTAATTTTATAAGACTGGTTTTCTGGCGTTGCAACATATTAACTAAAATGAAAGACAAAACATACTTGAGGAAGCATTATTGTGAAAACGTGTTTGACTGTTTATGTGATTTTTTATTTAGTGTAAAAATGGCAATTCGTGTTTCCTTGAGATTTTTTTTTTTACTGTACTACGTACTGCTGATGAAATATTGGCAAAGAAATGTAGTTGTATGCTTCTCAGAATAATGCATGGCCACATTGTTGTTTTCTTGTCAGATGACAGTTTTCAAATGTTTTCTAGTTATTATTTAGTATTTATTATACCATTCCAGAGACATGTGATGGAACAGTCTTGCATGGATAGGATATTTTCAGTGATATCACCCCAAAATTTTGTCTTCAAAGAAACTACCAGACTTAATAATATATCATGCTTTTCTCTTTATTGTTTTTTTTTTTTAACTAGAATATTGAGACTGTGAATATTCTAGAAATAGCACAGGTTTCAAGAATCAGGTTTATAGTGGAATAAACATATCTGATGTTGTAAATCTCTGTTCATTCATTACAGATAGGACCTCGGTTCCATCCTCAGGACTGATACGGCTGTTTCCCAGCTTCCGCAAGCCAAAAACTCTCAGCTAAGACCTACCCATAATGCCCCTCTCCTAGTTACTCCAGATCTCATTTGCCGCATTCCTAGTCAGACGTGTTAGCCATCTCTCTCAAAGCTAAGTAGAAAATTGTTTATTTTAAGACAGTTTCTCTTCAAAAATATTTAATGTTTAGTCAAGTTAGCCTTTTCTCACTGTCGCCTATAACCTAAGCCTATTTCCTACCCATTTTCTTGGTAATTAAATTTTTTACCTTTATTAGTACTGTCCCTCTCTCCTGCCTTTGGCAGGCCTTTCCCTTTTACTAGGGGTATTTTTTGAAATAACATCACTGGTATTTTCTCCCTTAATTTTTCTATAGGATTACCTTGTTGCCTTACCATGTCAGACAAAGCTAAGTTGGGATTTAAACAGTGTGACAAGTGTGGATGTAAGATGCTTAACTCAGATACACATGTTCGTTGTGTCTACTGTTTGGGCGTGGATCATATTAAAGCTAACTGTTATATTTGTGCTAGTTTTAGTAATCGGACACTAGCAGAATGTAAAAATAAACTTATTTTAAAAGGTTTACTTAAGACACCTTTTTTGGAGGCTCTTTCTGGGTCAGAGGTCTTACCCCATCCAAAGACCAAAAACATTAGGAAAAACGGAGTCACTCGGTTCCTGCTTCTCCGTCAGTTATGGAACCGAGTCTGCTCCAAACTTCTCCGGTGCCCTCGGCGCAGACCTCTTCGGCACCAGGCTCTGTGTCCGCTCCCTCGGCGCTGACCATGATATTCACTCCTATTTTGGTTCCAACCTCAGCACCGCTGACTTCGGTGCCATCTTTGGATCCCACTTCGGATAACTGTACATGCTTCGACACCATCCCTGGCCACGATGCCGACAGTTTCTTTGGCTCCATCGGCTCCAAAACTCGAATACCTGCCAAGGACAATATATTTTCCAACTTACAACCCTTTTTTGGGGCAGAGATTTAGCCCCTTTCTAGATAGACCTGATTCCCCTTCAGCAGACTCCTTAAGATCCACTAGGAGTTTTTCTGAACTAGACCTAGTGCAGGTTGTGGACCAACTTCTGGCAGCTAGGGGATTGGCCATTTCAGCTAGACCTTCCATCCCTCCTGGCTCGGAATCTTTTACCACATCTTCCCCTGTTTATCCTCCTTCAGCATCCACCCTGATCTCGGTACTTTGGTACCACTTCGGTACATACTGTCTCAGCTCCAGCAGCAGTGTTTCCCCTATCAGCACCAACCACCCTTGCTGCATTGGCTCTGATGGAGCCGATGCTTTCTCAGAGCAGTGCTTGGACCATCCATACCTTGGTACCTAGTCCGGTGCCTATTTTCTTGCTGGCACCATCTATGTCCACAGTTCCAATGGCTTCCAGTTCTCTCAGAACTCCTCAACTGGAGGTGGGCTCTTCAGGGCAGGGTGTGACCCTGGTTCTGAGGTTGTCCCTTCTGGTTCCGGGCTGACATCCCTCCTCGAGTGGGCTCGCTGTACAGATGATGGAGAGAGTCCTTCATTCTGAAGGCTCACAGTCAGCACCAATGACATCAGTATCAGAACCCCGCCCCCAGCATGCACCTCTCCCAACCCCTATTTCAGGACCCCGGGCATGGGAGTCACAAGAATCCCCTTTGAAGGGAACCCCTTCTCTGAAGTCCTCCTCAGAAGATCTCACTGGAGAGCCACCCCAGAAGAAATGGTGCAAGAGGAAGCACCTTGATTCCCCGGAGGAATCTATCACAGAAGATACTGATTGTGATGAGGGGGAAGGGTCCCCATGGTCTCCCCCAGATGAAGTTTCATTCGGAGACATTCTCAAAATCCTCAAGCAGCGGGGGACTGGAAGTCCTCTAACCATTTTTCTGAGGAATCTGTGTTCCTGCAGGCCTTCCGTGCCCAGCCATCTACTTCCTGGGTGACCCCACTGGCAGATGACCTTTTTAAATTAATTGTGCAGCATGCCTGGAAGGCGCTAGACAATGTAGAACCTGTCCACTGGAGGCCAGACAAAATTTTATCTACACCTGAAGACCAGCCCCACTGGTCCAAGCAGTTGACTGTTGATTCTATGGTTGTGGCGGTGGCCACCAAGAGGGAACTGGCAGAAAACAGTTCCACTGTCCATCCTCCAAACAGGGAGTCCCAGATCATGGACAGACCAGGGAAGCAGATCTATGCTTCAGCGACCTTCACCATTCAGTCACTGAACTATCTGGCACACTTTACTTGCCTCCAAAGAGACCTAATTTCCAAAATTTCTTCCTCTTTGATGGGGGTACTGCCCGATGAGGTGTGTGATACTGTCGCCTCGCAGCTAGCTACCCTTACTCAAACTCCTTGATGCATTTGATATCTCACACCACCGAGGGGGCAGCTCGAGCTGCTGCATCTGGTGTTGCCATGAGACGTAATGCTTAGATGCAGTTGTGTGACTTCGCAGACATCTTTAAATCTTTCTTCGTCAATGCACCTGTCGATGAATTTGCACTGTTTGGACCCAAGGTACAAGACACAGTTGCACATAGTGAGAAAGACCTTGTCTGCTGTGGACATATGCTTTCTCCAACCCCAGAGGTCCTACTCCAGGAACCAGAAGGGAGGAAAGATGTGGTTCAAGAAATCCAAAGAATCCTTTCGTGACACTCGTGGTGAACAATCCCCCCAGGGCAGAGGGGGCAACTCATATTGAAGATGCCCCTTTCAGGGTAGAGAGGGTTTGCATAACCAGGGCGCTAGAGATTATTTCTCTGGCAGACCCTACCAGTGGTCCTGTGCAGCAGCCCAATTGCTTTCCTCTGGAAGCAGTCGGGGGTTGTTTTTCCTCTGTATCTACCAGCCTGTCATCTTATTACTACCGATGTTTGGGTGCAGAAAATCATATCCAGAGGCTACCAAATACCATTCAATTTAACTCCCAGACTCATCAAAAGAATCCCCGATGTACCACCCAATCAGAGGGAATTATCAGGCTTAGAAATAGAAAAGCTGCTAAGAAAATGAGTCATCCAACCAGTCCCACCAGACCAGACAGGATCCGGGTTTTACTCAAGGTTCTTTTAAGTGCCAAAAAAGACAGGGGACTGGAGACCAATCCTGGATCTCAGCCTATTGAACAAATTTATCAAACCTCAAAAATTCCGGATGGTCACAGTGCAGACCTTTCTTTCCTTTCTAGGGAGGGACAATTGGATGTGCTTTACAGACCTCCAGGATGCATACTACCACATAAAGATGGATCACCACTCCCAGAGGTTTCTCAACTTTTGGCTGAGAGCCAATCACTACCAGTTCAGGTCACTGCCATTCGGTCTCTTGATAGCCCCCCCGAGTCTTCACCAAATGTATGGCAGTTCTGGTAGCTCACCTTCGACTACAAGGATGCCAGGTGTTTCCCTATCTAGACGATTGGCTCATTACCACTCCGACCAGGAATCTCCAAGTCTGCAGCCTCTCTTACATTCAAGCTCTCACTCTCCGCTTTGGAAATTACAATCAAAAAAGACAAATCTCAAATGTCCCCAATGAAGACACTGGAATTTATTGGAGCGGTCTTTGACAACATCCTGTCAAGCTTCTCTTCCCCCCTTACAGGCTTTTGAAAATAAGACACCAAATCCAAGACCTTCTTCCTCAGACCTATGCACCAGCACGTCATGTACTGCAACTCTTGGGCTTCATGGCAGCTGCCATTACATTACTACCACTGGCGAGACTGCACATGAGAATCCTGCAGTGGCTCCTTTCCACACAATGGTTGTTGCTAACTCATCCACTCAACCACATGATACGCCTTACAAACCGTTGCAAGGAAGAAATTCAATGGTGGATGAAGCCACAAACGAATCTTTGGTGTCGAAAATTCTGTCTTCCCAGCCCATGGCCATGGTGACCACGGCGCTTCACTGTTAGGGTGGGGGGGGGGCATTTCCAGGGAAAGACTGTCTAAGGCACCTGGTCCCCCATGGAGGCCAACTTGCACATAAATGTCCTGGAACTGAGGGCAGTTCTCTTAGCGTTGCAAGCATTCCATGCATCCCTACCCTCAGGGACCATTGCAGTTCAGTCAGACAACATTTTAGCTGTCTGGTATGTCAACAAGCAAGGTGGAACCAGGTCTTGCCCCCTATGTTGCGAAGCCATGAGGACTTGGCACTGGGCGATAGCTTCCAACCGCTTTCTTATAACAATGCACATTCCCAGGAGTTCCAACCTTATTGCGGACAATCTGAGCAGGAACATCCTGATGCCTCACGAATGGTCCCTCAACTCTGTAACAGCAGATCGCATCTTCCAGCGCTGGGGCAAGCCTTGCTGCAACCTGTTTGCTTCCCCTCTAAACTACAAATGCAGAAGTTATTTTGCCCTGATCCCCCCTCAGGGGGAACCACTGAGGGACACTCTAATGCACAATTGGCCCCTGGGTCTTCTGTATGCCTTTCCCCCGTTTCCCCTCATCCCAAAATTTCTCCAGAAAGCTCAGAGGTTGAGAAGCAAAGTGATCCTTATTGCCCCCTACTAGCCATGTCAAGTCTGGTTCCTGTTTCTATGGCCTCATCTGATTCACAGCCTGTGAATCCTGGATCATTCCCAGGACCTGTTATCTCATCCTCAGGGACTGATTCATCTGAACCTACACAATCTCAAGCTCACAGCTTGGTTCCACCACTTCCAATGATTGCCAGGCTGCCTGACATCCCATCTCCTGTTCGTGAAATTCTTCTGGCCTCACACAAACCTTCCACTAGAAAGGTTTATTCTAGTAAATTGTCTAGGTTCTCTGTTTGGCCAAAGACCAGAACTTAGACCCTTTCTCTATGCCTATTCAAAGGATCCTACAATACCTGACTACTCTTTTACATGCAGGAGCCTCAGCTTCAACGATCACTGTGCATTTAGCAGCTATCACCAATTTTCATAATGGTCTTTTTAATTCTTTAAGTTATGTCACACCACCTATGCAAGACCATTTTGAAGAGAGTATTACATGTTAAACCCCCGGTCAAGCCTCCATTAGAACCCTGGAACTTGACTCTGGTGCTTCAGTCTCTCACAGGTTCTCCCTTCGAGCCCTTTGATTCATGTGATTTGAAATTTTTGTCATGGAAAACCATACTTATAGTAGCACTTACCTCACTGAGAAGAGTATCTGAGCTGCAGGCCTTGAGTGTCAAGAGTTCTTACTTGATCTTCCACACAGATAGGGTGTCCCTTCGTAATGACCCTTCTTTCTTGCCCAAGGTCATTTCTGGCTTTTCCATTAGCCAATCTATTGACCTGCCAGTTTTCTTCCCTCGGCATTCTAATAGAGGGGAGTACCTTTTGCACACCCTTGATGTGCGTCTGCAGCTTCGTTGTTATTTGGACAGGACTAAATCTTTCAGGAAAACAGATCAATTGCCTGTGGCCTTTGCAGGAGCCAGATTGGGTAAACTTGTTTCCAAAGTGACTTTATCCTCTTGGCTTAGAAACGTCATTACCTTTATCTACCAACAGAATAAGCTATCCTTACCTTCCAGAATAAAGGCTCATTCTACCAGATCTATGGATACTTCTGTAGCTTTTCATTCCAGAGCCTCTATGGATGATATATGCGCAGCAGCCATTTGGGCAAGATCTCATACCTTTATATCTCATTACAAATTGAATTTGGCCTCCAGAGGACGAGCATCTTTTGGTTCTATGGTGCTCAGGAATATCCTTCCTTAGGGCCATCCAGAATTCAAGTAGCTGGGGACTCGGTCCTATCTTGAATGAATGAACAAAGATTTACAACATCAGATAAAGAAGTTATGTCTTACCATAACGTTCCATCTGTGTTGTAGATCTTTGTTCATTCATTACTTCCTGCCCTCCTTCCCCCTGCCTGGACTCCTGGTGGACTTTAGGAACACCTGGTTAGGGTATTTGTTCAGACAGCGCCTCCTACTATTTTTTCTCTTACTACATCTTTATCTTGGGTGGGCAAACTCGATCTGGAGTAACTAGGAGAGGGGCATTATGGGTAGGTCTTAGCTGAGAGTTTTTGGCTTGCGCGAGCTGGGAAATGGCCGTATTGGTTCTGAGGATGGAACCGAGGTCCTATCTGTAATGAATGAACAAAGATCTACAACACAGATGGAACGTTATGGTAAAACATAACTTCTTTTTATTGTTGGCACTAAATACTGATGTATGCTGTTGATTGTGTATAAGTCACAGAATATTTGAAAAAAAAAAATAGGTTACAAAAATAGTGCAAAATGAGACATTAAACCAAGGCCCCATCTGTCTAAGTTGGTGAAAGCTCAGGTAAATGTAAAAGATGCCATGGCACTTATGAAAAACAGTAGGGAGATTCTCTGCTGTCCTGGCCATAGTCAGTTTGAATATCACAACAAATCTTCCCTGAGAATAGACTGTGCTTAGTGGGACTAATCTAATCAACAAAAAGTGACTAAAATAAGTTAATTCAGGTTCTGAAGCAGTACTCCTGATTTTCTTTCCTGCTTACTTTATTGAACATTATTGACAAGATATCTGGGATAGAATAAGTACAAGGCTAAACAAAGGAAAGAAGCCTAATATAATTTCAGACTTTTCTTCAGCTTGTTACTAGCTGAACACTGATAAGTTGTTAAACCTCAATGTATACCAGTAAAAAAACACAGTTAGATGATAGCTAGACATAGTGAGGCATAATAAATATGTCTGGCAGCTGGAGCAGAGGACAAAGGCTCTGACTTATTAATGAGCTACTTCCTGTGCCAAGGGTCCAGGGTTTGAATCTTTCCATCTTCATTTACCTACTTTGTGATCTACAGCAAGTCACTTAACCAGACAATGTTTTGGGGTAATTGAGAATTTGGGCTAGGCTCCTCAATAGTTTCCTGGACTGTATGTGTAGTGTCTATCCCTAAGACCATAGTTGCTGTACTTCTGTTACAAGAGAGAGTTGTTTAATGTGCCACAGTGCCCTTCTTGTAGAGTTGACATGTTCTCACTTTGATCATGTAAGAGTTTTCCAGTTTCCCTAAACTGCACCAGAGACATGCTTTCAGGCTGACTTGAGACACCAAATTTTCTTCTCGAGGAATCCTACATGTATTACTCTGTATGCCCTTGATGGAGTGCCATACCTTACAGGGTGGTTCTTAACTTGAGCATTGCTTGTTAGGATATGCCCTTTCATGCATGTAGCTCTGCATCACATAAAGTATACATACAGAAGGGAATACAGAATAGATGGAATGCTAATGTACTGGGAATGTTTAGATGGACTGGTTTCTGTTAAATATATATGAGATGTGTTGTATGGATGGGCTGGAAAAGAGGGTAATGAACGGGGTGGAATTTAGATTCTAAAAACTCAATAAAATCCAAGTGTAAGCAAATGTGTATGATGGAGATAGTAGTAACTGAGAAAAATACTAATATAAGCAGAAGGTTTACATTCGAGATACATGCACAGAAAAACTTTAGAAAAGCATAAAAAAAAAAAAAAAAGAAATGCCCTTCACTGTTTAACTTATTGTTGGTGTCTGAAGTCTTCAGTGTTTAGCTTACATTTGGCCTAATATAGTATCTGAGGTCTCACTTACCTGAAGGTTTTGAATTTCTAATAGGTAGGTACTCTTTCCAATGAGACTTCCCAGAGAATGAGGCAGGTGTACAGCGATTTAAGTCAAAATGAACCTGCATGTGCTGCAGGTGGGAAGCTATTGTTACAGTGTATGTTTTAATTGACAATGTGAAAATCCTTGTAGGGGGGAACAGCTAGAGTCTTGTTTCCAGAGTTATGTATTGCTCCATAATCAAAGATGAGACATTAAATACACCCCTAAATTCAGTTGGTGAATAATGTCTTAAAGGTGAAATGAGGAACATTAAACTTAAAAGCCACTGTGACAACCAACTGTCATCTTAGATGTGACTGCTAACCACATTTCCAGATCTATTTTCTCCTTGAATAACTGACAACTAGGTCTTTTGACAAGATAATAAATCCTATAGTCTTGACTCTATAATCAGTGAATATGATCCAGAATTGCCTGATGGCCAAGTAAAAGAGGGAAACTAGCCTAAGCACAATTAGGTGTACTTATTTTCTGGCCAACTAAGGCCTCTTGGGAAGAGGACATTCTGTAGAGTCCTTTACATTCCATTGCCTTTATCAACGGAGCTTAGAAATCCCAAATTAAGTGCTTTTGTCCTTCAAGCTCCATCAGCCTCTCTGTAAATCCAGCCTACGGTGACCATCAAACCAAACTCCTAAAAACTGAGGTAGAGTCACAGTGTTCCCCCATGTGTGTATGCTAACATTTATATCTGTTAACACTGTCTTTGTCACTTTTTATTTCTCTCTCTGCCACTCTCTCTCTCGCCTTTTCTGTGGATAGAGCTGTATCTGGAGACTTGTTTGGAGACTTGGAATACGTAGAATTGTGTGGAGGGTGTATTATAGCGCTTCATTCTGTGTGAGATGGTAGAACAAATCCTCATATGCTGACAGCAGGTTTGCATTAAAATCTGTTAATTTTATTATTAGAAAGATGACAAATAACGTAGTGGTGATAGCTGTTTAAACAAAAAAAAAATGTAAATGTGACCTGACCATCAGTATGTTGTAGATGTCTAACAATTTGTATTTTGTAAATGTCTTAACTTATTCAATGTTTATAAGGCTACCAGTCTTTCTGTTGTGTACTTGTTTGTAGAACGTTACCTTGTATACTGTAGAAACTCTAGAAGTGCCTAATCTCCTGAATCTTTATTGTTATTACTAATATAGGATTATCATTTCTCAATGTTTACATATGTCTTATTCTGTGGCAGTCTTTGTCAATGTTACTTAGGGTTTCATTTTTTATGTGTTACATTTTGGTTGGAAGGAAGAACCCCCTATAGAAGCTGTACTGTCCCAGACACGGTCTATGAATAAAGAGGAAGAGGAGCCCACCCAGAAGTAAGAACAGCGCGAAGGAAAATGAAGTAGCAGACGGAGATGAAGTCACAGCAGATATGAATAAAGATGTCAATTTAGTTAGGGGTGAAATGGCTTCTGAGGGTACTCATAGCAGTATGGAGAGAAAGGAGTATCCTAGGTGACTGGAGGATAAGCATTCTAGTGCCAGAGTACAAGAACAAGAGAGACATTCACAAGTGTGGGCAGTACAGAGGTATCAAATTCCTGTCACCCTGCATGAGATGGCTGTAGAGGGTAATTGATAAATGAATATGCTAAGCAGGAGCAAGTTAGATGGAGATGACCAGTTTGGATTCTGATCAGGATACAGTACAACAAACCAAATATTTGTAGTGATACAGAATCTCAAGATTAGGGAAGAGTAGAGCTGGGTCTTCTAAGACTTAAAGGAAGCATATGACAAGGTGCCAAGAAAGCTTTTGTGGGCAGTCCTGGGGTACTTCAAAGTCTCAAAGCATTGGTAGAATTAATACAAGCTATTTACATGGATCTAATGATCCATGGATTAGTTTTTTTCTGGCAGTTAGGCTGAGTGTTAAGGCTATGAGCTGGAGTTATAATGGGTAAGCTGTTTCCCTCACAGACACAGTGTACAGGCTTTGATTCTTACCTTGGAGAAAATTGGATAGGCTTAAAATGGCACACACAAGGGCAGCTTACCTATGAACCTAATTTCACTCCCTCCAAACTCTCCAAACATTGAAAACTATAGATATCGGTGCATTTACCAAGATATAGTTTAAATCCACAGAGAGTATCATGGTAGTGCAAGGTTTCAGTGTCTTCCACACATTTAGACCAGTAACTGCACAAACAAGGGCTAAGGATGGAGGTGTCTCAATATACATTAAAAACAAGCATACCTCTAGGGTTGTCAAAAAGAATGATGTAGTAGAGTACCTCTGCATTCACAGCACCATAGACAAAATCTTGTACCATAGCCTAGCCAGCTTTAGGTCACCCTCCATGTCCCAAAAACCTTGCAATGTATACTTGACGCTACTGGAGATACTTACCATACAGCCTAATGCCCTTCTTATGGGAAACTTTAATTATCCCTGTATAGATTGGAAAGCCTACATTTCCTCAAATCTGCAGGCAAAGAAATTCATGGACTTTATAAACACAAACAGCCTTGACCACATAATGAATATGCCCACTAAAGGCTCCAACATACTGGACCTTGTGCTCACAAATATGGGAAAACACTGTAACCCCCCCCCCCCCATGTCACGTCTTCCCTGGTCTGACTATAAAGCTGCCTCCTTTGAAATCAACATCAACTCTGTAATTCCATTAAAACTAGTAACAATTAGGAACTATTCCATTGCAAATTACCTGCTATTAAGTGATGGTTTGTCAAAAGTCAATGCTCCTCCAAATCCCAAGAACACAGCAGTCTATGCTGAATTGCTCTCAGAAACTCTGTACAACCATGACAATGGCTGCATAGAGGTTGCTATACTTGCCAGAAGAAAGCCCAGAACTAGCCCCAGAAACAAACTGCCATGGTGCCATCCCAAATTAACCAGGGTACACAACAAAAGGGAAAAATATGGCAAAAAGTCAGGAAGGGTAATTCCCATAAAGATAAAAACTCTCTCATCAAAGGAAATAGGTAACTAAGATGGCTAATTAGGTCAAGCAAAGTGTGCTTCAAGGTTAAAATAACCTCCCAGGTGAAAGATAGCCATAAGGATTTCTACAACTCTCAAAACCTCTAGGGCAGCATACTGCAATATGCTGAAGTGGCGGTTAATGGTTCCACATTCACCAAGCCTGGTGATATCACAAAGCTGTTAGGGGATAAATTCAGTTCAAACTTTAACCCCCTCTGAATCTCAACCATTCCCCCAATAATACCCTCAAACATAATCCCTCCAGCTATAACTAAGGGGCATTTACTGGCTGCACCCACTAAAGCCAAGAACTCAACCTCAGTGTGCCCCAATAACATCCCAGGATGCCTCCTGAATAGTCTAAAATATGACTTATCAGCACCCTCGGAGTCATTATTTAACTGTAGTTTTAAAACAGGCTTTGTGCCATGTGAATGGAAGACTGCAATGGTTCACCTTCAACAGATTCTAGAAACGACAGACCCATTACTCTGACTAGTTTTATTTGCAAAGTCATGGAAAGAATTACCATGGAAATTATCAACAAGAACATAAGAGACCTCCAGACACTGTGTCCATCCCAATTTAGCTTTATCAAAGTGAGGCTATGCTTGCTGGATCTGGTGAACCTTTTTGAAAAGGTCAGTAAGGCAATGGATGAGGGGAAAACAGTGCATACTACCTACCTCGATCTGGCTAAGGCATTTGATACAGTACCTCAACTGGCATTGTCAACAAACTTACAGAACGAAGTATAAAACCACTTATGTTATGCCAGATAGCTAGCTGGCTCACTGATTGGGCCCAGGAGGTTAGAATCAGTGAGACTGCCTCCACAAAGTGTCCAGTCACCTGTGGAGTCCCCCAGAGCTCTGTGGACCCACTCCTCTTTGGTATCTATTTGTCAAAGCCAATGTCCAAGGACTCTGGCTAACCAAGTATGCAGATGATTGCTAACTAATCCCCCTAAGACAAGAAAGCTCTACTATTTGTATTTTATTATATTTTTAATATTAAGACAGAAAGTATATTGTTCGTAAGCTGGTTTATTTATTATTTTTTTATTTTTTTGTTTGGCTCGTATGAGTGCATTTTACATTGTTCGGGTCTTTTTAAAAAAAGTAGGGGTAGGTTAAATGGTTTAATTGCTTGATTGATTACTTGCACTTTGATGTGTTTATACACTATATATAAAGTTTGCTATTATATGTTTATTTGTTTGAAGAAGTGCACTTAATGGTAGTGCACGAAAGCGCTTACAATAAAAATTTGGTGGACTTGTGGAATTGCGAATTTGTGGATTTTACTTCTTCTTTCTTTCTTTGTTTACTAAGTTTGGTTTGTGTAGTTTTTCTCGGTCATGGTGGAAAGTAGTGGTAGTCTACAGTCTCAATCTATGTTTACCCAAAGTCCTAACAACCACTCTGGTAGTGGTTCTACGGTTTCTAATTCAGAGGCGAATGCCATTGGTACCCTTACAGCGTTGGTCCAGCAGCTTTTGCAAAAAGTTGATGACCTGACGAGGAGAATGTCCGATCAGGGGATGCACGCAGCTGTTAGACCAAGACCAGGTGTGGTATTTAATACTGAACATAATGTTTTAGAAAATCCTGGTTCGTCTATGCCTGCTCCAGCCCAGCGAACTGAGGATGGCTGACCATCAGTATTAAATATACTGGCGGACAACAATGGTGGTGATAATCATTCAGCTATAGCAGGCAATATGTCTAATGACAACTTGAACCATTCAGGTGAGATAGATAATCGTAGGATTAGTCTTCCTATGTTAAATAATTTTATTAAAGTGCCTGGTATGTTTCATGTTTTAGACTTTGGTAATTCTTCTCAACGTCGTGTACAACAAGAACTAATTAATGACATTGTTTTTCAACTAAAAGAATTTGATCATAAACTATTGAAATACAAAAAGTTACAAATTGAGATTTTGTATTTCTGAGAATGTATCAGGCTCCATATAATACCTTAAGGGTTGCGACAATGGAAATATCCATCAGGGGTTTTTAAAAACCCCGAATTTCATTTGCAACTTATACAGCTATTTGACAAACAAGGTCTTGAATTTTTAGAAATGCTTGCCAACAATTATGATAAACAAATGCTTGAATTAAAACAACAATTAGAAACATTAGATAACAGAATCACTACAGATCCCAATTTTAGCCGCTATGAGTACGATTATAAAATAATTTTTTCCAGCATTGATTCCTTGTTGTCTAAAATCATGGATACTAAAATGCGAAAGATTAATACAGACAAGCTTTCATACGAACAGCATAGAGCCTATCCTGATCCACCGCCTATGCAGAACATTGGTTTTACAGGCTCCTTGGTAACCTTGGAGAATAACAATATGATCTTGTCTCAGTCTGATGACATCATGGACTTGCCTCAAGTAGACAGCTCTGTCAGAGACACAGAAGTCCGACGAAGTGAAAGGACTAAAACACGAAATCAAGAACAAACTTATCATTCCAATAACAGGAATGATAATCAGGATTTTCACAGGGGCAACTCCAAGATGACACCATATGTAGGCAATTACAACAGAGGTCAACGCCAACAAAGCAAAAAGAACAGTTGGCGAAGGAGGTAACCATAGTAGATCAACAAGGACATTTAACAATTCTCAGGAGTATTTGCAGTGACTTTAATGTTTATAATTTTACTTCCATGGTTATTTCACAAGATATGGTTGAATTTTTAACTAAAGGCTTCAATTTTGTACCGAATACGAAGCCTAACCTTGCTCGTTTGTTGTGTGATCTTAAAATTTTTGTTCGTAAAATGAATTTAAACGTTATGTTCAGTAACTCAAATTCTCTTTTAACAAACGAACATGTGGCAAGCATTTTTAATCCTCTGTTAGATAACAGTCTGGCACTGTTTGAAAGAATGTCAGAAATTAATTTTAGGGTCTTAATAGCTGATTATTATCGCAACTTGGGTATACAAAATAGTAACATTTCACTAGAAGAAAGGGATTTCATTGAATATGTCAAGGTTCATAATATTCGTGTTACGCAACCAGACAAAGGGGGTGGGGCTATTTTCATGGACGAAGTAGACTATGAAAATAGGATGTATAACATGCTTTTGACTACACATTATGTTAAGGTATCATTGAATGAACTTAACCAAGTGTATCAAGGCATTAAAACATTTCTAAGTGATTTGTTTATTGATGCAGTTATTTCTATTGATACTTATCATTATTTAACTATGCAAGCGCCTTTAACACCTGTTATTTTCGGGGTTTCTAAACTTCATAAGAATATTTATGACCCTCCCTTGCGGCCTATCATTGACGGTCGTAAATCTATTACATATGCTTGCGCTAAATGGGTAGATCTAAGGTTGAAAGAAGCGTTGAAATCAGAAGTTCAAATTTGTCGTGATTCATGGCATGTTTTACAGCATCTTAATAAAATACCCTTTAACGCATCTTATGGGTTCCTTACGGTGGACATAAGGGATCTGTACACTGTAATTCCACAGGATGTGGGTATGGAATGGGTAAGAGATTTTTTTGCTTTTACAACAGTTCCCAGGTAAAGATATTGACCTGATTGTTTCACTCTTGGACATAGTTTTAAGTAATAATTTTTTTAAGTTTAAAGGTGAATTTTTTTTTACAAAAGTCAGGTGTGGCCATGGGCTCCCCATGTGGGGGGAGCTTTGCTAATGCAGACATGGCCTTCTGGGAACGCAGCTACCTATTCCCTCACCCTTCCTTTAAGGACATGATAGTCAGGTACACGCGTTACCAAGACGACATGTTTTTCATTATAAAGGGTAACCATGATGATACTCAAAATCTAGTGGAAACCATGGCTACTTTTACGCCTTTTCTGGAATTTACATATCAATTTCATGAGAATAGTGTTAATTTTCTTGATATCCTTTTGAGCAAGGATGTGTCTAATAATAGATTTAGGACATCCATTTATCGGAAACCTTTTTATAGTAATTCTTTTTTACATTTTACAAGTAATCATCCATATTTCCAGAAAAGAGGCGTTGTTAAGGGCCAGTTGGTCAGAGCTTCGAGGATGTGTTCTAATGATGAAGATTTTGGTATAGAATGTAATTGTTTACGAAATATGTTCGTTAATCGTGGCTATCCTTTAATGTTAGTCAATTCTTTGATTAAAGAAATTATGTCTAAGCGACAACAGCGATCTTTAGGTCCCATTTTGACAACAAGTTATCCGACTGGTAATGAAATTGACTCTGGGGTAATGGCAACAATGGATGAAACAGAGGTAGTCCAAATATATAAATGTAAATATATAACTAGATTTTTGACACAATTTAATGACATCTCACATGAACTCAGGGAAATTTTATGTTATAATTGGGACCTTATTCTGCAAGACCAGGGCCTTAATAAAATCTTTGACCCTAAACCTCTAATAACATTTAGAAAAGGGCCTAATTTAAAAAGGTTATTCGAAGCACCGCACAATAAATATAAGCATACGAAGGGTATGTTTAAGTGCGGTATATGTAAATATTGTAAATACATTCAAACAGGGCCTTTTTTAACATTAAAGGTATTCAATATTCAATTAGTGATAAATATAACTGTGAAAGTCAGGGCGTTGTTTATTTGGCTACTTGTAAATTGTGCCCAGTTTTTTATCTGGGCAAAACAGAACGCCAATTAAAACAACGCATATATGAACATATATATGCCATCTCTAGAGGCATTCCAACTAATGCTTTGGCAAGGTGCATAAGTGAATTTAGCACACATAGTTTTCAATTTGCAGTGGTGCAGAGTGTTTTAAGGAATCCAAGAGGTGGACCTTGGCATCTTAAATTAGACGAGCAGGAAATATTGTGGCAATTACGAACTAATGCACATGTTTATCCTGGAATCAATGATGTTTGTTCTATAAAATGTTTACTATTTGTATTTTATTATATTTTTAATATTAAGACAGAAAGTATATTGTTCGTAAGCTGGTTTATTTATTATTTTTTTATTTGGCTCGTATGAGTGTATTTTACGTTGTTCAGGTCTTTTTAAAAAAAGTAGGGGTAGGTTCAACGGTTTAATTGCTTGATTGATTAATTGCAATTTGATGTGTTCATACACTATATATAGTTTGCTATTATTTGTTTATTTGTCTGAAGAAGTGCACTTAATGGTAGTGCAAAAAAGCGCTTACAATAAAAATTTGGTGGACTTGTGGAATTGCGAATTTGTGGATTTTACTTCTTCTTTCTTTCTTTGTTTACTAAGTTTGGTTTGTGTAGTATTTCAAGAACGCTCTTCAGGAAGGTCTAATACAGACAAAAAAAAAGTTTCAGGCTCAGATGAAGTCACAGGAGATATGATAAAGATGTTGAGTTAGGGGAGAAATGGCTCTTGGAGGTACTCATCATAGCATTGAGAGCCAGAGTTTAAAATTCAATACCAAGATATGCATTATAGTACATTTTGGAAGTATGCCACCCAGGGTAACTACATCATCAATTAAACATGCTTAAAAGTTGATTCACTAGTCAGGGATCAGGGAACGCATATAGATAATAACCTAGCCTTTGACCAACATGTGTCCAATGTAGTAAGAAAATCCTCCTATGCTGCTCAAGACAGGTCATTATACCACTGTACTCAGCCCTCATCAGGCCCATCATAGAGTATATAATGCCTCATTCAGTGTGCACCTGACCAGATACATGCGGCAACTAGAACGTTCACAAAGTTTCTTTACAAAAAAAACAATACAGGGAGTAAACACAATGTCCTGTGTTGATTGCATTAAATTCCTGTTTCTTTACTCAGTATCATACAGACTTCTGACAGGTGATCTTTGTCTGGCATACAAGTCATCCCTGGATGCGGTTTTGATGAATCTTTTACACACACAAAAAAAAAGTGTGTCTTGTTTGCTAATTTCCCACATTTTCTAACTAGAATAGTTCAGTTTCCAGGCTTTACTGGTTTCATGACTTTAGTTTCAGTGTTCAGAGCTATCTAGACCTTGCTGTGGTAGAGGGAGTTCCTAGTACTTACCAGTGAGAGTGGGAGCATTGTACTGCCTATCTAACACTAGATGAGTGGTTTCTAGCTCTGAAATTCAATTTTATTGGCCATTTTGGGCTGATTTATATCCCTTTCAACCGTCTGGCATAAATACGCGTGTTTGCATACATTTGCGCACTGAGGGGCTAAGGTTAAACTATTCCCGGTGCCAGAAAGTCTGCTCTTTGAAATTTCCCATAGAACTAGCTAGTTTATCAGCAGTAGCACTAACATCTGTATACCTGTGACTAGCACTTGCTCTAAAACTTGCTAAAAAGCACTAGGAAGCCTTAATTTGTTACAAGCACTCACCTCTCCTTGGTAGTAAGGAGAAAAGTCATAGGCACTAGACAGCCTACAATTCGAAGTACCTTGCCAAAAAGTAAGGGAAAACCACTGTTGTACTACACAAAGAAAGCACCTAACCAGGCATGTCCAAGAGTTAGCATCCAGTGATTTCTCCTGTCCATTTGGTGAATCTGGGCATACTGGGGCAATCCAGCAACTGCCTCATGTACACAGACAACCCTCTTCTCTTACCACCAAACACTACAACCTGCGAGAGATGCACTTACATAGCCAAACTGGAAGCAAAGCTCTTTCCAGCCAAGATTGTGCTAGACAGTCAAGAGGAGAAGGTTAACACCCACACAACACCTCAAACAACACATAGTCCTTCAAAACCCACACCACCAAAACCCACAGATAGCAACACAAAACCCACATATGCAGAGGCTCTTAACATTAACCTGACCAAGCAACAAGGACCTCCAAAGCTGAAACCCAAACAAACACCAGCCCCAAACACAACCACAACTGTCTACTACCACTAGTAATACTCCTACTACTACTAGTAATAATCCTACTACAACTGTCTACTACTACTAGTAATACTCCTACTACTACTGTCTACTACTACTAGTAATACTCCTGCTACTACTGTCTACTACTACTAGTAATACTCCTACTACAACTGTCTACTACTATTAGTAATGCCCCTACTACTACTACGAGTAATACTCCTATTACTAGTAATACTCCTACTACAACTGTCTATTACTACTAGTAATACTCCTACTACAACTGTCTACTATTACTAGTAATACTCCTACTACAACTGTCTACTACTACTAGTAATACTCCTACTACAACTGTCTACTATTACTAGTAATACTCCTACTAAAACTGTCTACTACTAGTAGTAATAATCCTACTACAACTGTCTACTACTACTAGTAATACTCCTACTACTACTGTCTACTACTACTAGTAATACTCCTACTACAACTGTCTACTACTATTAGTAATGCCCCTACTACTACTACGAGTAATACTCCTACTACTACTAGTAATACTCCTACTACAACTGTCTACTACTACTAGTAATACTCCTACTACAACTGTCTACTATTACTAGTAATACTCCTACTACAACTGTGTACTACTACTAGTAATACTCCTACAACTGTCTACTACTACTAGTAATACTCCTACTACAACTGTCTACTACTACTAGTAATACTCCTACTACTATTGTCTACTACTAGTAATACTCCTACAACTGTCTACTACTACTAGTACTACTCCTACTACTACTGTCTACTACTACTAGTAATACTCCTACTACAACTGACAACTGCTGCTGTTTCTCCTACATCTATTACAATCGAGATGACTACTGACAGGTGACCTCAGCCTTGCATACAGAGCTTTAACAGACCTTATTCTGCCAGACCTGTTAAACATTCCCAAGTCCAATTGTATGGAAAACACATGTGCAAAGGATTTCAATCTCTTTGCAAAATGAATAGAATATGTTGGAGGGCTAGGTTTGTATCACAAAGCATGCCGCTTCTATGGAACCATTGTCCACTCCACATAAGCAAAGTACTTGTCATACTCTAATTAAATGTAATTTGGATGAATGGATGGGTAACCACAAATTCACCTCTGGTTTAAAACCCCTGTTCCTCAGGGGTAAGGGAAACATGTCAGTGTCCCAACATATCCTTGTTTGGCCCATTTTCTTGTTATTTGTATAAAATGTTAGGCTTCTTAAGGTCCTCACAGATAAACAGACTAGTTGATACATATGAACCTATGAGGGTGGCAGAGATACTGAAGGGATGCCTCTTGTAAAAGTGGAAGACAATACCTAGTGCATATGCCCCATTACACAGAAAAAACCTTGCTACATAGTCGGCATGCACATTATAAATAATTTGACTAAAACAAAAAAAAGTTTGCAAAGAAGATGACAACACCTAATGCTTTCCTTTCACCCCTAGGATGAAAGAACAGGCTGTCATTCTCTCATAAGAAGCAGCTGTAACTCCTGAGTCTTGTAAGTGCAAGTCCTTGAACAGGGAGACTGAATGGAGTCTACATATACTAAGTCTGAGGTCACCATACATGAGAGTATTCCATGTTATCCAAGGTTTGGAAAGCAGAGTTAGTGTAGGAAAATAATGGGGTGTGGGATTACAGCCCTCATTTATGCTGAGATCACCGTACATCTAAGTATTCCTTTTTATCCAAGGTTTGACAGTATATGCAAGTACCTGGGTGTGGGATTACAGCCCTCATGTATGATGAGATCACCGTACATCTAAGTATTCCTTTTTATCCAAGGTTTGACAGTATATGCAAGTACCTGGGTGTGGGATTACAGCCCTCATTTACGCTGAGATCACTGTACATCTAAGTATTCCCTTTTATTCAAGGTTTGACAGTTACTGTACGTGAGTAACTGGGTGTGTGATTATTGCCCTCATTTATGCTGAGATCTCTGCGCTTCTGATGATTCCCTTTTATCCAAGGATTGGAGAGTATGGTTAGTTTATATAAGTAGTGGAGTGAGTGATTATAACCTCCATTTATGCTGAGATCACAGTAATATGAGTATTCCGGTTTATCCAATGTTCAGAAAATAACGTTAGTATATGTAAGTAAGTGATTACAGCCCCCATTTATGCTGAGATCCATATACATCTGAGTATTCCTTGTTATGCAAGGTTTGGAGAACAGAGTTTGTATGTGTAAGTAGTGGGGTGTGTGATTATAGCTGGCATTTACGCTGAGATCATCATACATCTGAGTATTCCCTTTTATCCAAGGTTTGAAAAATAGCATTATAAGTAAATGGCTGTGTGATTACAGCCCCCATTTATACTAATATCACTGTACATCTGAGTATTTTATCCAAGGATCAGAGAGTACAATTAGTATATGTAAGTAGTGGGGTGTGGCATTACAGCCCCCATTTGTGCTGAGATCACTGTATCTCACAGTATTCCTTCTTATCCAAGGTTTGGAGATTAGAGGTACTATATGTAACTAACAGGGTATATGATTTCAACCCCACCCAATATATGTTGAGATCACCTTACATATGAAGATTCCTTGTTGTCCAAGGTTTGGAGAGTAGATTTAGAATATGTAAGTAACAGGGTGTGTGGTTACAGCCCCTGTTTATGCATATGCTGAAATCACTGTACCTCACAGTATTCCTTCTTATCCAAGTTTGGAGAGCAGAGCTAGCATAAGTAATGTGGTATGCCATTACAGCCTCCATTTATGTTGAGAAAACCAGACATCTGAATATTCCTTGTCATCCAAAGTTTGGAGAGTAAATTTAGTATATGCAAGTAATAGGGTGTGTGGTTACCACCCTGATACATGCTGAGATTGCTGTAAATCTGAGTATTCCATGTTATTCAAGTTTTGGTGAGCAGACTTAGTATATGTAAGTAATGGGATGTTTGGATATAGCCCCCATTTATGCTGAGATCACCATACATATGAGTATTACCCTTTATCCAAAGTTTGGAAAATAGCGTTAGTATATGTATGTAATGGGGTGTGTGATTATAGCACCCAGTCATGCTTAGATCGCCGTACATCTGAGTAGCCCTTGTTATCTAATGTTTGAAGAATAGAGTTTTGTATATGGAAGTAGTGGGGTATGTGTATATAACCCCCATTTATGCTGAGATCACCATAAAATCTGAGTATTCTTTTTATCCAAAGTTTGGAAAATAGCATTAATATATGTAAGTAACAAGTGTGGGATTACAGCCCCCATTTATTCTAAAGTCACCGTGCATCTGAGTATTTAGTATATGTAAGTAACGGGGTGTGTATTCACATCCCCATTTATGCAGTGGTTACCTTACATCTGAGTATTCCTTCTTATCTAATGTTTGGAGAGTAGAGTTAGTCTATATAAGTAACAAGGTGCGTAGTTATAGCCCCCCATGTATGCAAAGATCTCCAGATATTTGAGTATTGCTTGTTATCTAAGGTTTAGAGAGAAGAGTCAGCATATGTAAGTAGTGGGATATATGATTACTTCCTCTATGTATGCTGAAATCACCAAGCATCGGAGTATTCCCATTTAAACAAGGCTTGGAGAGTAGCATTAGTATATCTAAGTATCCAGGTGTGTGATTACACCCCCCCCCCATTTATGCTTTGATTACCATGCATCTGAGTACTCCTTGTTATCCAAGGTTTGGAGAGTTAAGTTAGTATATGCAAGTAATGGGGTGTTGGATTCCCTTTAGAACACCGAATGTCCATATAATCAAACCTTACTTCACCTAGACGAAATTTTTCCTAAGGTAAGTAATCACTTGGCCAACATGGTGAACTTTTCCTTTTTCCCCCCACTATAGTGTGATTTTGGAGGTGGTATATTTAGTTAGGGGGTATAGGGGAGCAGCCCCCTACCTGGGTGGGTTTGACATACTGCGGTTTGGATTACAAGCCCGCATTTATGCTGAGATCAACATACATCAGAATAATTCTTGTTATCCATGGTTTTTAGGGTAGAGTTAATATATGCAAGTAATGGGATATGTGATTACATCCCCCATTTATGCTGAGATTAATCTTTATCTGACTATTCCCTTTTATCCAAGGTTTGGGCAGGAGATTTAGTATATGTAAGTAGGTAGTGTGGTGTGTGATTACAGACGCCGTTTATGCTGAAATTACAGGCTTCCTTCTTATCCAAGGTTTGCAGAGTGGAGTTAGTATATGTAAGTAACACGGGGTGTGGTTACAGCCACCATATATGCTCAGATCACCATACTTCTGAGTATTCTCTTTTATCCAAGGTTTGGATGATAGTGTTAGTATTTATTTGTAGTGCAATGTGTGGTTATAGCCCTCATTTATGAGATGGTACAGGCAGATGTGGAGTCACATTGGTGACTCCCACAGTAAAAACTACAAAGATCTTTTTTATTCTCTGATCATGATAATGGAATAACACCTCCCAAATGTCCAGATTTTCACAGAATGTTCAGTTTTGTGTTATATTTTTTATCTTTTCCTCATAAAATTTGTGGTTTCTGGCAAATCAGTGATGACTGAAGTCATTAATTAATTACATTCATTTGGGTTTCAGACATCATATCCTACAGAAATGCAGGATAACACAAAGCTCATTAGTGTATCAGCTTTCTACATTTAAAGAGAAATATTAAAAAAAAATCAGTCCCAATTTCTGTGCGTTTATCTTCTTATTATTTTAGGGTTTAATAGTTTTCTTGTGCTGAGAGATTTAGTGGTATGTGGAACAAACCCCTTTCTTTTTAATGTACATTTGAACCGCTTCCAGTCAGTTTTCTGAGCAGCCAGTTGTAGTAGTTTCAAAGTGGTATTTCTAATCACTTATTACTATGTCTAAAACATAACAGGAGCTGCGTAGTCTAATTACCTGCAATTAGTTGCTGGTGACATACCACAGTCCTTTCATAGCACTCTGTACTGAAGTAGTAATATAACTAGTAACTTCCAGGAATTATAGGGATCTGACTCTTCATGAGTGCTTTTCCATTTGCATGTACAAGTATTTTTTTTAACTATGACAGGTGAATACGCATACGTTTTTGTTTCTAATTTACTTCTACTGTGACCTACATAGTGGGTATCACTTTAGCATCTCAAATTTGCTCCTTAATTCTGAACATAGTTAAACTAATGAGGAGAACAAAACTGGGGTCAATTATTAAATATTAATCTGGTTAATTTAAAACCAAAAAAACAGGTTATGCATCAACATGTATTTTCTGATCACAAAAAGGTAGTAAATTCTTATGTCTGACGTTATTGTCTAGCCTGTAATCCTCATTGATTCTCCAGAAAATTAGGAAGAAGACAAAAATATGAGGAAAAGTCAAAGTTCTGCAAAAAGAGGGAAAGTTGGGATTTGAATTCTGGGCATAGCCAAAAAGAACTGGGAGAGAAGGGAGGATAAATCCCCAAATTCAGGTTAATTTTTTAAACAGTACTCTATTTAAGAAGTTAAAGAATAGCAGTTTTTGTATCAATATGCATTCAAGTATGAAAATCTAATTCCTGGCATTATTAACTTGACTGTGACCCTCAGTGATTTACCAGAAAATCTGGAGGAGGACAAAATCATAAGGCAAAATCAAGGACATTATACAAAGTCAAAGACAATTCAGTGTTATCATTCTCGGTAGTATCATCTTTAGACCTCTGTAGCAGCATGAATTTATGTGGCCATTTCTTTACTGCTTTTGATGACCACAGCTGATTAGATCAAAGGTGGCTGTCTGTTTGGAGAGTAAAGGAATCATAGCGTTCAGCAGTACGTCATTATAAGGAAAATTCCTCATCTTGCATGTTTAAAATTCTATGTTCCACACTACCCCCCACACTGAAGAAGTATGTTGCACTGTCATCCTTTTGAATTCTTTTGAACAAGTAGCCACTGTAAATACTGAATCATAAGTATGCAGAACTTATCAGCTATGTGGACGTTGTTATTAACCATAATCTGAACTTAGTTGAACTTCTGCTTTTTCCTGTGTTTCCCATTTTGTCCATTTTTCCCACACTATGTGAAAGGTAGTATTCCACATTTTACAGATGGAATGTTGAGAGTTATGGGAGGCAATAGGCAGAATAAATCTAGTGGCAGGCTGAGGTGGATCACTCACATTAAAGACACCATTGCTGGAGCTTGGTGGGGAGTGATGATAGAAGTTATTGTCTGAAACATCCAAGTTAAATCCATTACTGTGATCTGACATTTTTCACTTTTTCTGAAAGAAAGCCTAATAGGTCTATTTCATAAATCCCCAAAGTACTTTCCATTTGAGGTATTTTTTGTATGATATGTATAGTCTACATTAACCGTTTCTTTGCTTATTTTTTTTATTGACTATGTTTTTTACAGTTCCTGCAACTTTCTGGGTGCTCAGGTCACTGTTGTTGTCACATTTTGACATCATTATAGACCTCTGTAATGGCAGAGTAAATTCCATTACATCTGGACAAGTCCACATTGATTTTAGCTGTAGCCAAGCAGAACAAACCATTCAAAGAAGCTTTAACCAAATGAAAAAAGAACAAGACCCTCTGCAACTTTCATGTGAGGAATTTGCCTGACACACACATCATATATACGCATAATAATTATAGGATTGCACAAGCACAAATTGAAAATCCCAAAAACGTATAATCACTGCTGGTATACTAACATAAACTGCCCTCTCTGTGATTCACAATTGAAAACAGTGACTGATAGGTTGCAGTTCTGGGAAGTACCCTGACAAGCTTAACCTTGTCCACTGTAAAGTTGACCAAGGATGGAGAAGCTGTTAGAGATTCCAGACTCATGTTGTCAAGTTTTATAGTGTTGCAAGGTAACAGACGTATGTTGTTGACATTGTTTTCAGTGCATGTCTGCCCTGGTTCTGGAAGACATGCTGTCAGCATACCTCTCAACCATACCGAATTACTCGGTTTTTACTGAGTTTTGGGGCCCAAATGAAGGGGTGCCACGATTCCTGAGTGGCACCCCTTCATTTCCGATTTTTTTCTTTTGGTTTTCTAAATTTTTTCAAATATCCTGCTGTCGGAGCTGATGTCATCACATGTGCGATGATGTCAGCTCCGTCAGGGCTGTCAGCCAGTTGGAATTGAGCTCCTTCAGCTCACATCATCATTTCCGGCTGCAAATGTGAGCGGGAAACTGAGAACGCATTTGGATTACTTTTATTTATGGGCCGGGCTGGAATCCAGTATTATCATTAGGGAAGCAGCGAGTGGGACTCATTTGGATTAAGCAGCAGCTGCAGCTCATTTTGCATGTATTAGCAGTGAGCAGGAAACAAGAACACATTTGGATGGATTACTTAATTTACTTTATCGTTGAAGCAGCAGCTCGTTGCATTTGGATTTATTTGGTGGTCGTCGACTCATCGTATTTATGGGGAAAAAGAAGCTCGGGAGCATCATGCATCAAGTAGTAAGTGCACATCAAGGTGTGTGTCTGTGTGTGTCTGAGAATATGCCACCAGGTCTGAATAGCATGAAAGTTTTGCCATTTGCATTGGTGTTTTTACTCTGCCATTTTTATTCTGCTAATAAATATGTCAGATGTTGAGTTCCTAGTGGTTACTGACCTTTGTTGTACGTTTTTCTGCCTTTGAAAGAGAAAGTCTTGTTATTATTGTCTCTAAAGACTAAAAGAATGAAAGCACTTAATTTAATTTTCCTCTGGTGCACTTTTTGACACAAAGTGGTTTTAATTAAGACTGTATCCTGTACAGGGTGCCAATATTTTGAGTTTGTTCTTAATTACATCTTTTACTTGATAGTTAGATTTCAAATTGTCATTGGTTATTGCATCTAGCCGCTTAGTGGGTGTATTTGTTACCAATTCAATGGTATGTTTATGTAAGTTAGAGTGAAGAGAGATTTCTTGGTAATAAGTTATTTTGGTGTGAATAGGATGATGTTGCAGACTGTGGAGGTATATTTATGCAAGCAGTGTATATGCCTCATATTTTTGTTGTGGTTTTCTAGATTTTGTGGCAAATCTCTGAAGGATTGAATAAAATTCACTAAATAATGGCAGGCAATTGAATTTCAGACTTCAAATACTGAGCTTGCCATTTATTTTCTATTGAGGTGTGTGTGTGTGTGTGTGTGTGTGTGTGTGTGTGTGTGTGTGTGTGTGTGTGTGTGTGTGTGTATATATATATATATATATATATATATATATGTTCATGTGTGTAAGTAGACTTGTAGACTTATGATGGAATTAAATGTTCTGAATTGGGCAGTTTTGTCATTATTGGTTCATGCATTTTGTTTCATTCAATGAATGTGAGTTTTAAGGGCAGAGAAGTTTTAATGTTTGTTTGTCTTTCGGCTTTTCCCGGTTAGGGGTCGCCACAGCAGAACTCCAATCTGCTAATGATTGTCAGTAGATTTTTACAGTGCCGAGTTGCCAGCTCGATGCCCAACCTTCAACAAAGGCACGCCTATTCACGCATGTCTTTCGGAATGCCACTCGACCTCGGGGAGGACATGCAGACTCCACACAGAAGGCACTCCCCGTGCTAGCAGATGTCTGTTGTTTGTGCATTGTGCTATAAAATGTAAAAATAAAATCCAAATCATTGTAGAAGTAAAGCAGTATAAACATTTGTGTTTGTGGTAAATGGGGCAATATAGCCTAAGCCAGGTAGTGGGACATTGGAATGACTGCAGGGGGACTCCGGTGCCATATTTTGGTTGTCTGTTCTTCAGTTTGCGTTTGAAAGTTGGTATCCCACAATTCCATTGAAGTGGTGGGGTTACATAATTATGTATGCAAATTTCATGTTAATCAGCGTATGGATTTGTACCTTTTTTTCATGTGCCTTGTCCAGATTTTTGATATTTCCAGGTTGAGAGGTATGGCTGTCAGGGTAAATGACTTACTCCAGTGTAAGGCCCATCTATAAACAGGATTACTATGGGGATCAGATTCCAAAACACCTACTCATAGTCTGCTCAAGTGGAACAAGCCTTTTGGAGTTGGGGCCCTAGTCTTTCAGTATTTTTACACGCAAACATATTCAGTATGTTATGCTTTAGCCATACATCCTGCCAGGTTTTTGACATTTGACCTTTTGACTTTGGTCTTTTTACATTGTCTGTTGGCATTAGGGATTTAGCAGTGCTTTCTTTGAACTGCTGTGCACTGAATAAATAAGCCAGTATCTAATCCACCTCCAGTTATGTTCATTGTGTGCCCCGTATATTTCTTGCACTTTATTTAACAGTATTTTCAGTGTACATTATACCACTTGCCTTAACTGGTTGTCTGCCACTCCATTTGCATTGTGGCCCACGTCATGACTTTTTTTTTTTTTTTTATTTTACTTATTTATTTTATTTTACATTTGGTTACCGGGAAAGTCCAACTGGACACAGGTCCTTTTTCAGTGGCGGCCTGGGGAGAAAAACTCCACATTTATGAAACAGTACATCGGGCAATAACACAATGATATACATTCTGTTAAAGGACATATATGAATTATACACAACTGCTAGTACAAACAATTTACAGTTTAAAAATGCTGGTGTAAGTATTGCGATACAGAAGAGTGAGAAGTTTTCAGCTGTATATAAGAAGTGTGTGAAACGTACTAGTTGCAGAGAGATGTAGAGCAGTTCCAATATAAAATGAGTCTGAGAATAAAACTAGAGGCCTTAGATGGACATTATTTGCACAAGTGGTGTAGTGTCACATTGCATATGTAAATGCTAAGAGTGGAGACAGAGAATGAGAACAATCCATTGATAGTGTGGTACGCTCACTGTAGAGTTGTGGAAAAGAGTAGAAATATTGGATTAGTCAGAACTAGTGCAAGAACAGATTCATGCATCAGCTAGGTGAGCTTTTAGTAATTTATTCAGTTGTGTTAAGGAGGATGTAGTTGCTGTCTCAGAGGTCATAGTATTCCATTTTTTTGTCTATGTAATTTGAGAAATTTTGGCTATGAAATTTGAGAAAAGGGATGCCCCAGCTATATTACTGGCTTTTGTTACATCAAGTGGGAGTTTATTACTGGAGCGTAGAACCCTATTACTGGTGTACGGATATAGTAGATTTTGTAGAGCTGGGGTTTTCTCAAGCTGGTATAAAATGTTATGGGTCTAGTGTAAGTTGGTTGTAGAGTAGAAGTGGATCACTTTGGACAGGTCTACTTATAAGGTTAACAAACACTACATAAGTAATTAAATTAAATTTAACTTAAGGCAGGGCCCAATTATCATGGAAAGTATGATTCCTGATGGTGGTATAAATGCCATTGTATACCTGTTGAGCTGGAATGCTACCCCCTTAACCAGGCCTTTTATGCTTTGCAGCTCTGTATCATACCGTTCAACCTCTTAGCGCAGGAAATCTGGACAAAACCTAAAATAATGGGAGGTGGGCAAAAGCCCCAAAAAAGGGACTTAAATATTGCTCTTATAAACTTAGAACATTGCTAGAATTCATGGTAGCATGCATTTTCTGGAGATGCAAAGTCTGAAACTCAAATGTATGTCATTACTTAGTGACTTCAATCCACAGTGATTTTCCAGAAAATCACAAATTTTATGAGGAACAAACCAAATATATAAGGCAGAAGTCTAGACATTCTGTAAAACTCTGGACAGCTGAGAGGTATGGCATTTATGCCTCCTATTATTGTTATGTCACCCTGGAACACTTCTGTTTCACACCCCAAGGCTTCCTAGTGTATTTTGCATGTGTAGCTAACGAAAGAGTAAGCGTTCCAAATGTTCATGTCTTATTAAATATCATTAGCAAGACAGCATATGTTGGAGATTGAGGGGCCATTTTTAAAAAAGACATGGTAATCTGAATATAAAATAATTATTTTACATTGGAGCTAGCAAATTAGTAAATTCTGTGAACCATAAGAGTCCAAGGCCCTAGCCTTCAGGAACTCCTACTGGTAGTCTTGTGCTGTGGAGATGGCCTTGTGAATTTTTAATGCAAATGGGAGGAAACTGCTCTACAAAGTTTGAATATGTAAATGTTTTATTAGGATACATTTTTTTCATGTGAGAGGCTGTCTTGAAGATACCATATAAGTATAGCTATTTATATAAAGTAAGTGACTGAAAAGCATCAGAGGTGTTTTCTTTTCTCTTTTTTTTTTTTCTTTAGGAAAAAAGTACTCCTGTTAGTTTTGTCTGTTGGTGGTGTTAAGGGAAAGATTTATTATGGGTTTCAGTGGACTGGTTATGAAAGAATAGGAGAGTTAAAAAAATTGAGATTGAAGGTCATCTATGTGCTTAGATCTAAACCAAAAAAAAAGTCAAGTGCAACATTCTGAAGGACTTGCTGGACAGTCTAGTAAGACAGAATGTTTGACACAGTAAATTTGGAGTCAGTCTGGCAGTTAGAATGGAGGATTAATGCTCTCCGCTGCTTCCTGTAGTCAGAGGTACAGGATTTGATGCTATCTCCCTTTGCCTACTGTGCACACAGGTTACATGAGACGCAACATATTCTACACCCCAAAATTAGCTACTGTTGGTACAGTCAGTCTAAGTTGTTCCAGATTTTAAGGCTGAATATATGCTGTCAGTAAAGAGATATTGTTGAATATGCGACCAAACCAGGTGTGGAAATAAGATGGTGATTGAATGCAGTAGTCCAGGAAGTCATCAAAATAAAGGGGGGCTGCAAGAAAAGTGGGGAATAGAAAAGATGGTGCTGGTTAAGAAAGAATACCGGTAAGTTAGCAAATACGCTAAAGGAAAAGTTGGAATAACAAAGAACGAGGCATCAGAGGCACTCTGCCAGCTTCTAGAAATTAACTTAGCAGAGGGCACAAAGAAACTTTAGCAGATTGCAAGGCAAAGACAGAAAGATAAAGAGGATAGTCGTCGGACACCCTTCATAAGGGATAGCAGCAACAACATGCTCACCAGTCCACAAGACATCAAAGGCAGATAGGAGTATTTCCAGCAGCTTCTGAATGTAGAAAAGTCTGCAGATGCTTCACTGTTTCAGCCTATGATGAAGCGTACTTAGGTACGTAAAAGCGCTTATCTGTTCGTTTCGCTAAATAAAGAGTTGATTTTTATCTTTGGTGGTGAGTTTTGCAGTGTTTTACTTCCACTTATTGCCTTGATTGACTGCATTACTCTCTGGGGACCGTACGGAGATTCTCACTACAGCACCTATGATGAAAGAGGAAGAAGAGGGGTGACCGTAGAAGGAGTAACAACAGCAGTAACGAAAATGAAGCCACTATAAGTAGCCTCATAGGAGGTCACAGCAAAAGTAAAAGTGTAAGTGAGTTTGGGGATACATGGCTCCAGATGGAACTCATAGCAATATGGAGAGAAAGGCCTATCTCAGATGACTGGGGAAAAAGTATTCTAGTATCAGTGTACAAGAACAGAAGGGACATTCACAACTTTGGCCAGGATAGAGGTAGCAAACTCCTTTCACACTGCATGAAAGTTGTGCAGAGTGATTGATAAATGAATACAAAGAGTACAAGTAAGTAGGATGGGAGATGAGCAGTTCAGATTCAGATCAGGATGTGGCAAGACTGACCTGATGTTTGCAGTGAGACACGTAGTTGAGAAGAAGCTAGAGATGAGGAAAAAGTACAGACGTGCATTTCTAGTCTTGGGGAAAGTATATGAAATGATCCCAAAAAAAAATGATTGAGGCAGACCAGTGGTGGTTTGAAATCCTAGAAACACTGATAGAATTAATGCAAACAGTGCACAGGACCCAATTACGCAAGTATAAATAGAGTTTGGACTCATAGTGGGGTTCGCAGTAGGAATGGGTGTGCATCAGGATTCAGCACTGAGCCCACTGCTGTTTGTACTGGTGATGGACTGCATTAGCAGACAGGTATGCAGGAATTGTAGCATTATAGACAGGCTCTGAATAAGAACTTCATCAATTGATGAGGTAGTGGACTTTTAGTTGCATCAAATGGGAAAAATCAGGACAAGCTGAAAATTGTAATAGGAGGGAAAATCGTGGGACAGGTTAACACTTTCATGTATCTAGGACGGTGTCATTGAAGAGAATGAGAAGCTCAAAGCTAGAATCAGAGGAGCTGCACTCAACTGACAGAGTTTCAGGGGTCATGTGTGACTGAAGAATGCAAAAGAATAGTAACGTATGCAACCCAGTGGTGTGACCAGTGCTACTTTATACAGAAATCTGTACAATGAAGGTAGAGCAGTTAAATAAAATAGACGTAAATGAGATGTAATGCCTGAGACAAGTGATAAGATGTACACTGTGGGACAGATGATGAAATGAGGACAGTCTCAGTTGTTCCAGATTTTAAGACCAAATATATGCCGTCACTAAACAGATGATAGTATATGGATATGCGACTGAGTCAGGTCTAGAAGTAAGATACAGAAGGAAAGCTGGAATACAATGTAGACGTTCAGGCAGTCATCAGAAGAAAGGACTGCAGGAAAACGTGATGCATAGAAAAGACAGAGCAGGCTAAGAAGGAATACTGGGTGGCTAGCAAAGAGGCTATGATAGGAGTTGCAATACCAAAGAACAAGGCATCAGAGGGACGCTGCCTTGCAGCAGTAACCGACAGCTTAACGTTATGGCACGGACCTTGAATCATTTAGGTGTAATGTCAAAGGTCACCGAAAGAACATGATACAATATGCATGTACCAGATGAAGAGATAATGGTAGTTGCTGCCTGACAGAGTAGAAGATTGCTTCATAAGAAATGATTATTTTCATATTACTAGAGTCTGTTGCATGTGTGCGCTATTGCTGTATCATACTGCAGAAGATGGGATCGTGCCTCAATAGAGTTATGGCTTAATTGGATGCATAAACCAGCAGTCAATCTGCCCAAACCACATGGATTATGATTCTGCCCTGAAAAGATAGGAGTAATCCATGTGAGCTTAAGCAAAGATAAACAGCTTTCCTCTAAGGTCATGTTGAGTATGAAAATGGAACTTCTGATAATTTTTGGAAGGAGGACACATAACATCTGGCTTGCCAGAAACATTTATGTAAACTACAGCAAAGTTGTGGTCAGATATCATTTAACACTACATGGGTGTTTCCATCCACTGTTAAAGACAGTTTTGGTGGGCTACTCCTGTGCATCCAGTTATCCAAAGCCACAACTGAATGGAAGATATTTAGTCCGTATTTACATGTCGGTGCTGCTCTCTAATTCTCTACCATTCAATACTGTTCTGTAATATATAGGTTGAATGATAAATAGACAAAAATAAAAATTCCACAAGTTTTAGTATGTAATCTTTGTTAAGGTTTTATTTCATCAAATAACACATAAATGTTGATTCTCCATTCAGAGATCAGTTGTTCTGACACATTAACGTTAAACAAATATTTAGTTTTTATTCTTGCTTTTATTCCATGTTTCCTGTCATCACTTGCCTTCACTTTATCACTGATGTCAACATTTAGGTTATATAACCAGAACAGCTGGTTAACTTACATAGCCTCTGCACACTGGCATTGTGATTTTCCCTAATACTGGTCTCAGATAACAGTCAGCTACGAAGACAGCTTCTAAGATTTCTGACAATGCATTTACCAAAATCTGTATTTCTGCACAGTAGATGGTGTTGACTTTAATACAGCAAGCCACTGGTCCACCACTAAAAAAGAATACTGCTGAAGTAGAAGCCACTTTTGTTCCACTGTGTGTAACTGTGGAATAATATGATTTAAGAGTGGACATCTGCATTTGCTGCATCATATTTTCCCTCGTGCTATTACATTTTTTTAGATGTACATCTATGGATTACTGTTGTACCATAAACACTGAACACTGATTAATGGCATATTATGTATTTTTTTTAACATTCCATCAATTGTAACCTTTTCTGTTAAACCACAGCTGTACTGCTTTACTTGATTTTACAATAACATTGTCTTTGCCTGTTTTTCTTCTTTTAACGTCTTGCTTTTTGACCAACATCATAGTTCAGATTAGTCTAAGGACTAGCCTGTATGCCTGGTAAATGAATGAATGAACAAAAAAAAACAAAAATCCCTGGACTGTCACTTAGTTGTGATGGCTATTTTTTAGCATTTATTTCTTCTCATCATAGATGCATATTTTCTCCTAAAATATACGCCATTGACATATGCTGAGGACAGTGACACACTGTTTGTCTTTAATTGGCTCAGCCATAATAAATAAACAAGTAAATAGCAAACATGTAAATACATTAGAATATTTTAAAGCAGATTATAAGTACAGCTAATCCTTCCTTCATTCATGCCTTGTTTCTTTTTTGGATTTTCCCACTTAAGATCCACATTCCACATGACGCCAGAGAATGAGGGGCATCTGGCTATGTACTAATGTTGGAGTTCAGGTCATTAGTGTTGTGTCCCCTAGCCCTTTTACAGTATAAAACACAAGAAAATATTCTCTGATATTTCCCACACAGTACACCATGCCAAAATTACCTGGACTTTGGTGTGTGATACTGCTGGGTATTCACCACCTTTCCTAACCTGAGTTCAATTATAAGATTGTCATTGTTTTTTTCTTTTAGTAAATACAATTTGTCTGTCACTATTTACTGGTCTCCCACCTAATTTATAGACATTGGGTATACTTCTCTTATGAAAGACAGAGTTTCAAGTCACTGAGAAGCTAACTCACTGACCACAACTGCTTGAGAAATCAACTGGATAAAAAAAATAAATAGAAGCATTTTTTTTACAAGAACCCCCCCACCCCCACCCCACCCCGCCAGAGTTCTTAGTTCCATAAACACTCATCATGGCAAATTCTCCCAATAGAAAGGAATCGCTGCCGATGGAGAGTTAGAAAATATAACAGTAGGGATTCCCTACGGAAAATAACAATCATGGAGTTTAACTTTACCTCATTATGCTTGTTAAAAATTGGTTCATCAGTAAACTCTAACTTGACAAGCAGTAGAGCCAACAGCCAGGCTTTCTGCCACATATTGCAATTTTTTGTTCAGAAACCATTGTATCATCTGCATTCTTCAGGATTCAAATGCAAATTAATATATTTATGTATGATGTGTTGGCTGTACCTCACTCCTGGAACATTTCAGCTAATTCCCATACTTAGATTTATTTAATGTGATGAAGCAAATATCTCTGCAATGCTTTTTAGTCTGACCTGAATTTAGAGTACAGTTATTTCTTTCAATAATTCGTTTGACTATTTTTATTCTTTGCATATATTACTTATCTAAAAACTTTAATAATGTCCAAAACATATCCATGTAGATGCATTGAAATACTTCAAGCAATCTCATCAGTTCTGAGAACAAATACAGAAAATAAAAACATATAACACTACCTGATTTCCATGTATTATGTGATGCATTTGCCATTTTTGTAGATAAGCAATAAAGACCACATTGTGTTATTAGCCTTTTGAAGCCCTGGGTAGTCTTACATAGCATTCACCTGCTTATGAATTGCTTCACATCTGAAAATGAGACAGATGGTCATTGAGAGGGTAATATTGGCTGGATTCAAAGCTGTAGGGCATTTTGGCAGGTTTACTAATGCCAGTGACAGGATACTTTTGATTTTACATTTTTATACAAAGTGTGGATTGTGCTAGATTTTCTGGTAAGCAGCCCTGCTAATGATATAAATAGCACAGGCCTCCTTTGAATGATGTCTTTCTTCTTCCAAACTTGAGCTCTTTCGAATTCCAGAAGTCCCTAGAAGGTGCTACAATACAGATAATAATAAAACATATCTCCAGTCAAAGACTGTGTAAGAAAATAACAATAATTAAAAAAATAGATTAACTTTAGTGTTCTGTGCCTTGGCATGTAGCCAGAACATGAAGGAGCAGTGAAACTGACAGTCTGTGATGTTTTCTTTGCAGTCTTCTAAAGTTATGTACAAGGGGAAAAATACACTTGTAACATTTTTGTTAGGTGTACATCTTTGTATTATATCTGTATATCTGTCTTCCTTTTGCAGGGATTGTGGTTGGCATAATGGTTAAGGTGTTTACCTCATAGACACAAATACAGGCTTTGATTTTCACCTTTGGAAAATTGGCTATGCTTAAAATGGCCCACAAGGGCAGTTTGCCTAGTACTTCTATTTAAGCATTTATCCACAACTGTGAATGGGTATATTAGGATTTAATCATGGTTGTTGTGCTTTCATCATGAGGGTGAAGCTAACCATAGGTAAATCCTGATATTCCTACAAACCAGAGTGAATTAATGCCTTTATATAATGAACATTTTTTAAGAAAGAAATTGCTTACCATTCTTAAATAATTTATTTGTATATGGGTACTTCCATCTCCTTCCGTGTTGACTTATGTGGGCTGATCTACTGTGAATGTGTTTGGGACTTGCATTCCCATGCTTAAACTGTATATCACTACAGTGCAGCAGGAGAAAAGAGAATCTATATTGCTGGTTTCTTTCTTTTTTTTTAATGTTTAAAAAGTCAGGATTTTACAGGGGGCAGTGGAGAAATGCAATGAAAATAAGGTGTGTTTCTGTTTCTTAAGTTTTGCAGAACATACCTGTTTTTTCTTGTATTGTGTTGTCCCTCAGCATATGGCAATAGAAACTCTGGCTGCTCTGTGAAGACCCACCACTGGACTAGTAAACAAGGTGCCTCAGTCTTCACCACTGGCAACAGTGGGGGACGTACACTGGGAGGATAACAGGTACCCACACAGTATTTCCAGATACAACACTGTATCAGGTGGAATTTCCCTTAAGAACACACAGAGACAACAGTCAGTCCAGGGCTGGTATCTCTGTCTTTCTTTAGATCTCCAGAAAGACTCCACATTGGCACAGCTATAGAGTTGAGATCTCAGCTGAGTGGCCGAGCCAAGACCTCCAGCACCCTCTCTATCCAGCTAGTGCTTCATGTCCCTGCCAAAGTAACTGACACACACACACACACACACACACACACACACACACACACACACACACACACACACACACACACACATACACATGCACACTTTGGAGAGGCTGGCACAGGTTGACTAGGTTTTCCCCCTTTTGCCCAGACTATCAGGTAGTTATCACTGCCACCAGCCAACTCCTTATCAGCTACTTTAAGGCCCTTAACAAAGGGTGTCCAATCTTACTGTGTAATATTACTATTAATACAAATATTAATTTGACCAAGAGCAAGGCTTTTAGAAGTGGCCCACACAGTGTCACCAAATAAATATTGCAAGTACTCTCAAAGTTTAAATATCTATAGACAGATCAGCCACAATTAAATGTTTAAATATATTTACTAACAAATAATAAAAAACAAAAAAATACTCACTGTATATTCACAGTGACATCAGAGTTTAGAATCACAGGAAATATTTAAAACAAAATTGCAGGATAATCTCAAATAAATGAAGAAAAATATCTAAACTGAGCTTTGCTATATTTCTGACTATATCCAAGAGAATTATTCTGTTTCCTAGAAACTTACTTTATCTGAGCAAGGCAGATGTGGTGAATGGTTCTTGTCAGATCCAATACAGAATACAGAATGCTCTCTCTATGAGAGTTTTCAAATGAATATCTCAAATGTTACTACTGGGATAGCTGGCAGAATGATACCATTTCTTGTCATCTGATTCTATCCCAGGTGAAACCCCCACCACTGGAAGCTAGCAGTATTTAGCATTTACCTGTGAGAAATGCATAAACCTCAGATCTTTGGCAGATGCTGGAAGTCATAAAACAATCACATTCCTTTATGTTTTCAAAACTAGTAATTAGTTCACTCTGAAGACAATACAGAATGCTTCTCAGCATAGACTCTGTGTCTCTAGCTGGCTTGAAAACTAAAAGATACCATTTTTTATTGAATAGCCATAAAGTAATTTAATTTCAGCTGATTTTTTTTTTCTGAAGTTAACTTCCTGTATTCCAGTTTCCACTGTTAAAATATATACATTTAAACAGTTACAATAGTGCATATACATGTCTGTTCTATTTCAGTAGGGCACGCCGTGGTTACATTTCAAACAGCACTTTACAAAAACCTTTTCAACATACAATTCTGTACCAGGAGTTCTAATACAGTTGTAACACAAGCATCTTATATAGATCATGCTGATATTAAACAAATGACATGTAATTTACTAAATTCCAGGTAGCTGTGCTGGCAGTATCTATTTTTGTCACAAGTTCAATGATACTTTAGCAACTGGACTTTTTTATATTGGTATATGCTTGATTTGCAACTGGCATGGTGTTTGGGCTGTGCAGTCACCGTGCTTGCTTTTGCATAGCAATGAGCAGTCATTGTATAAGAACCAATAAACTCTGCCAAAACAGCAGCTCCTAATTAGACAGATGTAACAGATTTGTCATTAGAACTATAAAGCATAAATCTAAAGGATGCAATGCTATGCCAGTCAAGGTATTTTGTGGCCTTGTGTGACTGCTGTGTTTTTGAATCTGCCCTACCCTGCATCCTGCTGCTCATCACCTAATTTTGCCCTACACAGAGGGATATATCGTTCTGAATAAACACCACTTGTAATAAAAGTAAAAGAATGTTAAGCCTGTGAAATTTATCAGGATGCTCAAAGGCAGATGCTCCAGCTGGTGCTGCTGTCAGGCTTGCAAAGAGGCACAAGGCATATCCATGTAGACAGCAATATAAATATTTCAAATCTCTCTTTATATACAGATTAATGTGCACTTGCAGGTTAGATGTATACTTTCAGAATGACATGGCAGAGGTGGAAGCATGGTGCACTGCCACCGTATTAACACTGTTCCATTTAACATAAAAAGAACAAGCAGTTAATGTCACGAATGGCATAGGTATCATCCATATCTCCTGCAAAGGGGGCATCAACCTCCACCCAGATCAACACCTACTAGTATAACCACAGGAGAGAGGGACAGCAGCATCTCCTTCACATCTGTGAGATACATGTCTTGTGTGGGATGGACCCCGCTAGTCTGGCCAGCTCTCAGATCTGTGACCATTTTCTTCACATAGATCCTCATGCCTGTCACCCTTCTGTGACATTTCTTAGTCAGGCACCTGTGTCCCCTTCTAATGTTTATTTTCACATCTGCTGTTTCATCAGCCCCACAGCATTTGCCTGTGTCTCTGGTTACCCTCACACCTAAGCAGGGAAGCTTCAGAGCTTGTAGGAGGACCTTAGTCTTCTGGGGGAAGTCAACTTTTGTTTCATCTTCCTGAAAGGCACTGCACAGCAATTATAATATGGTACAAATAGTCATATGTGCACAATGACACATGAAGTTGGCATTTATCATACATATGAATGCATTATACAGTTTCATCTACTTATATTATTACAGAAAGCTGTACAATTAATGCAATGGTAATAAGGTTGCTCTGTATCCAAAAATTCGGAGCACATACTGTCAGTACTTAGTTTACCACAACCATGTCAGATGCATGCAAATGATATTTAAAGGTGATATGTGGTGTCTGTATATGCAGTCATCTCATCTCTGCCAAATATTTATGAATAACATAAAAATTAAAATGCATACAATGCCTGTGCCACTGTGCACCATGCTATCATGAGTGTGCCTGTTGCTATCATGAGTGTGCCTGTGCCACAGTGCACCATGCTATCATGAATGTGCCTGTGCCACAGTGCACCATGCTTTCATGAGTGTGCCTGTGCCACAGTGCACCATGCTATCATGAGTGTGCCTGTGCCACAGTGCACCATGCTATAATACATTGTTTGTTTAAGCACCTTCATACAGTGCCAAACATTGCAGCATGACTGGCACATGTGGCAGCTGAGGTTGAAGTGCCACAATACATCCACATATGCCTCATATTTCTGCCATGCTAATCAGTAAGACTGAAGGCCATAGGACACCAGACAGTGTAGTAGTTACCACTCACTGCCATCCTCCCCAGCCACCATTTAGACTTGGGTAGACTGTACCATGGATGGAGTTTTTGTCTTCATAACAACATGGAATAAATTACATAAACTTTCTGGAAACAATGTGTGGTAGGACGGATTTTAGACTCAGTGTGGAAAAAAAAAGTGTAACTGACCTTGGGCACTCATAAAAAGTTTGAAAATTAAAAAACAGGAAGTTCCAATGCTACTTCCTGGTGGGCTGGGTATTCACTTTATAGCATGAACAAAAGCCTGTGAAATTTTAAATCAAGCAGTCACCTACTTAAAAGTAAACTGCAAGCACACAGAAACTAAAAAGTGGGTAGGCAGTTAAAATATAAGAAAATGCCATCTAATTCAGATAAAGTTGTCAAAGTTATTAAAACAAAAAAAAGTGAATAGACTGCATCCACAGAGTAGAGTGATAAAGCCTGTATTACTTTGCAGGTGAATGGAATTTGGGTAACAGCTTGGTTACCTGTAGGACTTGACCAGGGAGGATGAGATTTAGCATCAGTTACTAGGCCTTCAATATCGGGGCGAGTGAGATGGCTCTGCCTCACCACAAGGTTGGATTTGGCACCTAGCAGGAGCACTGCATTTTACCCAGTGGAGTTAAAGCCAGCCAAACCCATGCTGATGTTGTGCTTAACTCCAAAAAACCAAGGGAATTCCATTGTGTAGGGGCATGTTTCCACTCTGGAGATATGTACATTTTAACAAATGATATTACAACAATTGCCCAACTTTCACCAGACAACAGAGGACCAATCAAAATTCACAGTCTGGAAAGAATTTATTTTTGCCATCCTCTTTTTTAAAGTGTCGGTATTACCAGAATACGTGGTATGTAATCTGTACTTCTGTTTACTAAAGATTTTCCAAATCAGGTGTGAGAGAAGAGAAGATTCAGAATAACTTAAGTATTCTTGTATCTCTGACACCTACAATGAAACTGAGCACAGCTTGCCCACTAAAGCTCAAAAGGTATTAGCACAAAACAACCAGTACATGTATTCTCCCTTTTCAGAATCTCCACAAACTCCTGTATTTTTGTTTTAAGCATCACATTTCCTTGCAAACATGTGGTGCTAACATGCAACTTTGCTTCAGTGATGTTGGTTTATACCTAAGAAAGCTGTCCACACACTTTGCATTCTGAACTATTTATTAAAATGCTCCTTATTAATTCTTAAAATATCCACAATGATGTTATTCTTCATATAGTACAACCAACTCACTGTTCTGTGGTAGACCTAACAGGCGTATGTCAAACTTCATGTGCAAATACTGACGTCACAGGCAGTATTCCCACTTCCTTCCTTCCTTCCTTCTAGGGACTTTCAAAGTAGATTAGCCAAATCAACTCATGAATTACCCAGCAACATCTATACATACGGCAGCTACTTTTTTTTTTTTTTAGATTTCTTAGTCTTGGCTAGCTTGCACTTATTCATGGTATCACTACCAGCATCTCAGTCAGTACAATCATGAAAATGAACGAGGCCTGTAGGGTTGTGCCCAGTACTCCAAAATCATATTTGTATTGTCCAAAATCTTATGATTTGGTTGACTCTGTAGAAGTGGTCATTTACCATGCTTTCTTTAGGGGTGTAAATGCTTCCAAGCTTTATATTCTTAGTGTAAGAAGAATGGAATACCAAGGCAGCGACTGAAGGTACGTCTAAATTATGAAATGCTCTTTTTTGTACCATCCTACCACATGTTATATGAATCTGTGTTGTAGTTTTGCTTTCCTTTAAGTTGATACTAACTGCATAAGACATTCTGCAGTGTAGGACCCTTTACATAGTTATCTTATGTTCCATCAACTCGAGTTCGAGTCTTGGTGACTTGATAGACTGAAGAATTAAAAATGATTCAGTTTTGTGCTAGTCTTATGAGATCCTTTAATGTATGACCTGTTGTTTTTGTGATTGTATCAATGTATCTCATTGGTGGTCTTCCTCTGCACCTTGTACCCTCAGTCTTTCCAATCATGATGCCCTTTTCCAGGTACTGTTTTTACCAGAATCTTAAATAGCCAATAATAGTTCACTATTGAGTGAACTGGTTAGAGTCGTTCAAAACTACTCGCAAACCATCCCCACACCTGTGGAGGCGGGTAATACTATTCCCTGTGCTCAGAGTAGCCCCAGAAACAGAGCTGATGATGCGTTGACGTCAGACATCAGAGAAGGCGGAAACAGCAGAACGAGAAGAACATCTACACAAAATGAGCACATTTTGAACTCTCCGGACAACTTTAACAGACTGGGACACAATGTTCATCCACATTCCAGGGGGAACGATTTTTCTAAATATTATCACATGGATTTCCACCACTGGTTAAACCAATCTTTCAGTAATGCCACCCCTGTGGTGGAATCGGAACGAAGAAACAACTCGACATATAAAGAAAAGTGTAAGACTTTTAAACTTTTATTAACCAGATATAGGAACCTTGTAGTGGAAAACTGGTATTTCAATAAGTGTCTCCACGACAATATTGTTCCAAAAGGACTGAGGATCCAGAAGTTTCCTAGTAACATTAATTATGAGGTTGAGAATGAATTGTTTAAGAATATTAGTAGCATTTTTAATGAATTTGGATTGTCTGTTATAAAAGCACTTATGAAACATAATGAGAACAAAATGATATCTGAAAAAAGTGAGATTGACAAACTGTATAAAGAAATTACTGAAGACTTACTTTTTTCTATAGAAGAATACAAGAATATATACTACAGAAATATACAAGATGTCGATACTGTTACCACGTGTAATTATAACAGGAAAACATCTAAGCTTAGAAGGGATTTGAACGAATACTGTTCTGGTATAGCATTTACAGGAGATAACCATAGGAGAACCCATTTTTTGTAGGGACCCTATCATAGACCATACACAGGTTATACCACGAACCTAGACAACTTTTCTAGAAATGAACAGGTAGAATATAGGGATACATGTAATAAATATGACAATGACAGAATATTTGATGACAATGTTAATGACTACCAGGAGAACAACTACAATAGAGAAGAATATATCCCTTTAGAAGATGCAGGCCCGAGGAGATCAGAGAGGTTAAAGAAACGAGCCCCCCAACAACAGTCATATGCACAGGTGACGGGGATTATCGATTCTACAACAGGGGGATGCACAAACAGAATTGAGAAGTAGTTTAATGGTGTTTGAGAATTCTTCTCATGTGAATACACACATTGAAAATGAGACGGGCTCTGTAATACATTCATTTTAGTTTTAATATTTTTAATTATACTGACATGGAGATTAATGAGACCTTTTTTCACTTGTTTACTAAAGGATTTACCTTTGTACCGTATAGGACACCCAGTATTGAGAGTATTTTGCTAGATGTTAAGTTATTTAGTAGGAAGTAAAATTTTACAGTTATTTTTAAAGACACAGAACTATCTGATGGACAAGGTATTTTAAAAAAACAGAGTATGTACAACCCACCACTACAGCATGATATTTTAAATTTTGAGAATGTTCTTACTAAACAAATTAGGAATAACTATTATTATAACACAAAGAAGAATGTAAGTAATTTAACAGGGGATGAAACCAAACTTGTATATGAGCTCAGTAGTAATGAAAACGTTTGAGTTATGAAATCTGACAAGGGTGGGGGTATGGTTCTAATGGACCAATGGGATTACACCAGACAAATGCTTGATATTTTAAACAACACCAATAGTTACACCCTTGTCTCTAAGAATGAAATTAACATTTCATACCAAAAGATTGATTATATTTTAGATGGCAATTTGTTACAGGGGCTCATTGATATGGATTTACATAATTATCTGAAGGTAAGGAAGCCAGTAATTCCAGCTATTTTTGGTATTCCCAAAACCCACAAATGTGTACAAGACTCTCCAATGAGGCCCATTGTGTCATCCCAAGGTTCCAAGACACAACCTTTAGCCATATATATAGACACCAAATTAAAGGGGTACCACTCTAAATATTACCATTTATTGGTAGATTCTTGGGATTTCCTGAAAAAGATTGGAAGTTTGACATACAATGAGAACGTTTATTTCATTACAATTGATGTCAAGGATCTATTTACTGTTATACCCCATTCTACAGGGTTGGAATGGTTTGAAAAGATATTAACTGAATTGGACTTTTTGCAGCCAGATGAATTTAGAATAATCTTAGAAAATATGGAGTTGGTATTAAGAAATAATTACATATTCTTTCAAGGCGAATATTACCATCAGACCGAAGGTGTAGCTATGGGGGCAGCATGTGCCCCCATGTATGCTAACATTATCATGCTACACTGGGAAAGACAGTATATTTTTGCATCTGACTTTTACCAATATATTCATGGTTATTATCGTTTTTTGGATGACATATTTATTTTGTGGACAGGACCAGAAAATACCATTAGTGAGTTTATTGAATATATTAATAACAGCACCTCATTTCTTAAGTTTAACCATGAAATGTATAAAGATACAACACATTATCTTGATGTAACTATTTATAAGGATGAAGTAGCTAAAAGATATAAATCTACCATTTATAGGAAAAGAACTTTTCCAATGCTTATTTACACTATGAGAGTGACCATCCTATTCATTTGAAAAAGAACATTGTCAAAGGGCAAATGATTTGTGTGTCTAGGATGACAACAGAACAAGAAGTTTTCTTAAAGGAAATAGACATTTTAGAAAAAAATGTTCCACGAAAGGGGATACCCAGTAGTTTTAACACAGACCATCAAAAAATTTGTAATAGAAAGAAGAGAAACCCACTACCCACCTTTACTTGGGTTTGATTACCATCTGAGGGAAACTGTGGGTATTACAAATGTTGGAAACAAACCAAATGACACCAAAACAATCCCATATTTGACTTTAACATACCACCAAAATATTGGATGGCTTAAAAAGTGTATAAATGATACTTGGGATATGTTTAGATCTATGCCCACAAGAGTGACAGTATTTCAGAATACTCTGACTTATAGTTACAGAAGGAACTTCAATTTGAAAAATATCTTAGAAAAAGGGAAGGAACAGTATTTGAATAATAGTTATGGTTATGCTACTAATAACAAAAAAGGTACTTTTAGATGTGGGAGATGTCCCCAATGTTCCTTTATAGCTGATGAAAAGATAGTGAAGTTACCTAGTGTTAGAACAACCCTGAAAGCTACAAAATACAGTAGCTGTTACACAAAAGGAGTTGTATACCTGGCCTATTGCAAATCCTGTTGGTGTCATTACATTGGGAAGACTGAAAGACACCTAAGGAAACAAATGTATGAACACATTAGGGACATCAATCGCAAAAATGAAAATAATGCACTATATAGGCATTCATTAGTCTGTATGGAAGCGAATTTTAAATTTTGGGTACTAGAGATAGTGGAACCTTTAGAAAGAGGAGGTGACTGGGAAACTAGATTGACACATAGGGAAATGATGTGGCAATTAAAACTAGATGCATGTAGTGGAAAGGGTCTTAATGACAACATTTCTATACTACCAGCATTAAAATTGTTATCCCAGGACCCTAGGAAACCATACACACATGCATAATTTTACTATACGCACATCTACTGTTAGACTGTTACTATACAGCTAGGGTTGTATATATTTCTTTTATATGCATACAAATGTATTTTACATTATATATTTTTTATATTTAGACTTTATATATTTATACACATTTTTATATCCTATTATATACATTTTTTATCTGAATATATGTTTATATATACATATATATATATATATATATATATATATATATATATTTTAGATTAGTTCTAGTTCATGTATTGTATTTGTATTTTATATATATATATATATATATATATTCATATATATATTTTTATATATGTTTATATTTATGTATTGTACATTTTATTCTAGGAATATACCTATGTATGAAGAGACTTATACCAACATTCAATACAGGTTGTTATAGCACTTTAAAGGAATGGTGGATAGTTAATTAATTATCAATCAATTATGGAAAGCACATTAATCATTGTCATTGGCTATGATATAAATGAATGCCATTGATTGCTTTTTTTGATTCTGAAGAGGTCTCCGGTACAGAGACGAAAGCGCTCAATCCTGTTTTACTTTTGTTATGGAATAAAGTTCATATTTTGCCACTCTTGTTTCTTCCATTGTTCCTGGAATTATTGGTGGAGTTTATGAAGCAAGAAGACAGCCTTTATAGATCCGTGGTGCTGTGTTTTATTTTTGGTACTGTTGCTATTTTTGAATGTATCTCATTGGTGGTCTTCTTCTGCACCTTGTACCCTCAGTCTTTCCAATCATGATGCCCTTTTCCAGGGATCTTTCCCTTCAAACCATGTGACCAAAGTATGACAAATGTAGTTTTATCATTTGTGTTTTGAGTGGCATTTCTGGTTTAATTTCCTCTATGATTGACTTGTTGGTCCATCTTGGTGTCCATGGTACACACAGCATTCTTCTCCAGCACCACATTTTGAATGAATCCATCTTCATTTGGTCTTGTTTCCGGATTATCCAGCTTTTACAAATGTAGTTGACAACCGAGAATGTGAGAGTCTAAACTAGTCTTATCTTCATCTGCAGTCTGATGTCCTTACTTTTAAATATTTTATCTTGAGACTTTATAGCAATCTTTTCCAGTACCAAACAACATAGTATTTCCTGAGGTCTAGTTGAATCAGTGGTTACAAGGGCACCCAAAAGGTTCATATTCGAAACCATCTCAGTTTCTTCTCCATCAAGCTGAGTTTTATTAATCTTATCAGTTGACCTAATCTTGGTCTTCTTCATGTTCGGTTCTAGTCCCATTCTTCAACTTTCTTCTTCCACTTTCCTCAGCAGATGTTCCATATCTTTCCTTGTTTCAGTCAGCAGTGTTATATCATCAGCGTACCTCAGATGGTTTATCAGTCTTCCACCTACATGTATTCCAATGTTATCCTCCTGTAGAATTGCTTTTTAGAATATGTCTTTGGCATACAGATTAACAAATCTTATGAAAAGATGCAGCCCTATCGTACACCTTTTTGAACAGAAAACCAGCTTCTGTTTCCATATTCCATTTGAACCATAGCTTCTTGGCCATCATAAAGAAGTATTCCGATTTGCCATAGAGTTGTCAATCGTTTTTCATGATTGACACAGTTGGTTTCTAATACTCCTTAATCATTTCTAGTACCCTTCAAGTGTTGGCAATGATATCACTTGTTCCTTTTTCTTTCCTGAATCCTGCTTGAGATTCTGGCAATTCTCTGTTGACATATGACTGCAAGTGCTACTGGATTATCTTTAGCAAGATTTTGCTTGCGTTAGAAAGTAAAGCGATTATCCGGTACTTACCACGTTCCTTGGCATCTACTTTACTCCAGGAGCTTTGTTGTTTTACAGGGCATCAATTGCTGCAGTAACCTCTTCTTTTAAAATCTCTGGATCTTCTTCTGTTAGGTCTTCATCTTTATGCTCCTCAACCTCTTCATTTTGATAGAGATTCTTGGTATAACTCCTCCATCGTTCTTTATTTCTCTCACGTTTTTTCTGTATCTTTCCATGAGCATCTTTCAGCATTCCCATTCTTGGTTGAAATTTCTACCTTATCTTTTTGATGCACTGGAAGGCTAATCTGGCATTCCCATATACATTTTTGAATTAAATCTGCTGGCAGATTGTGCTAAAGTATTGTTCCTTGCTCATTCTGTTTTCTCATTGAAATAGCCGAAGAAACGTCATCTTTTTCTCTCAACAGATATTTTGGCTTTAATTCTTTCTTCTATCTGTTTAACTTCTTCAGATATCCAAGGTTGCTTCTTCTTCTTCTTCTTCCTCTTGACTTGCTTTGAAAGTGTTCTCTTGGCTTCCTCTATTATTGTTGTCTTTATTTCAAATAAAACTTTTCTGGGGATTTTATATTCTGCATTTAATACTTCAGATTGATTGTTTAGTCTTCTCCAGTATTCCTCAGGTATGTTATCTAAATCATAATCTGCCCTGGCTGTCTGATTAACTCTTTTCTTTTGTAACTTCACTTTGATTTTACAAACCAGAAGTTTATAATCGGTGCTGCAGTCCTATCCTGGTCTTGTTCTAATTGTCATGAGTCCTGACTTCCATCTTTGGTTGACACATATATAATGATTTCGGTACAATCTGTTCAGTGATGTCCACATGTAAAGTCAATGCTTATGATGTTGGAAGGATATATTCACGACTGTCAGACTGTTGGCTATGCAGAGTTCGAAGAATCTGCTGCCTGCTACATTTCTGTCTCCAACACTTCACCTTCCTGTCTCCAACACTTCACCTTCCAACCACTAAACCTCCATTTCTTTTTCCTACATTTGTGTTCAGGTTTCCCATGATTATTAGTAAATCTTGTTTGGATGTCTGTTCTACCTCCTTTTGCAGCTGATCATGGAAAGCTTTGATTTCATCATCTTTGGCATTACTCGTCAAGGCATGGACCTGCATGATGGACATGTTAATTGGCACTCCTTGACAGCAAATCAAGATCAGTCTGTTGGCGATGGTGTTATATTTCGGCACTGTCTTTGCGAGTCACTTGTTCACGATGATCGCAACTGCATTCTTTCTCTGTGTTTCATGGCCACTAGAGCAAACCCAGTGCTCATCCAATTGGAAATGTCCTTGTATGGTCCACTTTAGTTCACTTATGCCAAGTATATCCACATTGGTTTTGTCCAGTTCAGATTTAACAATGTTTAGTTTTCCTTGATTCATGATTCTCATGTTCCAAGTTCCGAGTGTGATCATGTCTTTGCAACTCCTGATCCTTTCTGTTGGTCTAGCAACTTCAGCACCAGGACAGCCTTGTGGGTTTGATACATCAGCATCAGAAACACCAGAAGTTCTTCAGTTGACCAGTTGGTCTTCACTAGTAGCATGGTGAGTCCCTTCTAACCTAGGGGACCATCTTCCAGCACTATATTGAATTTCTTTTTGTTCACTGTCCATCAAATTTACTTGGCAAAATACAGAACTAGATTGCAGGGCCTTTCTTCTGCACAGGGTAGATTTGATGTTGTCACAGTTGTCACTTTGAGAGTGATCATTCACATCCAACACTGCCCATCTGCTCCTGCACAGATGGGTGGAAACCTCTTAGTCTGAAACCTACACTGGAACCCACCTTGGGAGACCCTTGTGGTAGTCAGACTACTGATGGCATTGCTTCCACCTTCATAGATGCACACAAGCCCTGACAGCATAACTAGCTAGGTTTCCCATGCATAACAAGCTTCTAAAAATTTTATTTTCAGAGCTGATATATCCCTAGGTTGTACCAGCAATGCATATTGGGTTAAGACTTTCTCTCTCTGTTTCCCATTTACACATCATGTGGTATATCAGGCAACAAGCAATTTTCAGCACTTGTTTCTGTAACATACACAGGTTTTACGGGCTCAGGATGCTAGTCCAAAGCCTAACTATTCACAGAGGGTGCACCACACACATACGCATGCATACACTCATACCTAGAGCCAATTTAGACAGTCCAATCCACCTACTGCATTTCATTGGAATGTGGGAGGAAACCAGAGCACCCAGAGGAAACCTACATGAATGCAGGGAGGAAATGCAGACATCACAAAGAAGGCACCTCAGCCATGAATCCAACCAGAGAACCTCTTCCTGTGAGGCAACAAGGCTAATCGCTACACCACTGCACCACCCGTTAAGTCTTTACACATTACCTAAAAGCAGAGAAGGGTATGCTATTTTTATTTCCTTTATATGCTTTCATAGCAGAATACCAGAAGTAAAATCTCATAAATTGAGCTGTGACTAAAATAAACTATGCTTGTAAATCTTCAGATATTCACATTTTGCTCACTGAGAAACCACAAATCACATGTCCAAGTGTGGTAAGCTACTTTTTCTTCTTTATATGCTTTGATAGTAGAATAACTGAAGTAAAATGTCATAAATTGAGTGTGCTACCTCCTATGTGACTATCAAGTGTGAGTAAAATGAACTATGCTTGTAAATCTATATAGTTTCACATCATGTTCCCTGAGTAACCACAAGTCACATGTCCAAGTGCGGTATGCTAGTTTTTCCTCTTCATATGATTTCATAGAAGAATAACTGAAGTAAGATGTCATACATTGAGTGTACTACCTCCTATGTGACTATCAAGTGTGACTAAAATGAACTACACTTGTAAATCTATAGAGTTTCACATCATGTTCACTGAGAAACCACAACTCACATGTCAGTGCCCACCTTATTTTTAGCAAGTTTTAGTTTATTCTCTGCTTACATAATTTCTCTTGTAAAACAATCAGTTGAGGTACATGGACTCAGCTGCAAGGAATATGCTTGTGTTGCATTGCAGAAAACAGGAAGCACTTTTTTCTGCACTTGCATCTATTGTTCTGTCACAGTACCATATGACTGTATGTCATGTGACCTGAACAAAGACCCAAGCTAGCTTCAGTGCATTTAGTAACTACAACATATCTTGTTCATTACTTTTCCAATTTCATTATCATAAAACAATTCCTACATAACTCAGTTATGTACAACAATAAACCCAAACAGCTGTTTCCAGTCTGTGTATGTCAAAATTCTGCTTCTATAGACATCAAGGAAATTTCACCTAATTGACGGTCTCTCTGCCCAGCAAAGGGGAAAAGCATAATCATAGCTGGTTACACAGACAGAATGATGTATGAGTTATTTACATTTTTCATTTAATACAAAATAAGAAAATGCATAATGGAAAATAAACAGGTGACAAGATCAACCGTTTATTTTCATGGGTTTTCATAAAGTTAGCAGGAACATTTAGACAACAAACAATTTTATTTTATTCAGTTTATTGTTTTGCAACTGCATTGGTTATAAATACATTGACTTTAGGATGAGTTACTATATTGGCTACTTGCCAGGTGTGCTACAAATTTTGATAGTCTTCTGTATAGAAGGCTGAAAGTAATTTAATTTTGTAATACTGTTTCAGAATGTAACAGCAGTGTCAGTGACACAACTAGTAGCACACTCACCTTTGATGCAGAAGGCTGCAAGTTCTATTCCCATACAAGGCAGAGTGATTGCTGACACTGCCGTGTAGCATAGGGGAGTTCAGTGCAATTGGTGGCAGCTCAGGTGAAAGTAAAATATCTCATTGCACATATTGAAAAGAGTAGGGTTCCTTTATTAAATACATTACCTGCACTATTTACATGTATAGTCTATACACTATTTGCTATTATTTACAATTTTTTGCAACATTTTTTCATCATTTACTTGGCTTTATGTAAATGTTAATTTCTTCATCATATACATTCATTTTATGGCCCTCACCCATTTTCCTTAACCAAAATTTTATTTTTTAGTATTTCTGCCAATATTCATTTCCCGTTAAATGTAATCTCATTCAGTCTTTCATTCCATGTTGTCCATATAATACAAAACACAATTTTTCTTTACTACTTCCCTTCCTTTATATTTGTATTATCCATATTCCAGTCATGTCTATATGCATATATTCAACTTTTTTAATTCCTTCCAAAATATTATCTTCACATATCTTTTCCCAAAGTTTCTTCACCCTTTTACATTCTAAAAAAAATATGTTCTGCTGTTTTAACTTCTCCATAATTATTATATGCTCTTTCTTCTATTGTTTTATACAGCATATTCACTTTTTCTGGCAGTTTTTTATTTATTAATAATCTCCATAAAAATATTTACATTCTACATGTTCTCTACACCATTCTGTTCTTTTATCAGTTTGACCTTTTCCGTCTTCGTTGGTTAAATGCAATAATAGTTATTCATTATATTTAAATAACATAATTTTGTATGTTTTATGCCTATTTTTAAGAATAAGGGTGATGTGCAGAGCTGTAGTAACTACAGAAGGATAAAACTGATCAGTCACAGCTTGAAGTTATTGGAAAGAGTAGTGGAAGCTAGGTTAAGAAGGGAGGTGATGATTAGTGATCAGCAGTATGGTTTCATGCCGGGAAAGAGCACTACAGATGCGATGCTTACTCTGAGAGTATTGATGGAGAAATATAGAGGTCAGAAGGAGTTGCATTGTGGTATTGCATGAGGAAGTCGGGAGTGGCAGAGAAATATGTAAGAGTGGTACAGGATATAGGTTCATAGGTTGGTACTAGGCTATCGGCATTAGGGCCTATACAAGCCTAGCCATAACAATTCCCTGGCTATTTCTTCCCACACTATTTACTTTCCTGGAACCCTGTCTAGCAGGGTATATGTACAAGGGTATTGTGGCAGTGGTGAGGTCTGCAGTGGGAGTGACAGATGCATTTAAGGTGGAGGTGGGATTACATCAAGGATCAGCTCTGAGCCCTTTCATATTTGCAATGGTGATGAACAGGTTGACAGATGAGATCAGACAGGAGGCCCCATGTACTATGATGTTTGCAGATGACATTGTGATCTGTAGTGAGAGTAGGGAACAGGTTGATGAGACCCTGTAGAGGTGGAGATATGCTCGAGAGAGGAGAGGAATGAAGGCCGATAGGACTAAAACAGAATATATGTGTGTGAGTGAGAGGGAGGATAGAGGAGTGTTGAGGATACAGGGAGTAGAGTTGGCAAAGGTGGATAAGTTTAAGTACTTGGGATCAGCAGTTCAGAATAATGGTGAGTGTGGAAGAGTGGTGAAGAAGAGAGTACATGCAGGGTGGAATGGGTGGAAGAGTGTCAGGAGTGATATGTGACAGATGGGTACCATTAAGAGTGAAAGGGAAGGTTTACAAGAGCGTAGTGAGACCAGCTATGTTATATGGGTTGGAGACGGTGGCATTGACAAAAAGGCAGCAGTCAGAGCTGGATGTGGTAGAATTAAATATGTTAAGATTTGCACTTGGTATGATAAGGATGGACAGGATTAGTAATCAGTATATTAAAGTCAGCTCAGGTTGGACGGTTTGGAGAGAAAGCCAGAGAGGCGAGATTGCATTGGTTTGGACATGTGCTGAGGAGGGATGCTGGGTATATTGGGAAAAGGATGTTAAGGATGGAGCTGCCAGGTAAGAGGAAGAGAGGAAGGCCTAAGATAAGGTTTATAGATGTGGTGAGAGAAGACATGCAGGTGGTTGGTGTGTCAGAGCAAGATGCAGACGACATGAAAAAATGGAAACAGATGATCCGCTGTGGCTACCCCTAATGGGAACAGCTGAAATAGAAGAAATACCATACTTTCCTATTTCCTGTAATATCTCTTATCTTTACTTTCTACAATATTATTTTGTTTCTGATATTCTTTCATTTCCCCCTTATACCTTCTTTCTCTCTTGTACATGTACTCAGCAAACACCTTATTTTTTATACTTTTTCTTTCATTGTTACACTTATTAATGATCCATTGTCCCCTGTTATTTATCTCAACACTTTATATAAATTTAATGATGCTTCAAAAGCCACTGTATTTATTAAACCCCACCCTCCTTCTTATTTAGCATATAAAATTCCTCTTTTGGATTCAGTCTTGATCCCCATATAAGTGAAACCACAGTAGTCTTTATTTTTTTCCATACTTTGTCAGAATCATAAATACATTTGCTACATATACAATTTGTCCCATTAACACAGAGTTTACTAAATACACCTTCTTTCTTTATGATAATTTATACGTTTTCCAAAATAACTTATTTTTCTTAATTTTATTATTATATCTTCCATTTGTTTTTTTTTTTTTCCATTTAATTCCTAAATGTTATATCCAATATTTTATTTCCTTGAGCTGAATATTCCCCACCTTACCTTCTCCTAATCCTTTAATCTCATCACTATTTATACTCATAAACATGGTCTCTAGGTACTCATGTAGATGCTTAATAGTTTCCTTTATCTATTCTTTATTTGTTGTCATTACTATGTCTCTATATCACAAAGTCAAACAATAAAAAGAGGGAATGTTCTTATATCAAACATTAAAAACCAAAAGCAGTAGATGTCTAACACACGGAACAGCGATTTTATTCCCGGGAAAGAAAATCTCTGCTCTGAAAAAGAAAAAAAAATCCCCCACAGCACCCCTACTTAAATATACCAACTCCAAGATCACACCACAATGGAGGAAATGGCAAAGTCCCAAAAACAGCCCAGTGATTTTTTTTTTCCCCTGGGAAAAAAAATCGCTGTTCCATGTGTTCGACATTCAGTGCTTTTGATTTTTAGTGTTCAATATAAGAGCATTCGCTCTTTTTGTCATTTGACTTCATGATATAGACCCCATTACTGTTATATCATCTGCATATGGAATCATTATTGATAGTCTAATTCTTTCTATCATCTTGTATTTTGCTACTTTTAATGCAATATTAATTTTACTAACAACTATATTCATAACTAACACAAATAAAATGCTACTCACTGGACAAATCTGCCTTATACTATTTTTATATTGATTTCTTGACTTAGCCACCCTTTCACTAACACTTTTAATTTATTCTTTTCATATGCAGTATAAAATATCTTTTGTATCCTCTCACTTATATTTTATTCGTTCATTACATCCCAGAAAGTTTCATGTTGTAACTTGTCAAAAGTTTTATTTAAATCACCTGCCATCATTTTAGTTCCTTTTTCCTAGTCACAATATCATACACAATTTTTCTTATTATCATTAATAATTTTGACTACCAAATATTGTCTTTTAATATTTTATTTAATTTCTAGTTCTTTTATTTCCATAAAAATTGTATAATCAGTATTATTAAGTGTTATCGGTCTCCAATTTCTTATGTCTACTTATTCTCCCTCTTTCCATATGAATTTAATTACTTTGGCACATCAAACCATTCATTTAGTACTTCCACAAAAATATTTATTTTTCTGCTCTAACAAATTATATATATATATATATGATATTCTATCCCATCTGGTCCTGTCACTGATTCTACATTCACTAACCTTAACATATTATTCAATTCTTCCATAGTAATTTCTTTTTCTAATGCTTTATTATCTTGTTCTGATAGTTTGCTTCTTTTTCTTATTCTTTACTATCTTGTTCTGGTACATTATTTTTTTTTCTTTTTTCACTTTCCATTTGCTTTCCTTTTTCTTATTACTGTCTTTAAAAGCCTTTTCTGTATATACTGTTACTATACTTATTTACTTTTTGTTTGTGACAGTGACTTTTCTCATTGCTTATTTCTCTTATTGTCCTTTTATTTTTTTACTATCCTACTCAGATATGGTGCTACTTCTTCCCTGTAAAAAAAATGTCTTTTTTAAACAACTGTTGCTTTTTAATCTTCTCTTGATTCATTTAATGTATTTTTCTCTCTTTCAAAATATTCTTTCTTATTCCTTACTAAATCTGCAGAAGCCTTATTACTTATTTGTATTTATTCTTTCCCTCTTTTCTTTTTATGTCTTGCCATTCCAAGTAACATTCTGTATATATATCTTTCAAACTTTTCTACCGTAATATTCATTTTTTGTAAAATACTCTCATTCTCACATGGTCTTTTCATAATTGTCTGATTAAATATACCCCTTCCTCATTTAACTGTTCCTCATTTACTCTTTTAATTCCTTTACCTGTTTTTATATATCTGTTTCTTGCTTTGATCTCTGTCCATATGGTCAAATGATCTGAAAATCCTGTACATTCTGTGCCTTCTTGCATTATCTTTAAACTTACAGAAATTATAAAGTAATCTATCTCAGTTCTCAGATTACTTATTCTGTATGTCCACTGTTTTCTACCCCGAGTACATAATTTTCCATTTTTAATCACTTCTAACATTAATTTCACATCTCCACCTTTTTTTCTTTTTCCTCAAATCATAATCAAAAGCCCCCAGTAATATTTAATCCGTATTCACATTTAAGTAAAATCTTGATAAACATACCCTGTCATTCATCGTCACATATGAATAAACTGCTCTAATTCTAAACATGTCCTTTCTATCTCAAATCGGGTCTATGTTCAGCTACTGAATTGAAAAAAAAAAGCGAACTGTGAAACACCGAAAACTAAATCAATGAGACAATCAGAGAAGTGGAAAATCATCAAATAAAAGGACATTGAATGGCCATAGTTGGTCAACATCACACACACAACTAACCAAGGTGGGGGGGGCTGCTCCCCCACACCCCCTAACTATATACACCAACTCTAGATCGCACTACAGTCAGGAAAAGGGAAAATTTTAAATATTTCCCTTAACTTACGTTATGTATCACATTACTTCCTGGTTGTTGGCCATCTATCGCCATTTGATGTAGTTTTTTTCAGTGCTGCTTTAGTTCACCGATTGTCCAGTTTGCTCTTTTCTGTTTGGTGTTTCATGGTTCACTGTTCTTCAAATTTGGTGGTTGAACAAAGACCCATCAGATCTGTTATAGCTACTCTATTACCAACATAATGTCCAAACTTTTATTGAATTCTTACACAATATTCCTATACACAAGCATGTTTTCTTTTTGTATATTCCAAATTATCTCACCCGCCATAATTTTTCTGTTTGTAATCTTTCCCCTTCTGTTAATATTTTTATAGTTTCTAGAATAATTACATCCATGTCCAGTGTTGTGCACCATTCTAATATGCCTATTATTCATGTTACATTCTTTATACTTTTCACATTGATTGCTAACACCAAGTCTTCAGTTATTTATTTCTTGTTATTTTTTTTTTTACTTTAATTCCCTTCTTCTTCTCCTTTACCTTTTTTTATATTATTTTATACCTAAGCCTATGAATTTTCCTTTCCTATCTTTACTTTTTTGCTTTTACTGCTCTCCAATTCCCCTCTTTTATTCTGCTTCACTTAATTCTGATATTCCCTCATGTCCTTTTTCCTTTTTTTTTCAACTGTTTTAATATTATCTATGATTATCTGTTGATTCTACTCATTTTTCTGTATTTGTTCTATTTCTTATTTTATCCTGTCTCTTGTTCATCCTCTACTTCAATTACATCCTTTTTACTTTCCTTACAATCTATCCATAAATGCCCCCTTTTTTCACATTTAAAACATTTCAGTTCACGTTTTTACATCATGACCTAGTTTGCCACAAATAAAACATTTCCTTTTATCACAATTATTATTGATTAAATGGCAACTTTCCCCACAGAAAAAAAACAAGTTTTTTGTTGGCCCCAATATTTCACTGTGCCTTTGTGTCTATCTACATATATCATACTTGGAATATGTACATTTTTCCTTTTCCGTTTTAATACATTCCCACCCCCAGTCCATAAACCTGTAAATTTTAGTAATGCCCATCATTTCTTTACAAACAGCCTTAAAATATTCTTTTAGTGTTTCTTTTTGCACGTCATTTTGAAAGTTTACATAGTTTTTCTCATTTTATTTCTCTGTTAAATACTTGAAAACACTTATAAATTGTTACAGTTTTTCTTATGCTGTCCCAAAAACTTTTACATACATAAGTTCATAGGTTGATACTAGGCTATCTGCCCTAGGGCATTTATAAGCCTAGCCAGAGTGTGTTTGGCTTTCGCCACCCTTTTAGATTAGTTGACTGTGCCTCTGTATAGTAGGTCACAGACGGTAGCCCTTTTAAGGTTAGTTTACTGTACCTCTGTCAAGCAGAGACACAGAAGAGATCCCAGGGGTTAACTTACGATCTTCCATCCACTCGTCAAGATTTCTCTTGAAGAGGGTCAGGGAGGGGCTCTGCCTAACATGGATTGGGATGTTGTTCCAGAGTGAAGGGAGCCTCTAGGATATGAATCTGTCCCTCCAGCATGTCCTATTTATTTCTGTGCTGAGGCTCAAGTCCCTGGAGCATGTAGCTCTATGGGATTTGGATTTCCTGAGGTGAAGCATGTCCATTAATTCTGGGTTGGACATGGCTTTATACATCAGACACAGATCGCCTCTGAGTAGGCGGTACCCAACTGAGTAGAGCTGGAGTTTCTTTAGCCGAACTGCATAGGGCATCTGTTTGAGCCCCTTGATCCTCTTGGTGAGGTACTTTTGGGTTTTTTCCAGTTGCTACAGGTGTCGGATAAGGTACATCCCAAATGGGGCATTGTATTCAATTATGGGCCTGATAAGTGATGAATAGAGGGGCACAATGACCTCTCTTGGTCTAGATGTGAATCCTTTCATGATAAGGTGGGCTATATAGAAGGTCTTTCTAACCACTTTGGCAATGTGATTGTCAAAGGAGAGATTGCCATCTACTTGGGTCCCCAAGTCCCTAATTACTTCTTCCGTACTTAATGGATTACCACCTATGTGGTAATTTGTGGGCACTTTGTTTTTCCAAAGGGGATGACTATGCACTTTTTGGCATTTAGCTTTAGGCCATTGCTCTGGCACCAGTTATCCGTCTCTGTGAGACCCTTTTGGAGGATGCTTGTGTCAGCCAGAGAGTCAATTACGGCACTCAGTTTGCAGTCATCTGCAAACTTGGTCAGCCATAGTCCACCCGTGTTAGCCTGTACCTCAGAGAAATATATACCGAACAAGAGAGGTCCCAGGACTGAGCCTTGTGGGACGCCACTTGTAACTGGTTTAGAGTCTGATATGGCACCTGCTATTCTGACCACGTGGGTTCTATCCCTGAGCCAGTTTGCAACCCATCTTGTGACATAGGGGTTGATATTTAAGCTGGTGAGCTTATTTATGATGCCCGAGTGGGGTACTGTGTCGAAGGCTTTTGCAAGGTCCAGGTAGGCTGTGTGGACTACCTTCCCTTCATCTATGGCTTTGGTAACTGTTTCAAAGAAGTCGACCAGGTTCAAGAGGCAAGATCCGCCCGTAACAAAGCCGAACTGGGTAGGATCCAGTGTCTGGAGGTTCCCAATGTCTTTGTTTATGATTTCCATGATGATACGCTCCATAGCTTTGCAGACCAGGCTAGTCAGGCTTATAGGGCGATAGTTTCCGGGGTCTGTTGTTTTACCACCTTTGTGGAGTGGGACCACTGTTGCTGTACGCCATTCCTTGGGTACATATCCTGTAGTAAGGCTGAGATTGAACAGTGACTTTATATGAGGGTTTAGTTCGTCTTGGAGCTCGTATAAGACGCAGCCCGGGACACCATCTGGTCCCATTGATGCTGTGTTCTTTGCTTTGGAGAAGGCAGCTCTCACCTGTGCATCTGTGATCTCAGGAAGGCTACACTCTGTTGGGATAGACATTTGCTCTTTTGGGGGGGAAGGGGGGGAGAAGTTTGCACTGAACCTTTCTGCCAGGATGTTGGCAATGTCTGTGGGTTCAGTGTATTTTTTTGTCATATTGCACTAACTCAGAGCATATCTGGGAGTTGCCTCCCAGATTTCTGACATAAATAAAGAAGGCCTTGTGATTATCTTTAGTGTCTTGTGCAATTTTTCTTTCGAAGCTGGCCTTAGATGATTTTATGACGGATCGTAGTTTCTTGCTAGTACTGATCAGAGACGCCTTCCCTTTTTGGGATTTTGCTCTATCATGTAGTAGCTTTCTCCTTCTGTTGTATAGCTTATTTATGGCCGGGGTCCACCAGACATTGTCCAGATTCAAATATAAGGTCACAAAATATGTCTTTATTAATATGAATAAATGCTCTTACCTCTTGTTGGGAAGACCGAACAGTGTTATTATATTAACCCTGATATCATACCCATGTAGTCCTTTTTCTTTTTTGCTGCTAATTCCTACTAAGTACTTCTTTTTTTCTGGATTCTATCTTCTTTCCTTCTCATTTTTTCTCCCTCTTTTATCATCTCTGCATACAATTTACTGCTTCTTCTTCTTGTATTCTGTAGATTATATCTCCCCAGGAAACTTCTGTCTCTCACTCTCTGGTTCACTCTGCACCAAAAGTCCCTGTAATAAAACATCCTGCAACCCTTGTGACTGCAGGGTTATTATAATGCATCTGTCCTGGCTTTTGCTCACTCCTTTGAGCAGCTTTAGTTGAAAAACGTCCTTGAAATCTTGAGAAGGTTCGACTATCTTCCTCTTCTCATCTCAATCCAAAGCCTTCTTTACATTTCTCTTAAACCCCTTCCATGAAGGTTCGACTGCCTTCTCCTTCCTCACACTGATTACCATCTCATTCTGTGAAGCCTCAACTGCCTTCTTACCATACAAAGCATTTGTTTGCTCTAGGTTGCTTGTACTATCAATTTCTGTTCTCTCAGAAGAGAACAACTCATTGCTACCATCTCACACACCTGCCATCATCCTACCTGCTTCTCTGGGCCACCACTGCACCCAGAATGGAAGCAGGAGGTGTAACAGTTTAAAGCATCCTTGCTCAAAAAGAGTAGGGAAGTTCCCTGATGTCCTGGCTAAATTTCCCTACTAGTATGAATACCACTTGGATATCTCCAGAAAAGAGGCTTCTAGCCTAATGAGATTAACCTGATCAATGAAGGGTAAATAAAAATGCCATGTAGCCAGATTGTATTCATGATATTACTTTTAAATAACAATAAAAGTAAAATGTATCCAATTTATGTCAGACAAGCTATCATTAACGGATTAAAATGGCAAATCTTTGTTATTTTTGGCTAAAGTCAAGCTCTAACCACTTACTCCAAAATCTGCAGAATATGTATTTGTGTTTTTTCTTACTTTATTTTGCTCTTGCGTCATCTTAAAAGTACTCAATTGTATTTATTACTGCTTGGTGTAACTCATTGTAAGCCTTTTAGTTTAAGCACCTGGGCTTCAGACCAGTTTTACATTAGGAAGGTTTGTGGTCTGCACTGTAGTGGCAGAACAGGTAGCTTACATCCTTCTAAGTTGGGAACTGCTGATTGAGGGCTCAGTGTCTGTTATTCTAAAAGTGTATTAATTCTGGTTTAAGCACTTGGGCTTGAGGCCAGTTATTTTACATTAAGAGGGTTCGTGTTCTGCACTCTTGTGGGAGGAGAGGCTGGACTCTGTCCTTCTGAGCTGGGAATTTCTGGTTAAAGCTTATAGTGCCTGCATATTTGAACTGCTTCTTACTGAAATTGGTACACCTCGTTTGGCATAGACTAGATCCAGACCTGCTGAATCTAGCTTTGTTTGTATAACTTGAGCACTAATCCAGGCATTTTTAAAGTATTCAGTTGTATTTATTACTGCTGGTAGTAACTTGATTAAAGTGTAGCTATCATTTCTAAGTCTTTTGGATTAAGCACTTGGGCTTCAGACCAGTTGTTTTACATTAGGAAGGTTTGTGGCCTGCACTGTGGTGGCAGGACAGGCAGCTTACATCCTTCTAGGTTAGGAACTGCTGATTGAGAGCTCAGTGTCTGTTATTCTACAAGTGTATTAGTTCTGGTTTAAGCACTTGGGCTTCAGGCCAGTTATTTTACGTTAGGAAGGATTGCGGTCTGCACTCTTGTGGGAGGAGAGGCTGGACTCTGCCCTTCTGAGCTGAATAAGCGACTTTTCTTGATACTAAGTATAACTGTTGTTGCTTTCCACATCTGAATACCTAGCGACTGTATTTCGCCTGCCTTTCTGTTACATTGAAGCTGTTTTTACTGCATTTAACTTAATATTGCACTTGGAATCCTTGTTTGTTACTATTTGACTGTATTTGTAGCAAATTCTTCTGTGTAAGCTGTAGTAGCTGATTCATAGCATTTATAAGTGTTTGCTGTACCTGTTTCTGCCTGTTTTGTGAAAAAAAAAAGAAAAAAAAAAAAGAAAAAAATATCTCTTGTTTTTCCTGCTTTACTAGTTTAGTCCAGTTTCAGAGTTGCTGATTCCTGGGCTTTGGTTGTAGTTCCTGTGTACTGTTTCCTTGCCTTATTTGGGGGAGAGGAAGTTACCTTGCTTACCAGTGGGAGTGGGAAGCATTGAGCTGCCTTTTGTCCAGTTTTGTGAGGTTTCAGCCAGTAACTAGTAGTTTATTGGTCGTTTTGGGCCAGTTTCTAGCTTTTTCCAGCCCCCTGGTATAAAACGCGCGTTAGCGCGATTTAGAGCGGAGCTGCCACTGTTGCACACTAGGGCAGCGCCGGTTAGGCAGGTTTAAACTATTCGGGCTACCTAAAGTCCACTCTTCAAATTTTCCCTTAAAACTACCTTCCTCGAACTATACTACTGATCTAATCAGCTTATCCTATAACTAAAAAGATCATCTCCACTTGACTCCAAGTAGACTATTCTCTATCTGTTAAACCTAGCACTTGCTCCTACAGTACTTATTACCTTGATACGGCACTCTTGTCATAGATAGTACCCCAAAAGGTAACCCCCATTTCTCGGTCACCCACGTCCCCTGAATCTTTTTAAAGTTTTTGTCTATCCTTCTAGCATGTCGAGGATCAGTTGCTAGTGTCCTCTCCTGCTCAGCTGGTGAACCTGGGAATACTGAGGCAATGTTACAATTGCCTCATGTACACAGACAACCCTCTCCTCCTCCCACAAAACACAAATACATGCGAGAGATGCAACTATACGGCCAAACTGGAGGCTGAGCTCTCTCAACACAGGACTGGCAAGACCAGTCAGGAGGAGAAGGTTACCACACACACTATAGACCCAGTCTCATATAGCACCATTACAACCTCAAATCATACACATAAACACACAAAGACATACTCGGAGGCTCTGATCAAAAATCTACCAAAACAGCAGAGGCCACCAAAGCAGACACCCAAACAACCACCACCTCAGAACACAACACCTGCAACACATAGACCTCACAGTCAGAGTGTCAAACAGTCACAGCCCTTAAGGCCAAACACAATGCCAGACACACTAGTCATTGGTGACTCCATAGTCAGACACACTGATGTCCCGCTCACCAGACTGAGTAAGGAGAAGGTCACAGTAAGCTGCCTGTCGGGCGCTAGAATCCGCCACATAACGCAAGCACTCAGGTCTCTCAACAGCAAGTACAAATATGACTCAGTCATTGTCCACGCTGGTGTAAACGACCTGAGACGCACCTCCTTGGACTACATGAAAAGAGACATTGAGGAGCTCTCTGACTATGTAGCCCAGGCAGGTATGACCCTGACCTTGAGCAGTATCCTACCTTCACCAAGAGTGATGCCACAATACAGAGATAAGATGATCAGCTTTAACAATTGGCTTAAACACTGGTGTCATTCAAAGGGGATCCAGTATCTGTCTGCCTGGGATGACATGCTGGACAAGCCACGCTGCTTCAAGGGACGGCTTGCACCTGTCACCCTGGGATTCGGATATTGGCAAAGGCTCTTGCCACCCCATAGTGCCTTTTTAGGCAAGGCTCAAATTCTAAACCTACCACCCTAGAACACAAAAAGGAAAAAACTAAGGGTAATGCTGCTCAATGCCAGAAGTCTCAATCTCAAAATGCACGCACTCGAGGCCCTTCTCAGTATGGAGAACATCGATGTCTGTGCTGTGACAGAAACCTGGTTCAAGGCTCCTGAGAGCACCCCAGCGCTATCAGGTTTTACCTCATATCATGCGTTCCGGCCCCAAAATCCGGACAATACCAAGAAAGGAGGGGTATCCATATTCATTAAGGACACCCACACCTCAAGACTGGTGGCAACGCACGATGCATCGGAGACCATCCAGGTGCAATTAACCATAGGCAAGACTGCTCTGCAAATTGTAGCATGTTACAGGCCACCCTCACAAACTCAGGAACCTCACATGGCCTTCCTGAAAACACTAGAGGGATAAATGTATCACCAAACACCATCATACTAGGTGACTTCAATTACCCTAATATAGACTGGGAACACTACTCAAGCCCAAACACCCTAGCCCAAAAGTTCCTGGAATTCATAAACTCAAATGCCATGGAACAACTAGTCACCATCCCCACAAGAGGAGATAACATACTTGATCTCATCATCACGAACATGGGAGCACAATGTTCAACACCGGAAGTATACCCTCACTGGTGAGATCAGATCACAAACTAATCTCGCTGGAGGTCCTCATCCCACCCCACCTGAAATAAAAAGACCACAGTAAAGAACTTCTCAAAAGCCGACTTCACACTTCTAAAGACTAGTGTGGTCTCCTTTAAGGCCCCGAGCTGGTGGAAAACAGTACTCAAGCCGCTGAATCACTTACAGACGCCTTCTACCAGCACCTGCAGGACTGCATGGATAAGGCAATCCCAAACAAAACAAAGACTCTTAGTACCAAAGGCAAGCGTCCAGTCTGGTGGACCCCAGCCATAAACAAACTCTACAATAAAAGGAGGAAGCTACTACAAGATACAGCAAAATCCTTAAAAGGTAAGACACCCTTGATCACTATAAGTAAAAACTAAGAGCTCTCATAAAATCATCCAAAGCAAATTTCGAGAGAAAAATAGCTAAAGACTCAAAAGACAATCATAAGGCCTTCTTTAGCTATGTTAGACACCTAGGAGGAAACTCCCAGATATGCTCAGAACTAGTTCAAAATGATGTGAAGATTACTGATCCTACAGACATTGCCAACATACTGGCTGACAGGTTCAGTGCAAACTTCTCCCCCTCCCCAAAAGGAGAGATATCTATACCAAGCGATTGCAGCCACCCAAACATCTCCAGCGCCCAAGTGAGAACTGCTCTCTCCAAAGCAAAAAACACAGCATCCATGGGACCTGATGGTGTCCCCGGCTGTGTGCTCCACGAACTCAATGAGGAATTAAACCCACAGCTAGGACAGCTGTTTAATCAAAGTCTTACCTCTGGATCATTGCAGGAGTGGCGCACTGCAACTGTGGTCCCACTTCACAAAGGCGGTGCCTCCACCGACCCTGGAAATTACCGCCCATTAGCCTGACAAGCCTTATCTGCAAAGCCATGGAGAGGATCATAATGGACCTCATAAATAAAGACATAGGGAATTTGCAGACTTTGGATCCAACCCAGTTTGGCTTTGTCGAAGGCAGATCATGCCTTTTAAACTTGGTTGACTTCTTGAAACAGTCACCAAAGCCATTGACGAGGAAAGGCAGTCCATACAGCCTACCTCGATCTGGCTAAGGCCTTCGATACAATACCCCACTCGGGTATCATTGAAAAACTCATCAGCTTAAATGTTAACCCATACATCACAAGATGGGTTGCAAACTGGCTGAGTGACAGAACCCACAGGGTCAGAGTTGCTGGCGCCATGTCAGACTCAAAACCTGTCACAAGTGGTGTCCCACAGGGCTCAGTCCTGGGCCCACTCTTGTTTGGCATCTACTTTTCCAAGTACAAGCAAACACAGGAGGGTTATGGCTGACAAAGTTTGCAGATGACTGCAAACTGGGCCATAGTAGAAAACACATCTGACACAGATATCCTTCAGAAGGGTCTCACAGAAGCGGATAACTGGTGCCAGAGCCACGGCCTGAAGTTAAATGCCAAAAATGCATAGTCATACCCTTTGGGAAAAACAAGGTTACCCCTAGCTACCAAATAGGTGGCAATCCACTGAGCACAGAAGAAGTTATCAGGGACCTGGGGACCCAGGTTGATAGTAGTCTGTCATTCGACACCCATGTAGCTAAAGTAGTTAGGAAGACTTTCTACATTGCCCACCTTATCATGAAGGGATTCTCATCTAGATCAAGGGAGGTCATAGTCTCCCTTTACTCATCACTCATCAGACCAATGATTGAGTACAATGCCCCATTTGGGATGTATCTGACCCGACACCTGCAGCAGCTGGAGAGGCCACAAAGTTCCTCACCAAAAGGATAAAGGGTCTCAAAATCTGTCCTATGCTGCCCGACTGAAAGAACTCCAGCTCTATTCAGTCGCACGCTTGCTCAGAGGTGACCTTTGCCTAACATACAAGGCCATGTCAAACCCAGATTTGATGAATATGCTTCACCTCAAAAAATCTAGATCCATCAGAGCCACAAGGGCGGGAGACTTAAACCTCGACACGGCTATTAATAGGACGTGCTGGAGGGATAGATTCATTACCCAAAGACTCCCTATGCTGTGGAACAAAATCCCGGTACATGTGAGGCAGAGCACCTCGCTGGCCTTGTTCAAGAGAAATCTTGACCAATGGATGGGAGATCGCAGATATACCCCAGGGATTACCTCAGTGTCACTGCTCGACAGAGGCACAGCAAAATAATGGGTATAGTTCCCCATACTAAAGGGGTGGCGTAAGCCACAAAACGATGGGCTAGGCTTGTAAATGCCCTCGGGCAGATAGCCTAGTATAAACCTATGAACCTATGAACCTATGTTTAACTTTACAGAATTAGCCAAGTAAAATTTTAAGCTTATGCTAATCACAATAGTCAAGGTTTTACTCCTACCTTATTAGTAGTTACTAGTCTGACACACAAAGACTTAAGTATCTTGAGTTGCATGGTAACATTCAGAGAGTGATATTTTATTATAAAAAGTTAATGTGTCAGGAAGCTACAGAAACATATTTAAAACATTTGTTAGATAGTTCATAAAAAACATACTAAGTGGGTTTCACATAAAATTTCGGTATTAAGAAATTTATGGATGACAGTATGAAGCTGTCATTCTTGGAGATGGTGGTATCATGGTGGTATTTACTATGTATTATTGTCACACACTTTCTGTATAAGTAAATATGCAAACGTGTATTTTTTCTAAAAGAAGTTGTTCTTCTAAAATTACAAGAGACCTAAAAAAATTACATTTTTACCAAGACTGATTTGCCTGTAAGTATTTTATGGTGATTTTTTTCCAAATCTTCTTGAGGAAAATGGCACAGAAAGTTCTTGGTACTACTTTAGAAGCATATGGTGAAGGTTAGTGAAAAATGCTTATCCAAATACAGAACAAAGAGAGTTAATTTAATAGAGAAAAAAAATTTAATTAGAGACATCTGACCACAAATACGTAACAAGAACAATGAGTATATTGCTAGAAAAGTGGCAGGCATATCACTGAGATGGTCTAGGCACAGATTAGGAGCAGTTATGAATACATTTAAACATGAAAGAAATGTAAAGTTACTTTCCTACTGTTATTAAGGGACCATAAGACAAGAAATAGTAAGAGTGCCAGTACAATGAAATATGTGTTAGACAAAGTTGGGGCACTGAAATTTGGCCATAGGTGAGTGCGTACATGCAAGTGTGTAGTACAGCCTGACCTCATATGCAAAAGTGGGAAAACTGTATCAAATGCTTTGGAGAGGTCTGCAAATAAGGAAGTAGCCATTTTACCTTGATTTTGCCTGTCATTGAATACAGGTTATAAAGAGATGATGAATTATAAGTTAACACATTTATCAAAAATTTTAGATAGAATAGAAAGGATGGCTATAGTTCTGTAGTTTTCTAGTTTGACTGTTTTACCACATTTATGTAATGGAATAACACTGGATTGTTTCCAAAGTTTGGATGCCAAGCTTTCTTGGAGAGAGCAGTTTGTAAGTATAGATACTGGGTAAGTGAGGGCTTCTGTGGCTGTTTTATAATGATTTAGCAGCATTAACTATATGGATGTAGTTCACTGAATGTAATAAATGTAAATGCTCTGTAAAATAATTTAAAATTGTATCCATTGTGTGTTATCCTGTTTTATGCTATACTGCATGATTTTGTGACCTAACCAGTGTCAAATAATAATCCTTATCAAAGTGCCTCATTAAATACACAGATTCATAGGTTCATAGGTAGGTACTAGGCTATCGGCCCTGGGGCCTATACAAGCCCAGCCAAAAAGGTACCCTGGCTTTTGCCACCCAAGAAAATTATTTTCCTGTGCCACTGTCGAGCAGAGCCACAGAAGTGATCCCCGGGGTAAATTTCCTATTTCCCATCCATTCATCAAGATTTTTCTTGAAGAGTGCTAATAAGGAGCTTTGTTTGATATAGATAGGTAGTTTATTCCAGAGTATGGGAAGTATCTGGGACAGGAATCTATCCCTCCGGCCTGTTCTGTTTATTGTGGTGACAAGGTTTAGGTCCATAGAGCATGTAGCTCGGAGGGATTGGGATTTCTTTAAGTGGAGCATGTCCAACAGCTCTGGGTTTGACATAGCTTTGTATGTTAGGCAGAGATCACCTCTGAGTAGGCAATATGCGACGGAGTAAAGCTGGAGTTTTTTGAGACTGTCTACGTAGGGCATCTGTTTGAGGATGGTAATCCTCTATTGAGGTATTTCTGTGGCCTTTCCAGTTGTTGTAGATGTCTTGTGAGGTATATACCAAAAGGGGCATTGTACAGTACTCTATAATGGGTCTAATGTTTGATGAGTAGAGGGGAACAATTACCTCTTTTTTTCTGGATGAGAAACCTTTTGTGATGAGGTGTGCCACGTAGAAGGATTTCCTGACTACTGTGGCGATGTGATTATCAAAGGAGAGACTACTGTCCACCTGTGTCCCAAGGTCTCTTATCACACTTTCAGTGTTAAATATACTACCACCTATGTTGTAGTTCATGGGTACAGAGGTTTTACCAAAGGGGATGACAATGGACTTTTTGGCATTGAGCTTGAGGCCATGGCTTTGACACCAGGCATATGTCTCAGTGAGGCCCTTTTGTAGGATGTCCACATCGTTTTGAGTTTCGATTATGGCTCCTAGTTTGCAGTCATCTGTGAACTTCATTAGCCAAAGACCTTCTGTGTTAGCCTGTACTTCAGAGAAGTAGATACCAAACAGGAGAGGACCCAGGACTGAACCCTGTGGTACTCGCTTGTCACTGGTCTGAAGTCGGATTTGGAGTCTGCTACTTTCACAGTGTGGGTTCTGTCAGTGAGCCAGTTGGCAACCCATCTTGTGACCTACGGATTTATACCTAGTTTAGTGAGTTTATCTATAATTCTAGAGTGGGGGATGGTGTCAAAAGCCTTGGCAAGATCTAGATAGGCTGTGTGAACCACCTTACCCTCGTCTACGGCTTTGGTGACTGCTTCAAAGAAGTCTTATCAGGTTTAGGTGACATGATCTGCCTTTTACAAACCCATACTGGGTGAGGTCCAGAGTTTGGAGATTACCAATGTCTTTGATTATAAGATCCATGATGATATGTTCCATGGCCTTGCAGACCAGGCTCGTCAGTTTAATGGGGCGGTAGTTCCCAGGGTCCGTGGTGGCTCCCCACTTGTGGAGTGGGATAACCGTCACTGTGCACCATTCAGCAGGCACAAAGCCTGAGGTGAGGCTATGATTGAACATGGTACCTAGGTGGGATGCCAGTTCATTCTGTAGTTCGTGTAGAACGCAGCCTGGAATGTTGTCTGGTCCCATGGATGCTGTGTTCTTGGCTTTGAAGAGTGTGTTTTTTACCTGTGCAGCTGTGATTACAAGAACTTTGCATTCTTCCAGTGTAGAGATGGGCTCTTTAGGGGGTGAGAGGGAGGTAAAGTTAGCACTGAACCTATCTGCCAGGATGTTGGCAATATCAGTTGGGTCTGTATATTTAGTGCCATTGTGCTGTAACTCAGAGCAGATCTAAGTGTTGCCATTGAGATTCCTGACATAGCTATAGAATGCTTTGTGGTTGTCTTTAGAATCAGTGACAATTTTGTTTTCGTAACTAGCTTTGGAGGATTTTATCAGGGATCGCATCTTCTTACTGAGGCTGACCAGGGAGCTCCTCCACTCATGGGATTTTACTCTCTTTTGCAACAGTTTCTTCCTTCTGTTGTACAGTTTGTTTATGGCAGGGGACTACCAGATTGGCTTCCTTTTTTTGAAGGATAGCATCTTAGTTCTGTTTGGGTTAGCATGATCCATGCACTTGTGTAAGTGCTTATAAAGTACAATTGTGTAGAATTCAGTAGTCGTAACTGTTTTGCCCGTCTGCATGGGTGTCATGAAGTTCACCACTTCTGTCTTAAGAAGCATGAAGTTGGCTTTGAAAAAATTTTTTACCATGGTTTCCTTAATGGGGGGTGGGGGCAGGATGTGGATATCTAGGGTAATTAGCTTATGGCTGGATCGGACCAATGAGGCATTGACTTCAGGTGTGGAACACCAGTCACTCATGTTGGTAATGACTAGATCTAGGATATTGTTGCCCCTGGTGGGGGTGTGGATACGTTGATCCAGGGCAATGGAGTTTATGAATTCCAGAAAGTGTTGAGCAAAGGAATTGGTACATGAATAGTTTTCCCAGTTAATAGTGGGGTAGTTGAAATCGCCCATTTTTAGGGTGTTTGGTTGAACCCTAGTATTTTCCAGTACATCAAGAAAAGAGGAGTGGGAATCCTGGGGCATGGTGGGGGATCTGTAGCAAGCTACAATTTGGATTGCAATTTTGCCAAGAGTTAATTGCACTTGGATAACCTCAGCTGCATTATGCTGAGCAACTAGCCTGGAGGTGTGGATATCATTAATGAATATGGACACACCTCCGCCTTTGGTGTTCCGGTCCAGGTTACATTTTTGAAAAGTGTGGTATGAGTTATAGCCTGGTAGTGCAGGGGTGCTCTCTGGAGCCTTGAACCAGGTCTCAGCCACTGCACAGATATCGATGTTCTCCATTTTAAGGAGTGCCTCGAGTGAGTGCATTTTGAGATTTAGACTTCTAGTATTGAGTAGCATCACCCTCAATTTTTGCTTGCCTGTTCCTGTTACGGTGGTAAGTTTGTCATTTGAACCTTGCCTAAAAAGGCACTATAGGGGCAGCAAGAACCTTAGCCAGTATCCTGAATCCCAGGGGGTGACAGGTGCAGGCCATCTCTGCAAAGTATCATGGTCTGTCGACCATGTCATCCCAGGCAGACAGATACTGGATCCCTTTATAATGACACCAGAAGCTTAGCCAATTGTTGAAGTCAATCATTTTGTCCTTGTACTGCGGCATCATTGTGGGTGATGGCAGAATGCTACTCAGGGCGAGGGTCATACATGCCTGGGCTACAAGATCAGAGAGCTCTTCCATGTCTCTTTTCATGTAGTCCAGGGAGGTACATCTCAGGTCATTCACACCAACGTGGACAATGACAGAGTCATATTTGTACTTGTTGTGGAGTGACCTGAGTGCGTGGGTTATGTGGCAGATCCTGGCACCCGACAGGCAGCTGACAGTAACCTTCTCCTTGTTTAGCCTGGTGAGTGGGACATCAGTGTGCCTGACTATAGAGTCATCTATGACTAGTGTGTTGGGTATGTTGTTTTGCCTTATTGGCTGTGGTTGAGTGGCACACTGAGTCTGCGGGCTGTGTGTCATTTGGGTTGTGTTGGGGGTGGAGGTTGCTTGCATTTCTGCTTTGGAGGTCTCTGTTGCTTGAGCAGATTTTTATTGAGAGCCTCTGTGAATGTTTTTGTGTTTCTATGTGTGGATTTTGGTGGTGTAGATTTAGTGAGATTATGTGATGAGTGTGGTGTGGTGCAAGTGTTTACCTTCTCTTCTTGACTGTCAAGTTCAGTCTTGGTTGGAGAGAGCTTTACCTCCAGTTTGGCTAGATAAGTGCATCTCTCACAGGTTGTAGTGTTGGGTGGTAGGAGGAGAGGGTTGTCTGTGTACATGAGGCAATTTCTACATTGTCCCAAGATGCCCAGATTCATCAGATAGACAGGAGAGAACACTGGGAGCTGACCCTTCGACATGCCTGAATAAAAAACAGTTTTCCTCTAGATAAGTGAGGAAAGTGAGTACAAGAGCTGTTTTTCTCTAAGGAAGCGAGGAAAGTAAGTACCAAAACTGTTTTCCTCTAGGACAGGTAATGAGGAAGGTTGAGTGCTGTAGTAATTAGTAGGTTATTTAGTGCTTACAAGTTCTGAACAAGTGCTGATCACGAATAAGCAAATTCAAGTGCTGAAACTAAGAATCTGTATCTGGACTAAACTAGTTACAGGAAAGGGGGGAAACAAGTGCAAATGTGGGCTTTTAAATCAGAAAGTTGAGAGAGATGGAAAAACTGGCCAAACAGACAATAACTGCAATTTCTGGGCCAGAACCACTCCTTATGTGGTAGATAGGTTACCTAGTGCTTACTACTCCCACTGATAAGCTAGAAGGCTTCCCTCCAACACAGAAAGCTTGGGGGGGCTCAGAAGCTTATATACAGTCCTGGATACAGCAAATCTGAATCTGGACTACACTAGTTACAGGAAAGGTAGGAAACAGGCTTACATTGTATATGTATATGTATATATATATATATATATATATATATATATATATATATATACAGAAAAGTAGTTAAACAGCAGTAAAAACAATTCAAATGCAGTGCAAGCTAGCACACTTGAGTATGTAGTAATGTTAGACCAAACAGTTTAAAAAAATGCAATTAAATTAAAAATGACTAAAAACAAGTGCAGAAGGAGTCTGTTAGGTAGAATGAGGTAAAGAGATGGGAATGGGGGTCCCAGATGATACTGAATCTGGTGTCTTAAGAGTCGTGCATGACTGGGCCAAGAAATTCAAATGAAAATAGTCTTCCTTTTCCCTGCCTTTTGTCAATAATATATATCATGAGGTTTAAAATGAGTGTATTCATTAATTCATTTGAAATGTACTGTGGAAGCCACAGCAAATGGTACTTCTGCTGTACATTTGGACAGTTAATATAAGGCCTGGTTGTGGTTGTACTCAGCAAAATAAAATTAAGCACATTATTGAATACAGCATATAGTGGAGCTAACTAATTTATTCATTATTTTGCCTGCTTATAATCCAGGTAAGTAAACTGATCAGTTCTGTTCTTTTTCATGACCTAGCCCACAAGAGCAACTCCATGTGTAGTATATATGGAGAGTATGGAGTAGCCATTTATACTGAGTTTTGGAGGGGTGAGGAAGTTGTAATAGCTGAGTAAAACCCTAGGCAGATACTGGTAAAGACACAAAGTCACAAACACATTAACTAGGGCTCAGGATCAACCCATGGGTCCTGATGTTGATAAGGCAGAAAACATTAACCTATAAACCATCAATGATTAATGTGCTATGGCTCAGAAAGATGAAACTCTAAGTGCAGCTCTGGTGAACTAGGTTTAACTACTGAGCCTGGCTCTGTAGTGCCATTCCACAGGATAAGGGTGTAACCCTGTGTTTGGCTTGTCAATCCTGGGGAGGGTGGTATTCTGTTCCATTCCAGATCTGCTAATTGATTGAGATCATGAAATTAAGTAGTAGAGTAAAAGGGCTTATGGCAAGCAGTTTAGCCTGTCAGCAACTCACAGTACTGCACATGAATTTTGTTTATATGTGTGAAACATACAGGCGCCACTGGATCAACACTGATGCCCAACTTCACTGAAGCTTCTGTTGGCTACAGCAGAAGGGGAGGGGATAGGAGTATATTAAAAAACTTCTGAGTCATGATCCCTGATCTTGCCTTCATCTACAGCTGTCCTTGAATACAGTGGAGGCCTGAACTAATAAGATATTAGGTGCTAGGGATTGAAGGCTTTGAGTTTAGAGGGGAAAATGATTTAGGGGAAAAACATTGAGGACCGTTGTATTCTGGCATGATAGCTGTAAAGACTTGGAAACAGCTTTTTTTTCCCTTCATTTGGTAGGAGTGTGCCAACATTCATAAGTCTGACCTTGTGAGCTTGTGAAGATGAACTTAGGATAGTCAATTTAGTTGATTAATTCTCTGGAAATATATAAAATAAATTATGACTGCAATTAAGTTAATTCTACAAAATAAAAAAAATAAAAAAGTTTGCCTACAAATTGTACCGTTTAGGTCTATTCTCAGGTCCCCACCTGCAGTCTTGCATTACTGTGACAAAAATATTTAATCCTTACCAGCTCACAGCCAGTCCTTGCATTTTCCATTCCATGAGTTTCTGTTATGACCTCCCATTCCTTAGTACCCATTATCCAGTGTTCCTAGCTGAATATCACCCCTGTACTCTCAAAAATATGCACAGACCATGCACCCCCCACACACACACACAAGCACATGTATTTGCAGATGTTTTTGGTATAGGCAGTGATTATTTTTTTCACTTTTTATTTATATTTTACATAATATGCAAAAGTGGTTTATATTCCTAGTATTTCTGTAGCACATTTTTCTCACCACTTGCTAATGCTCCTCTGTTACAGTGAATAAAATCTTCTTCAAAACTTCAGCTTTTACTCTGCCATGGTAATAAATGCCAGTCTGCTTCAACATATTTATTTATTATTTAAAGTTGTTTATCATGGTAGAGCACTGATCAAACAATGACCAGTTACAGGCTCAGCCGAGTAAAACTGTATTTGAGCCATTTATCGTCCTGAAAAGTTAGTCAAAGCTTCACAAGGGTAAATGCTCCTATCTTTAAATGGGTAGGTCCGATAGTTTATTTGACTGTTACCTCTGGTGCATGTAAGGTATGTCATTTTAAGTGCAGCACACTTTGGCACAGACTCATAATGACTCAGCGAAGTTAACTAGCCAAGCAAGACTATTTTAAGTAACTGGACAGTATATTGCAGCCCTTGTTAGAAACTGCTTATGAGACTCAACAAATCATAAAATAAAACTAACCAAGGAAGTATTCACAAGCAACGTAATGGGGCAAAAGGAACTGATTGTAAGGAGGAAATTAAGAACACAAGTAAAGCTAGCTTTGGTTACAACAGCATATGAAGGGATTATTCTGTAATAAGTAGCAGAACATTTTAACATTTTAACATGAGTAGCGTAATTGAGCCTAATGAATTATGGTCTGCAGATTCTGGCTGTAATTCATAGACATTCTTTGAGCAGCACAGTGCAATCATGCTTATCTGCTGTTACATGACTTTCTAAAGCACTAATTACAAATGTATGTATAACTGACTACTGCTACTATGCATTCATTCTAGCTCAGCTCAGAGCTGCTGTACAGAGTTAAAACTGAGCAACTGCAGCAAACTCTGTGAATCTCTTGGTATACAATGGAGCAAAGAGAGCATACATTATTTATTTATTTAAATTTGTTGACCGGGAGTGTCCGACTGGACGTGGGTCCATTTTCAGCGGAGGCCCGGGGAAAAAAGCTCCGCAGTAAAATAAACAGACAGTAGTTACATTGGATTACATAGCGATTAACAATTTAACATAGAAATTACTTACAAAATATTTACAGATGAAGAACATAGTACATCAGTAGACAACTAGAATCTTTATCTGTGAAGTACATAACAGGCATTAACAAATATAACAATGAGAAGTTCCTGCTGTATAACAAGTACTAGGCTTATGAGCATCTGAGCTTGCTATAATCAAGGTAGTTAGTGGAGTGGAAAGAAATGTAGTAGTTGGATGGGGTGGATGATATTAGAGTGGGAGTTGCAAGGGCATAGCCAGCATGTTTTTAGGTGCACTTTTAATAAAGTTTTGAAGTTGGTGCATGATGGTATGGAGGTAATTGTGGGTGGGAGTGAGTTCCATAATTTGGCTATGGCGCAAGAGAATAGTGCTTCACCAGCAGAGTTATTGGCTTTAGTGATCTGCAAGTGATTTTTGTTGCTGGATCTTAGAGGTCTGGTGGTGTGATAGGGTTGGAGTAGATTCTGGAGGGATGGGACATTTAGTGGATGGTTTACTAGTTTGTGGGCGAGTGAGAGTTGATACCACTGAAGGAGGTGAGGGAGTTCAAGCCAGCCCAGTTCAGCAAGTGAGAGACAGTGGTGACTATGGTAGGATGCCCCTGTGGCGAATTTGGCGATTTTGTTGTAGCAGGTCTCTAGCTTGTTTAGATCACATTGCCTTAGGTTGGTATATACTGGAGAGGAATAAAGTAGGGTGGAGATAAGGTGGAAATTTGCTATTGAAATCTTTGCTGCTTTGGTGAGAAATTGTTTATTTCTGTATAACGCTCCTAGTTTTTTGTGGACTTTTTTTATGGTCATGGATATGTGAATGTCAAATTTTAGTTTATTGTCTATTTCCACTCCTAGCAATTTGGTGTGTTCAGTTGGGTATATAGTGGTGTTGTCTTTTGCTGTGATGTTAAAGTGAGAGTTGTTTTGAGTATGTTTGGTGGGTTGGAAGATGAGTAGTTTAGTTTTGTTTGGGTTGAGTATTAATTGGGCATCGGATAACCATGTTTCAACAGAGGAAATGGCATCCTGTGTGACTTTTTGCAGTTTGGGTAGGGACTGGGCTGAGCAGATGATGGTCGAGTCATCTGTGTATTGGATGAGTGTGCCATGTTTGGTGGCAGAGGCTAGATTATTGGTGTAAACAGAGAAAAGTAGGGGTCCAAGGATGGATCCTTGGGGAACCCCTATGGAGACAGGTAGTTGGGGAGATATGTCATTCTGCCATACAATGGATTGTTGGCGGTCAGACAGGTAACTCTGAAACCAGTTGGTGACTGATTGTGAGAAGGATAGGTTATTGAGGACAGAGATAAGTTGTTTGTGTGGGACCATGTCAAATGCTTTAGATAGGTCTAGGAAAGTAGCAGAGTAGAGATAGCCATTGTTTTTATGCTGAAGGATAGTGTTGGTAAAGGAGAGTAAGGCAGTGGTGGTGCTATGGTTTGGTCGGAAACCATGCTGAGTACTGGAAAGGAGGTTGTTAGTAAGGAGGTAGTCTGAGACCTGAGAGTGTATGTATCTCTCTAGTATTTTGGAGAGTGGAGAGAGAATAGCTATGGGGCGGCAATTGGTTAGTTCTGCAGAGGGTCCGCCTTTGTGGAGGGGAATTATATGTGAGACTTTCCACAATGTGGGAACGTAACTTTCTGACAGAGATCGGTTAATCAAGATGGATACATGGTAGGCCAGAGCATCATCTGCGATTTGTAGGTATTCACTTGGGAGGTTGTCTGCTGCTAATTTGGTGGGTTTAAGTTTAGTTAAGAGTTTTTTTTATGTTGGAGGTAGGTACAGGAGAAAAAGAGAAGGCAGTGGGGAGATTACTAGTTGAAGGTGTGGGTTGGAGGGGAGGTGGGTTGTGTTGTTTAGCTAGTGATAGTATGGTTTGGGTGAAGTGTGTGTTGAATGAGGTAGCAATATTTTCTGAGGAGTGAGGGATGTTAGGAGGAGGGGTACTGACTTTACCTGGGTGGAGGATGGAGTTTATGGAGGACCAGAATTGTTTGGGGCTGTGTTGTGAGGAGTCTAGGGCAGACTGGCAGTATTGGAATTTGTCCTGTTTTATTAGCTTATTGACTCTATTGCGTAGTTCTAGGAATTTCTGTCTAGCTGCGAGGGTTTTGGTTTTGCACCAGTGCTCCCAGGCTTTATCCCTGTTTTTCATTTCTGACTTAGTGGTTTTCTGTAGCCATGGGGAGGGTTGTGCTTTGGTTCTGGAAAATCTTATGGGGGCATGGTAATTAAGGATGTTCAGGAAGGTAGTATTAAAAAATTCAACTGCGTCATCTAGACTGAGGTACTTTAGAGCATGCCAGTTACATTCTTTGAGGGATGAGATGAATGTGAGTGGGTTAAAGTTTATTTTTTTACGTATTTGACGATAGATGACAGGTTTAGCCTGGTACAGGTATTTTTTGAATAGGAATGTTGGGGAGTGATCACTGAGGCTATCTGATAAGCAGCCTGTTATATATGACTGGGGTTCTTACTGACTAGTATCCAATCCAGGGTAGTGTGCTTGCTGGAGTTTTTATTTATCCTTGTTGGTGACTGGACTAGTTGGGTGAAGCCATGAAGGTGTACATGATGGGTTGGATTGTTGCCAGAACAGGATTGCCAGTCAATATTGAAATCACCTAAGATGATAGTTTCTTGGGGGAGATGGTGGGTAGACCAGCTGAGGAGGTTTTCTAGTGGAGGGATGTTTTGGCCAGGTGGGAAGTAGCATCCAATTATGTTGATGGGTTTTTTTTTGGTTAATTTTGAGGTTGGTATATATTATTTCTTCATTGCTTATTTGTGGAGCTGATGATTTTAAGATCTGGATGTTTAGATGCTGTTTAAATATTATAGCTACACCACCTCCTTTTTTGTTTAGCCGGTCTACTCTTAGTATGCCGTGACCTGTAGGGAGTATTTGCTCACTGGTAATGTGAGGTTTTAGCCAGGTTTCTGTCAGGATGACTATATCTGGGGAGTACAAGTCTATGGTGGCATGGAGTTCATGGACTTTGTTGGATACACTTCTAATATTTAGGCTTAGTAGAAGTAGTTACATACTAAGGTTACTTCTGGGGGAGGGCGTATAGTAATGAGAGCATACATACTACAGGTACTTCTGGGGGCCACGTAGATTAAAGACTAACATTATAAAAGTAGGAGTTTGGGAAAACAATATTTAATTAACATTTGTTAACCGGGAAAGTCTGACTTGGAACAAAGCCAATTTTTAGCGGAGGCCCAGGCAGAAACACTACAGATGCATGTCTTTGTAACATGGGAGGAAACCGGAGCACCCGGGGGAAACCCGCACGAATGCAGGGAGGACAGGTAGACTCCACACAGAAGTCACCCCAGCCGAGAATTGAACCAGAGAACCTCTTGCTGTGAAGTGACAACGCTACCGCTTCACAACTGTGTCATCCATATAAAAAGAAAGGTTTATCAAAGTAGTGCATTACTGGGCTACATGTGTATTCTGGCACTCAGTGTGTGAAAAAAAAATGATTTTCTATCACAATGACAGAATATTAATACTCTGGTGGACAAGGCCATGTGGCCACAACTATCATAATAAAATCAGGAGGAAAATGAGGGTGTAGAACAGTAGGAAAGGAGACAAAACTAAGCAGAGGGGTATGCAATATGGGAACATATAGGGGAGCACAAGATGGTGGCATGAAAGGGAGATATATTTTAATTTTGAATGAATAGAATGCTTTTTCTTCAATGTAAAAAAAAATAAGGGACTAAGGGTGATGTATGCAATGGGAAAAGTGAGTGGGGAAAGAGGATGTAGGATACTTTGCTGAGGAAAAAAGACGCACATGAAGCAGTACAGACAAATAGGGTTTATTACACAAACATACGGGTGTTGTGGCAAGGTGTGCATACATAAATACAGGGGTTGAACAGATTGTGATGGGAAGAGTTGGACTAAACACACAAAAGGTATGGGTCATACAAGGCAGGGCACAGGGTGTGGTGCTGGCTGTAGATGGGATATCAGCACAGTCCAAAAGGAACTATCAGCACATGATGGTCCAGTGCAGCAAGTGATAATGGTCATACCCTCTAGTGACCTGATGTGAAGGCCTGCCAGTTAAGGAAATTTGCTGTCCGCTCCAATAAGAATCTATGAGATCAACAGCATTGCTTGGCCTTTTTCCCCCACAACATCCCTAATGACCACAGTTGTGTGGACACGGCTGTCCATCTTGAGGGGGCCTTCTCCTCTCCAAGGTAAAGCAGTCATATCCCCTACATCAGACCTGCCACATGCTCCATCAGCAGGAGACTGTTGTGATGTTGCTCTGGCCTCTTCTTTGTCTTCCCTCTCAGTAACTTGACCTGCATAATAGAGACAAAATATTCAGGTAACAGATTACCTTAATTATGACATGCTATTGTGAATCAAATTGTAATGCTGCACCTGTCTTACTATCAGCCTTTCCAGCCTCTTCTCTAAGCCCTCCTGACTGCAATGCATCTCTTCATGAGTTAAAAAAAATTAAATTCTAAACAGAAAACTACATGAAGGACTTGTATGCATTTAGCTGGAAGATATCATAAAAAACTGCAATGCGTATTTTGCACTTCTTCTTCACAGTCCTGCAGAAGTGTTTGCTGTTATCCTTCTTATTTCTGCAGTGCTGTACAGGTAATGGAATGCCTGCAGCTCTAGACAGCTTAATACTCAGTTTACACCAGGCATTGGGTTTCTTTAAGGGCCCATCATAATGTCTCAGGAACTTCTGCTTGAAGGCCCTGTGAAGAAGATAAAGAAAAATCTTCCTCTCCTTCACACACCATGCATGTGTGTTTGCAGGTAGTATTACCCACCTCTGCCTCAAAGGATTCCAAAAACAAAGTGGTAAAGTAGTATGGCAGACAGTGCATAAGTATGCACTTTCGTGATTCGCAGTCCAAGCAATCACCTCATCTGCATGGCATGCGGCCACATTTAACTCTCATGTACTAGCTTAGGCAGTCCTTGAGATAAGGTAGATGTCATGCACAAGTTGCATATTAAAGCTGTAGTATGCAGAAGCTGAAATAGGAGACTCAGAAACATTCATACTAGAAGTGTTTTTTTTTGCATACGTAATCTGCAAAAATGACAAAAAATTGCATATCTTAGGGTACTGAGGCCATTTTGTTCACATCTGAGTTGCAAGTCACACAATGCTATGCAGGGATTTTCTGGTGTAAATGCCATAACAGCAGTGATATTACATGAATTGCTCTTCTCTCATCATATTAGTTTTGCTCTCAGAGTGTTATATAATCGTATTTACATGCATTTCTGTTTGTAAATAGTGTTGAGCTGTCAGTGTTTGTTATACTTTAGTGAACTGTACAGTATTATAAGGTCGCACTTGTTGGGGTTTATGATTCATGTTTTCTTTCTAATGTTCATTTCTTACTCCGAGTAAAATATAATGTTCATCATGTTTCACTGTTGCAGTCATTACACTTGGGTTATCCTGTTGGCAGGCCACCCGCAGTCAGCTCGAATTCCAAAGTCCTGGTCCGGCGTCGGTTGCTGTCACCTCTTCCTTGACGTCTGTGCGCCAGGGGTATAAAAGATGCAGCCAACGCCATTTTCTTCAGTCTTTCTTGCCGCGCGGTGCCCGGAGCAAAAGCAGTTTGCAAGTGCTGGTTAGCAGACTCCTGAGATTTTCGAAATCGAATTTCAGATCCGAAGTCTTCAATAAAGCTAAGTACCCCACTGGGGAAACTTTTTTCTTGCTCCAGACCGATGTCAGAAAAAGTTAACAATTGTATTTCTTGTGGGAAACAAATACCTGTTACTGTATTCCTTGCCTAGGCCCTGACCACAATGTTGCTAGTTGTCGGTTTTGTGTTAGATTTAACCAACGCACTATTAAGCATCGGTACGATTTTGCTATTCATTATTTTGGCAGAGGAGGCAGCCACGGTGGTGCAGTGGTTAGCATTGCTGCCTCACAGCAAGAGGGTCTCCAGTTCGATTTTCGGCTGGGGTGCCTTCTGTGAGGAGTCTGCATGTCTTCCCTGTGGTCGCGTGGGTTTCCTCCGGGTGCTCCGGTTTCCTCCCACATCCCAAAGACATGCTGTAGGTGGATTGGACACTCTAAATTGGCCCTAGGTGTGAGTGCATGCATGTTTGTGCCTTCTGTGGAAGGTTGGGTGCCGGGCTGGCAACTCGACACCGTAAAATTCCACTGCCAATCATGAGCAGACAGGTGATCCGCTGTGGTGACCCCTAACCGGTAAAATCTGAAAGAAGAAGAAGATTATTTTGGCAGAAGGTTTAACTATATAATGCCGTCGGAACAACCGACGACTGGAATTCATAAAAAATGCAAGGATAAAGACAAGGACAAGCATCCGAGGTCCAAAACCGACGATGAAGCCTCTTCTAGGCCAATCGCCGGTTCGCCGGTGCTCAGTGAGGCGCTTTCGCAACCCCTAACTCCCACTACCTCAGAGCCAGAGGCTGCCTCCGATTCCCACGTGGAGACAACTAGGCATCTGGATACTCAAGGTATTAGCCCTTCAGAAATTAATCCCTCAGATGGGTCCGGAGCCGCTGAGCAGGCATCGGCTTCTGAGGGTGTCTTCAGACCTACACAACTTTATATAAAGCCTACATCAGCATCCAAGACAAAGTCTAAAACAGTTTTAAAGACAAAGAAACCAGTACAGCATTCTCCAAGACAGACTACTATGCCTAAGAAACAGATGTTCAAAATGGTCGAAGACTTAATTACTTTGATCAGGGGTTCCCATCCCCCTCCTGATAAGAGGCCTAGGCAAGAAACTGAATATGATTCCTCTGATCAGGTTTCCATTTCCTCTGATTCCTCTTCTGATTAGGGATATTCTGTTCCTCCCTATGAGGATTCTGATGCTGAAGATTCTATTCCTTCAGCTTCTCCTCCTGAGGACTATTCTTTTGGGGAAACCCTGCATACCATGAGGGAGCATTTCCATTGGGAGAGCCAGGATTATTCTGATTCTAAGAAAAGAATTAGAGACTTTCTTTTACTTCCTCAGCACAGACCTCTTGCAATTCCCCCTGTTCTAGACATAGTAGATGATGTTTTTTCAGAGTCCGGTCTCTCTAAAGACTCTTTACCTCCTGCCCCTGTTAAGCCGGACAGATACTACAGGGTCCCAGACTCCCATAAATTTCTTTACAAAAACCCTGCTGCTGACCCAGAAACTATCTCACAGGGTCCCAAAGGGGTCAAGGCTGCTTCTGCCAAAAACCCTGTCCCCTCAGAGAGAGATTCTAGGGCTTTGGACAGATGGGGGGAAAAAGTTTACACTTCTGCTACCTTGGCTGTAAGGGCTTTAAATTGTCAGTTTCATATGCTCAAATATCAGCAATACTCAATGTCTTTGTTAAAGCAAAAAATGTTGACAAATTCTTAATGTTCTGAGAACAAAGATTTGCAGGATTTATTGCATGCAGCTGAACAAGTGGGAAAACATACTTTGCAATGTGGCTGTGATTCACTGGAGGCCTCATGCAGGGCCGCTGTTACAGGTTCTGTTATTAGAAGGCATGCTTGGTTAAAGGAACAGAATCTGCCTGATCATGTTAAAGCAAAATTATTGGATGCTCCATTACAGCATGATACTTTGTTTGGTGTTAAGGCAGAGGAGGTGTTAAAGAAAATGGAGGCTAAGGCAAAATCTATGCAGACAGTAAAGGATTTCATACAGGTACAGCCACCCAGATTTAGCAGGAACTGGCCCTCTAAGAATTGGTCCTATCCAGTGTCAGACAGACCACAAAGAGGCAGATTCAGATGCCGTAGACTCAGGCAACAGCCCCAGGGCTCATACAGGCCCAAACAATGGGGTGCTTCTACCTCCAAAAGCAGAGAAGACAAATCACAGCCTTATAGAAAACAGTCCCAATGACTTCCCTCTGCTAATGCCAAGCACTTTTTTTTTGGCAACACCCTTAGCGGGAAAGCTAGCACTTTTTTCACAAAACTGGCACAAGATCACCCAGGACAAATGGGTCTTAAATATAGTCTCTCAGGGTTACAGGTTCCACATTCACACCCTTCCAAAGGCAAAATCAATGGCAAGAGGCACAAAAACAAGTTTCATCTCTCATGGACATGGAGGCTGTTCAGCCAGTGCCACACCAAGAGCAGGGACAAGGATTTTACTCAAGACTTTTCTTAGTACCAAGAAAGGACAAGGCCTGGAGACCAATTCTGGTCCTGTCTATTCTAAATATTTTTATGGACGTCCCAAAATTCAAAATGTTGACTCTACAGCAGCTTCTGCCCAAGCTGGACCAGAAGGCTTGGCTTGTAACTTTGGACCTCAAAGAGGCATACCTGCATGTCCCAATCAGACAATCTTGCAGAAGATACCTCAGATTCATAGCTGGCTCACTGCACTACCAATTATCTGCACTGCCCTTTGGCTTATCTACTGCGCCCAGGATCTTCACAAAATGCCTGGCACCAGTAATTGCATTTTGCAGACAAAGAGGAATTCAAATATACCCCTACTTGGACGACTGCCTTATTCAAGCAAAGGACAAAGATATTCTACTACAGCATCTGGCATTTGTAAAAAGATTACTAATGTGCCTAGGGTACACAGTAAACAAAAAGAAATCAAAACTAGTACCCTCTCAAGAGATAATATTCCTGGGTGCAAGCTTAAATACAACTGCCCAGATGGCTTATCTCATGCAAGACAAACAAAGGCATCTGACTTCTTACTTCAAAGACATGGCAACAAAGACCCAGTTATCTGCAAGAAAACTTCTGCAGGCTCTGGGCTACATGGCATCCTGCATTCTACTAATTCCATATGCAAGACTGCATATGAGGAAACTACAATGGTATCTAAAAAGTGTTTGGACTCAACATTGCCACAGCCTGGAAACAGTAATTACTCTCATTCCCTGCCTGCAACAGGAATTTCAATGGTGGGCACAGGCCTGTCACCACAACAAGGGACAGCCATTCACCTTACCCACTGCCAGGCAAACACTAACAACAGATGCATCAGATTATGCCCGGGGGGTGCACATGGCAGGAAAACATATTCAGGGCACATGGCCCACAAACCAAATGCATCTTCATATCAATCAAAAAGAGATGCTAGCTGTACAAAATGCCCTGACAGCCTTCAAGGACCTACTTCGTCCAGGACAACTACTGATAAAGACGGACAATACTACAGTCATGTGGTACATAAACAAGCAAGGGGGCACACATTCCTACCCCCTCTGCAGGCAAGCCATGACTTTGCGGAACACAGCATTGACTTATCAAGTACATCTGCAAGCATAATTCCTGCCAGGAAAGACAAATACTTTGGCAGACGAACTAAGCAGAAACCTCATGGATCCTCACGAGTGGAAACTGGACCCACAAATCTTCAACATGATAACAGGGAAATGGGGATGCCCAGACATAGATATATTCGCTTCCCCTCACAACTGCCAGCTACAGAAATTCTGCACTCGGACTTATCACAAGCAAGCATGGATGCCCTTTCATTCAGCTGGAAAGCCCTTACAGTATATGCCTTCCCTCCTCTGCCTCTCCTCTCCAAGGTACTCCTAAAGGTCAGACAAGAGAAGCCAAAAATGATACTGATTGCCCCAGACTGGCCACACCAGCACTGGTACCCAATCCTAAAGAGCTTGTCTCAAGGCCCAGCCTGGACATTGCCTCTAATACCTCATTTGCTGACCCAACAGAACAATCAGATCCTGCACAGCCAACTCAGAACCCTAAATATGGCTGCATGGTGGATAATGTAATCATTCAGAACACACCTCTTTCTAAAGCAGTTACATATGTTATTTTGGGGGCCAGGAGGCCCAGCACCAGAAAATGGAAGAGATTCTGTGCTTGGAACCAAGCACAGGGAAATGACTTGCTTGAACCAAATATTCCTCAGATTTTGCAATACCTAACTGAGATGCTGGACAAAGGCCTATCCTTATCAATTAAGATCCATGCCTCTGCCATTTCAGCTCATTACAATACGGAACCACCTATTTTTTCTCATCCACTGCTAAGATAGTTTCTCAGAGGGGCCAAAAACATAAGACCTCCAAGGAGAGCTCCAATACCTACATGGGACCTCAATTTTGTCTTGGAAAAACTCACACTGCCTCCTTTTGAGCCTGCCAATGCAGCAGAGATAAAATACTTGTCATGGAAAACCGCTCTTCTCCTTGCAATAACTTCAGCAAGAAGAGTCTCAGAGTTACAGGCACTAATGGCTGTGGAACCTTTTATTATTTTTCATCAGGACAGAGCTTCTCTAAGAACAAACCCGACATTTATGCCTAAGGTAGTGTCCAGCATGGCTCTTAACCAAACCATACATTTGCCTACCTTTTATCCAAATCCACAGAATAAGGGGGAGAGACGTCTGCATACTTTGGACATACACAGACAGCTACGCTTTTACTTGGACAAGACTAAAGCCTTCAGAAAGACTGAGCAACTCTTAGTATCATATGCTGCAGGTTCCCAAGGAAAAGCCATTTCAAAGCAGAGTATTTCAAAATGGATAGGCCACTGCATTCGTTTCTGCTATTCACAATATGGCAAATCAGTGTCAAAGGGCATTAGGCCACATTCTACCAGAGCAGCAGCCACTTCAGCAGCCTTCCTCAGAGGAGTACCAACCAAGGATATATTGGAGGCTGCAACATGGACTTCAGTACACACTTTTACAAAGCACTACCATTTACCTCTCTACTCTAAATCCAGAGCAGGCTTTGCCACTGCAGTTCTGCAGGGCCTCATAGCCACTCCAAACTCTATTTAGGCCCAGCCGCCCAACCTCAGCTTTGGGATTCAACCCAAGTGTAATGACTGCAACAGTGAAACACGATGAACATAGTACAGTTGTGTACCTACCATAAATGTAGATGTTTGAGTGTATTCACTGTTGCAGTCCAGGTTACCCTCCCACCATCCCCCTTTTTCTTTGCTGGGACTTATCTCTACATATCTATTCTATACAACCTATGTGGTGTATTTGCTTGTAGATGAAGGTTATGTGCATGCTTTTTTATGATCATAATTTTTACAGCCTACTCTTTTGGGGGCACCTGACATCTGGGGCAAGAAAAACTGAAGAAAATGGTGTCGGCTGCATCTTTTGTACCCCTGACGCACTGACGTCAGGGAGGAGGCGACAGCAACCGACGCCGGACCAGGACTTTGGAATTCGGGCCGACTGCAGGTAGCCTGACAGCAGGATAACTCAACTGTAATGACTGCAACAGTGAATACACTCAAACATCTACATTTATGGTAGGTAAACAACTGTACTTTTTTCTTTCTAATTGTATATTGTTGCTTATTTGCAACTTTTTTTCACATAATGAGACTGAAAATTGTTGACCAAGATAAACACTTTACCTTGATTAAAAAACATATACATGCATGCATAAATAAATAACTATATAAATAAATAAATTATTTAATAACTTTCTGGATTTCATTAGAAATGTGTATATTTTGCATTTTATTAATAGCCTCAGATATCAGGGACATGAAAGAAATGTGTGTTTCCTAGCTTATATTAGTATATAAGTAGTATATCCTTCCTACATTTCGAAAGTGCCCACCCCCCCATATCAAAAGAGAGGGATTATCAAGGGACAGCTCATTAGAGCAAGTAGAATATGTAGCACACAGAATGATTTTGAATTAGAAGTGGAGTTTTTGAAGAGCCTCTTTTTGGAGAGAGGTTACCCTTTGAAACTATTTTTAACTTTAGCAGCAGAAGTAAAGTCCGCACGACACTCCCTATACACACCAATACTACGGGGTGGACTTGAACTAGTGTCTAATACTACCCAAAATAAAGATGCTCCTTATACTAATAGTTTCACGTACACATATTCATCTAATTCTCATGAAATGGAAGAAACTATTTTGCATCATTGGCCAGTTTTAGCCCTCTTTGATGAATTAAAGGATTACATACCATCTAAACCTAGTTTTGTCCGTGAAAGAGGAGCCAATTTAAAGGAAATATTTGAAAGATATCAAGGAACCAAGAAGAAGGTAAAACAACCAAGGCTGGGTACATTTAAATGTGGCACCTGCGCTCAGTGTCATGCCATATCAAAAGAGACAGCCCCTTATCTTCCATCAAGAAATTACAAGATACATCCTACAGGTTTTTACACCTGTGCTACCAGAGGGGTGGTATATCTGGGGCTGTGTACCAACTGTCAAAGTTTCTACGTAGGCAAAACAGAGAGGGAACTAAGAAAACGAATTTATGAACATCTCCATGACATGACTAAGAAGAAGGAGACCAATGCCTTCTATAAACATTCCCTCTCTTGTCCAGAACCCAAAATCCAGTTCCTGGTCCTAGAACAAGTAGAACCAGATGCAAGGGGTGGTGACTGGGAATCTACCTTGGGCTACCGTGAACTATTATGGCAGTTGAGACTGAACGCAGGGAAGCCACCTGGTTTAAATGGGATGATCAGCATTAAACCGGTCCTGAAGCTTAGGAGGGCTAGGCTATAGTTCTTGGACTTGAGATTTCTCCACATAGTAACACCTTTACACAACATACAAAATTATTGAGCATCTATGGCTTTAAAGCTCCAATTAACAAAATATTTTCAATATTGAAACTCAATACAGATGGGCACCAATAATATCCAATATACAATTAACAGTGTCCTCCAACAACACAAAATAAGTCTTTTTCAATTGTTCATCATCACAACATAGGTTTTAACAATTTTTAACCTCAATGAGATTTTTAACTTGCATTTTTAAACTCTGGTATTTGAGAATTTCTATGTTTTTATGTTGGTCGTTTCATTCTTATATACATTTTTGTTTGTATGTATTCTATCTTGAATTGCTGTAATGAAAACTAGTTCCTAGTATACAGCTTTAAATCACTAGAGCACTTGAATATCAGGTTTTACCAATCAATTATGTAATTGCCAGGGTATATAACAGGCATTGCAATATACTACAACTTGTATACTTGATAAAGCTCAGGACTACCTGAGCGAAAGCGCTTGTGTGATTTCTTCCTGTGATTTTTGGAATTGGAATACTTTTGGAATTAAAACTACCTTTTTGGACTTTAACACAGTTTTGGTTTTTCTCTAAGGTCGTGGTTAAATTCTTTATATTAGTATGTGTTAAGAGATTTTTTTTTTAGCATGGGCTTTTATTTTTTCCTTTTTCTTAGCATAAAGCTTTTTTTCAAAAACATTTAAAGAACGGTTTCTTGTTCTTTCTGGTTGTTTTATTAACTACAGCCACACTTAATGTATATTGGTGGAGGTGGGGGGTTGTCAAGGAATGTCAGCAAACCAATGTATAAGCTAATCTTTTAGAAGTATTATATTGTACTGTCTGTTGCACGTTATAGGGCCTGCATATTGTGAATATGTGCCTGTGTAGAAAAAAAAAAAACACACACATATATATATATATATATATATATATATAAGTTTAAATAAGAGAAATCATGTGTACTGCACATAATTTCAACCAAAATGCTGAAAAGTGAGTCTACAGGACATGAAAGATAAAGGCTGGAGACTTTCAGTAATGCTGAATATGAAAGCCTGCTGCAGGCCATTAGGCAGCATAGCCTACAGCTAATAGGTATAGTAGAGCAGATCAAGCACTGAAGGATATTTTATTGACAGTGTATGATGTAGGACATCGGTGTGGTGAGTGGGAACCTTCACACACAGGGCAAGCATCACATAACTGATATGATCAGTCATGCCAAGTAGGAGGCACACACTACTAGAATTCATACATCCATCACAGGGGTAGCCCTCCAGGGTCCAAGAGAGTGATGGACATGGAGAAGTTTCTTGTGTCCTGGGATGTAGGGGGTTTGGTGCAGCTGATCCGCAGGAGTGATGTAGATGTTGTTGCCATGCCGACTCATTCCACCCAGTTTTCATTGGGTGATTCAGCAGGTTAGTGATAGCAGTAGTGTGTAGCAGAGGTTTGCATATACTTTTGTAAGTCACACACACTGGTTGTATCCTTGCAAAGGTGGCACAATACACATTCCTTTTCATGAGCATATCAAGACTAAAATTGGGTGTGTCCACCATGGAAGGTAATATCAAATAACAAGAAATATGATGTATTAACACTCGTGTTCTGCATATCATAACAGCATCATTCTAACTTGCATCATTATGTTCACAAACTCATTCTGCGTGTTTTGCATTCACAGATAGATTTGGCAATTGTTAGCAGATAGAAATAGCTGAGGCCGGATGGGTTGCTGATACCCACATCTCCAAAGAGTATGACAGTGATGTTGAGGCATACAGATATGTCACAGTCAGATAATATTAAGACGCTAACGAACAACTGCTGGACCCAAATTGCTACACCACAAAATGACACAACCAAGCCAATAAAAACTTCTTTATTTCTCTAGCGCCTCGGCCACAGTAAGCCTTCAAGGAGTAACAAACCACATATAGAAGCAGTTTAAATAATACCAGCTACAATCATTATTCATTAATCAAACAATCAATCAATCAATCAAACAATTGAACAATTTAAAAAGATACTACTAACTTAAAACTATTTTGAACTATTTTAAACCACACTTCTCCAACAACAGTCTGTATTCAGACCTTTGGGTATCAAAGTGTTATATTTTAAAATAAAAATAGTTTCTTTTTTGGAAGCAATTTCTTGATCATATTTATATCAAAATCACTTGCAACCACTTGTTGCAAAATAGTCGCTTTTAGACTATCACATTGGCCACCATGATATTCACAAAAATGTTGAGCTAAAGGGCTCTCTAACTTGTTTACCCTAATATCTCTCAAATGTTCAAGTAACCTAATCTTAAACATTCTCTTAGTTTGACTGATATAAAACTTATCACATCCACATTTTATGGCATAAATAACTCTCTCCATCCTACAATTATATGTCCCATTAGGTCTAAAACTAATAGTATTAATATAAG